>NC_139513.1:138308148-138725277 GCF_947247035.1 Vipera ursinii | reverse complement strand
TACAGAATATTACTATTTCATTCCTTGGGACGAAAGTACAATTAGGCAGCTGTAAATCTTCCCTCTGTTGATTCTAGTAAAATATAGTAACTGCCAAGACCTTACCATACTTAGCACACACATGCACAGATACAACGGACAAGTAAATCACAACACACTTTTTCACACTTCACTTGATGTAACTGATAGCAGGGAAATACGTAATGATGTAGAAATAAGTAGAGCCTATGGAAGAATGAATCTAAAGAGAAATCTAATTCTGCTTCAGCAGAAATAGAGTAGGTTTGAAGTAGAAAGATGAAGAGAACTGAACTTGATGATACCGGCAATAACATGTGCTATCTCGGATTTGTCTTTTTCGTTGGCACACATCCAGAATTAAATTCAAATGCATAAATTCACGGCTATCAGCTGAAGCTGACAACTAGTCCTTTACGGTCTTAGGAAGAGTCAGGCTTTTTTTTTGTTTAATTTTGTTTTACTGCTTGCAAAATAGGAGCCACTCACTCCCTCTGGTAATCGCTAGAAACATCAAATTAGCATAAATTCTATTAACAGTTTCCCAGACGAGACTTTTGAGTCTGGTCGCCTCAATGCAAACAAAAGAAAAGATAATTGCTTTACAATAAAAGAAATGGCAAAAGGAGGTGATCTGCACTTGCCATTTAATTCCTGATTCTTTGCAATCATATTGTGCATGAAACGACCTTCTGATCCCCGTTCTTGTCCCATGAAATCAATTGCTTTGCCGCCAGCCTTTACCAGAACTGAGTCTGGCTATGGGGGGGTGGGGTGGGAGGAACTACTTGGAGACAGGAGCCGTGCAGGAAAAAGTCCCTGATCCATGTCTACAGCAGGGCTTTTCAACCTTTTCACCCATTGTACCACTTTTGGGATATGGCAACATCCAAGTACCACCAATCGCCTAGCAAGGTGTCAAAAACTTGATGACCAAAAAAAAAAAAGGAAAAAGTGATGAAGTACAGGTAGTCCTCGACTTAACAACAGTTCACTTAGTGACTGTCTGAAGTAACAATGGCACTGGAAAAAGTGCCCCCCCCCCCGAAGCCACAGCTGAGCAAGACGCTTGCCTGCCCGCCCGACGGCGCTCTTCCTCCTCTCTGAGATTTTCAATGTTGTGGGGTGGGGGGTGTTTGGTTTTTATTCCCCCGATCTGCTGGGTAGTTGCAGCAGGTTTTGGTCACTTCACATGACCCTGGGACACTGTGACTGTCATAAATATGAATAAGTTGCCAAGCATCTGAATGTAAATCACACAAGTCCCTGGAGATGCTGCAACATTCCAGCTGATTGGCACTTCTTCTGGGCTCAGCAGAAGCGCCAGGATCAGTGCCAAGCTGCAGCTGGAGCCTAGCATTGATCCTGGTGCTTCCACTGAGCCCTGACAGCCCTGCAGCTCCAGCCATCTCTCGCTCAGGCTTGTGTGGTGCTGCCACTGGTTCAGCTCATTCCCCTCCCCCGCTACCACTTTTCTAGGATGGCCACATACCACCTGCCAGGTGCCAATGTACCACAGGTGGTACCCATACCACTGTTTGAAAAGCCCTGGTCTATATTATCACAAGAAAGGACAGAAAGCACTTCTGGCATGATATACTTCAAGGACTTTTTTAAAACATTATTATAGATTACTATAAATCTCAGGTTTAACATATATTTACATATATTTAAAGGCAGCACTTTTCTATCTCTTTAAAATGAAAATTACTGTATGGTTAGCAGAGGATCACAATATTTTTTGTAGTTCACATGTGTTGAAAGAAAAATCTTCATCAGAGTCCAGTCCAAGCCGGGAATAAACAAACATGGAGACTACTTTAGAAAGAAGGTTGTATTTTATTGAAGAGGAAAGCCAGACAGAAAGATGGCTCAGGAAAAAACAACTGACCACATGGAGCAGACTGGTGGGCTTTTATACCTTCTGGGGCTCCTGAGGTCATTTCCTGTTCCTGTCTGAGCCTTTGTATTTCCTGTGTCATGTACATTGACCTGAGTCTGCGTGTGCCCTTTTGGTATTGGTGAGTTAATCCTATTATGTCCTATCTTAGAGTTTGGGTGGGAGTATGTAGATTTTAAGGGTCTTTGTCTTCCTAATTTCTAGCTTCCTGGTTCCAACCTTCCTGAATCGATTATTGAATTTGCATTTCTAAAAGCTGGCCTCTGCCTAGGGGCTGGGCTGATTTCTGGGGGCTGGTTTCTGTCTTTTTAAAAATCTTCTGTATTATTCCTTTGGGGAAATATATTCTGCCTTTTTAATATTTCCCAAAATATTTCTTTCTCTGGATTCTTCCCATACATCAGTGAATAAATTGCCCCTTCCTTCAACATGTCAAAAATTCAGAAAATGCCTAACTTGATTCTAATGTTGGTTACACACACACAAACACACCCTAAACAAAAAGAGGAACAATTCTTTATCTTCCACCCCCCCAAACACAGACACATCTAAGCCACCCTGAAGAGTGGCACTTGACAGCACTGCTGAGGCTGGGCCTGAAATAGAGGGGCAGACTTTGACTTTAGTGCTAGCACTCCTGCTGCCATTCAAAATGGCTGCTCCCTGCTGTACACATGGGATGATTGCCATGTACCAAAGCATGCACCATTCTCATTGTTAGGTACTGGGCTTGTGGTGATACACCACGTGTGTTGCTGGAGCAGCTAACGGCTCTCCAGCAACCCAGACTAGCTGTCTCCTGTCCTGCAATTGGCTAGCCCCAGGCGGCAAGAGTGGGTTCAAACCTATTGGCTGCTGCCTAGGGGTTAGACTATATATTGTGGCTGGTTGCAGCCCAAGTTCCAGTACCGATCTAGCAAGAATAAAGTATGAGTTATCCTGTACTCAGCCTCATGTCGTCATTCCTGCACCCAAGAGCCCACGACTTAACAGTGGTGATGAAGGTGGGATCCTGCTTTGCCAATTAAGAGCTGAAGTCAACAAGGGGTCAGCAGCACATGCTGGAGGGAAGAAGCATTTCCACCCCCTCTAGGCCGGCTAGTAAGCCACACTAACAGCTTCGTGCTCAGCAGACGCATTCCCTGAGCCTAGAAGCAAGATCCAAAGATTGTATGAATCTGAAGGAAGAATGCCGAAGGTCGGCAAATTAAGAGAATTTGACGTGAAGCATCTGGAAGAATGGCCTTCTTACCTTTTGCAAGTAGAAAACTATCTGAGAGCAAATCAGATCGCGGAGGAAGGTCTGAAGGCCGCAATGATGCTTTGCGTGTGCGGCCAAGCAACCTTCGATTTGGCAGAGAATCTTTTCGTGCCAACACCCATCGAAGCAGTCTCATACGCAGACCTTAAAAAGAAGCTAACCGGGCACTTCCAGCCCAAGATGTCGGAGATGGCGTGGAGATTCAAATTTGACAAAAGAGTGCAGCTATCCGGAGAGACAGCTTCAGAGTTCATTGCGGGCCTAAGACAAGCCACATGCCTTTGCAAGTTCTCAAACTTAGAAGAACAACTAAGAGACCGGCTCGTCTGTGGCCTTCAGGACAGAACGCTTCAGCAGAGACTGTTTGCTAGAACCCATTTAACATTTTCTGAGGCACAGGATGAGGTGATGGCCGCTGAAGCCGCCGGGGGTGCAGTGCACAGTTCAGCCCACCAAAACTTCAAAAGTCGAAGAATCAGTCCATCTTGAGGTTGCGAAATGCGCCGGAGAATCGTCAGAAGAAGAAGAACCCAAAATCAACAAATTCCAAAGATAACCCAACGCGCAACACCGCAACAGCCACCAGTGAGAGGACAGTTACAAGGCAGTTCTCTTAATGAGATGTAATGGGTGTGGAGGCAACCATATTCACACCAACTGCAGATTTTGTTCAGCCACGTGTAGAGCTTGTGGAAGAACAGGCCACATTGCGGTGGTTTGCAGAGCCCGCCAGAGAGACCGGCCATCCAAACACCAGTCGGAGGAACCGACTAGGAGAGGTACTGGGGCCCAGGGTCCAGTTAGTGTGGGATTCTTCAGAAGCCGGAGAAGCGTTTGCCGCACTGGGGCTCGACGCCCCCTCAAGCCCAAACTTAAGCTCTTAGTAGAGCTACAAGGAGTTCCATGTAAGAAGGAGTTGGACTCCAGCTCTGCAGTCTCAATCATTTTGCAAGACACATACAACCTTGTCTGTAGGCGCAGTAACAATTGGGCCAAACTAAGACCCACAGATATCATTTTAACGGATTTTCAAAATGCTCACGTTAAAGTTAAGGGTGAAGCCACCGTATTGGTAAAATTTAAAGGGTTTTTGGGGCACCTGGATGTAATAGTAGTAGGGGGCCAGAGAACAAGTCTTATTGGACTTGATTGGTTTGATGCCTTAGGTATTCAGATTACTGGCATAAACCGGACACAAATGGCAGGCCTCATGTCATTGTGCAAAGAATACGCAGATGTTTTTGATTCAACCCTAGGGACATACACAGGCCTGCCAATTTCTTTCAAGTTAGATCCCAACGTTGTCCCAATCAGGGTTAAACCTCGCAGGGTCCCCTTTGCCTTAAAACATAAAATTGATTCCGAAATTGATAAGCTTGTAGAACAGGGCATGTTACAGCCTGTTGATGGTGGGGAGTGGGAAACTCCTATTGTCACTCCACTTAAGGCCAACGGGGAAATTAGCATTTGTGCTGATTATAAATGCACATTGAATAAGGCCCTCAAGCAGCATGCTTATCCAGTTCCAGTGGTCAACCATATTTTAGCCTCTTTGCAAGGGCGAACCATTTTTGCTAAACTTGATTTAGCACAGACCTATCAGCAACTGACGGTTCACGAGGCCACAGCCGTGGGTCAAATGATCGTGACTCACAGAGGGGCATTCAAAGTCAAACGCTTACAGTTTGGAGTCAGTGTTGCACCAGGTATTTTCCAAGGGATTATGGAACATACACTTAAGGGTATCCAGGGTGTCTGCCCTTATTTTGATGATGTTCTTATTGCCAGGGAGCCCCCAGAAGTGTTGGCCAGAAGGCTCAGGGCTGTTTTGCAGAGGCTTTGCAAAGCAGGCTCAAATTAAAAAAGAACAAGTGTAGTATTGGGGTTTTATCAACAGAATTCTTGGGTCTCCGCATTGATGCTAATGGCATTCACCCCACTGATTCTAACATGAAGGCCATTAAAATGGCTCCTAGGCCCAAATCAAAAGGAGAGCTGCAAGCATTTTTGGGTCTCCTAAACTTTTATCACACATTCTTACCTCATAAGGCAGGAATGTGTGATAGAGCCCCTCCACAGGCTGCTTGACAAAAAAGCTCCTTGGAAATGGACTAACTTACACGAAAAAAGTTTCCAGGATTTGAAAGCATTTTTGTCAGAAAAGTCCACTGTAACTCATTACATAGAGTCTAAACCTATATGTCTTGCTTGTGATGCATCTCCCTATGGGGTGGGGGCAGTCTTAAGCCACATAGAGAAAAAAGGGAAACAGGTTCTTATTGCATTTTACTCAAGGACCTTGTCCTCTGCTGAGCGCAACTATGCCCAAATTGACGAAAAGGCCCTGGCCATAGTTGCTGGAGTTAAAAAATTTCATGATTATTTATATGGTAGGGATTTCACTGTCTACACTGACCGCAAACCTCTGTTGGGACTGTTCACAACAGACAAACAAACCCCCCACATATTATCTCCAAGAATGTTGAGATGGTCTATTTTTTTGTCTGCATACAATTTTAAATTAATTCATAAACCAGGAAAGGAAATGGGCCATGCTGATGGCCTCAGCAGACTACCACTGCCACTAATGGATCCTGATCCGGCTCCTGCTGCTAGAATACTGTCCATACAGGACATACCTGAGTTTCCCCTCCATGCTGGGGATATTGCTGCTGAAACTGCCACAGATAAAATACTGAGTAGAGTGTTGTTATGGGTATACACAGTTATCCTGTACTCAGCCTCGTGTCGTCATTCCTGCACCCATGACTTAACACTCATGGTGGGGTTTTTTTGGGGGGAAGGCTCTGGAGAGGCTGTGCAAAAGCACAGTCCTCTTGTGTGACTTCCAGAGAGTTCATATACTGTGTGGGAGCGCATCCCATTCTTAATTTATTCAGCCTATATGCTGTATATGTATTAGGGAAAGCTGGACTGGAAGAAGATGATCAAGTTTTTAAAATTGGAGGAAGAAACATTAATAGCCTATGCCATGCCGATGACACTACTCTGATTGGCAAAAATGCAAAGGTTCTGCAAACCATGCTACGAAAAATCAAGAGCACAGTGAAAAAAACAGGACTCTATTTAAATATTAAGATAACCAAACTACTGAAAATAGGCACAACAACCAATGCTAGGAATGACAATGAAGATACCACAGTGGTAGATAGCTTCTGGCTTTAGAGTTCAACAGTGAAGGAATAAACAGTTGAAAAAAACATGCATTGTTGTCAGACCCAGATTAGCACCTGGTAGAATAGGATTTGTTTTTTCCCTGTATATGATGAGTGTCTAGGCTGAGGTACATTTAATCAACTGAGTATTAGCTCACTGGATTGATTAACTCCTTTTTGGTCTGCCGAGAAGGCTACCTTCACAGAACTAATCCAGTTCAACAAACTGTAAGAACAGGACCACCAGAATAGCAGTTTCACTGCTTTTATATATGCCATATCTGGGTTGCAAAAAATCCTTGCAGCCAATAGATGGCTCCAAAGAGAGGAAGAAACTGTTAATTTTTTTGCATCATGTAGTTTTGTAGCTGGCTCTCAATCAATTTTCTGTTTAAGCATTGGCAATTTAAATAATATAAATAAATAAATATGAGGTTTGTTTTTTTAAATGAAAAAAATCCATGTGATTTTGTATTTTTTTTTACCTTGAAGTTCATTAACTTTTTATAGTCCTCTGATTTAGACAAATTTTTCAAAAAATGTAATTAGGACCTATATAATTTGGTGTGTTTAGCAAACCTGGCTGCCTCACTGTTTATCATTACCTCTAGGACATTATTTGTCTAAAGCAATTTTACCCAATTCTTTGGCTAAAAAAAAGGTTCCCCCTGGAGGATATGTGTACAGGTAGTCCTTGACTTACAACCATTTGTTTAGTGACTGTTCAAAGTTACAATGGCATTGAAAAAATAACTTATGACTGTTTTTCAGACTTATAACCATTGCAACATCTCAATGGTCATGTGATCAAAATCCAGATGCTTGGCAACTGACTCATATTTATGATGATTGCAGTGTCCCAGGGTCATGTGATCACCTTTTGCGAACTTCTGACAAACAAAACCAATGGGAAAGCCAGACTCGCTTCACACAGTTGTAGCAACTGCAGTGATTCACTTAACAAATGTGGCCAGAAAGGTTATAAAATGGGGCAAAACTGGCTTAACAAATGTCTCGCTTAGCAACTGTGGTCATAAATTGAAGACTACCTGTAATCAAAAGACAAAGAAAGACAAAAAAGATAAGAGGAACAAGTTAAAACTTCCTGTTCCTGTTTTCCAGAGAGCAGTCTGAAGATTCAGAATGCCGAACTCTTCAGCTGGAATTTCTTTTTGTTGGGGACCCTAAGGGGCCAGAACCCACCCTGAAGGGGTGGAATGAATGAAGGAAATCCCAGGGACTTAGGAGAGACAGCGGTTTCTCCAAATGGTCCAGGAGAAGCCTCCCAGAAACCAACGGAAGAAAAGGCTGGCTAACTCCATGTTCAGCCATAGCTGGAGACAACAGAAGTCATAAGCTTTTAAATTAAGCGGATTTAAAACAGCATGCTTGAATCTGGGTAAGAATATTGATTTTCTCTATCTTACTTATTTTCCTGAATAAGAAAGTCCCCCAAATAAGAGATCTCCGAAGAAGGAAAGGGGGAGGGGGATTCTGCTCCCTCCTTTTGGTTATCGGAAGCGGCGAAACTTACCCTTTAGAGAGAGAAAAAAGACTAGAAAGACCTGAAAAATGAGCAAATGCTGACATCTGCTGGTGGGTGAGGATTTTTTTTCTCTGACCCTCAAAGTTTCTGGAAAATGCAGCTGTGTGAACAAAGTGAGAGTAACAAAGCTGAAGCAATGAACACAAAAGGAAACATGTGATAAGCAACAACAATTTCAATGGACAATGACTTTAAACTACAAAGAAATGCAGAATAACCTTGACAGCATGAATCAACTTATTTCCAATTTAATTTCACTCCAAGAAATTTCCCAGGAAAATACAGTAGAGATGACTGAACATAATATTGAGGATGGAGACTTAAAGATGGAACCATATAAAATAAAAAATCATGATTTAATCCAAATGGGAAATATTTCAACATGTCCAAGCAACTTTGAAGATAGGGAAAAGAAGGAGAAAAAAATCTTTACAGGGAAACAAATGATGCAGCAAAACATACTGATTAAGAAAGGCAATGGCCAGAGAAAAAAGACTAAAATGGAAATTAAGAAAATAGATGATGGAACATCAGAGAGAATACTTAAAAAAGAAACATTTGTTTGAATATGGCTAAAGAAATGGAAAAACTTTGAAATATATTACTCTTAGAGGGATGCATTTTTTATTTTTTTCTTAATTAATATAATATGTATTTTTCTTTCTGTTAAAAAAAAGTTCAAATGATTTAAACAAAGCAAATGTTTT
Source organism: Vipera ursinii (assembly GCF_947247035.1). NCBI lineage: Eukaryota > Metazoa > Chordata > Lepidosauria > Squamata > Viperidae > Vipera > Vipera ursinii. The sequence goes on along the minus strand of NC_139513.1, from coordinate 138,716,669 downwards.
AGTTATTTAAATGTGATGATAAGAAAAGCATAAAAATATGTTTTGAATGAGAGTTAAAGCACACATGTCAAACACAAGGCCCGGGGACCGGATCCGGCCCGCGAAGTGGTTTCATGTGGCCCCCAAAGCCATCCTGGAAACAGTGAGGGAACGGCCCCCACTGCCTTGGCCCTGGCCCAGAGACCCTCCTTCTGCCAGAGACCCTCAGATCTGTCCCACTCCTGCCCAGGCCCCCATAGGCACCCTTGATGCGAACGATGTAGAGCTGCCCACGCCCACCCAGTAGGCCATACGCACTCTAGCCACGCCTACCCAGTAGGCCACGCCCACCCTGGGCACACCCACCCGGCCCCCTGTGGGTAACTTCAATGCTGATGCGGCCCTCAATGAAATTGAGTTTGACACCCCTGAGTTAAAGGGTTAGATGATTAGAACTATTGAACGGAATGCTTAAAGTTTAAATAGATTAAATACATTCCTAGCTATGGTCAAAAAGATAAGAAATTGAGGGAATAAATACATATTAAATTAGGAGGGATACATATTTTAAGTTGTATGTTATTTTTTGTATCTCAGTGCTCTTGTCTTTTTTCTTTTTTCCCTTTTCTTTCTTCTTTTTCTTTTTAATTTTTTTTCTTCTTTTTTGTCTCTCTCCTCTTTTCTTTTCTCTTTCTATTTTTTTTACTTATTGATAAGAAATATAAAATTATCAGAGGGCTTATATGGAAAAAACAGAATTAAATCCACAATGTAAATATAGTTAACTGTTGAAAAAAGTGTCACTAGTAAGAATATTAAGCATTTGGGGGGAGAAATAAGCTGAAATAAACACGGTAACAGGATTTACGCTAAGGCAATTAAAATGACAAATAGGATTATTGAAACTATATACTTAATTGTTGTTAATTAAAATAATGACAAATGTTTTAATCTAATGTTTTGCAAAGAACGATACTTTGGGGAAAGGGGAAATCAAATGAAATTAACATATGGAATATAGATCATAGAAATTAATTGTTAAAGATTGTTTTATAAATGTTACCCAGACAACATACTGTTTACAAATTACTGAATGATTTATGTTATGTTAAAAAATTCTAATAAAATATATATACAGAAAAAAAGAGGAACAAGTTAAATTATGATTAGAGAAGAAGGAAGTTAGAAGGCTATTGATGCTATTTGAAATAAATTGGTTTTTAAACTTGCATCTTAGTTCTGGAGCCAGGTGTGGCTGGAAAGTGCTTTCAAACTATAACCTCAAAGCTCACCTGGCAATGAAACACAATCACTTTACATTTTGGACCATTTCAGATTTTTCATATACACCCACCTGCTGTATTCATGTCTTTTAGGTACCTTACATTTCTCTTACCTATATACAGCAGCAAAATCAGAATAATTTTTCTCAGTGCTTTTCTGATGAAATACTGCTTATCAGCTACCAAAGTGCTTTGAAATTTTGCAGAATGTCATTACAATAATAACTAAAGTACTTCTCAGAAATAATGGAATGAATATCTACAATGATTGTCATTCATTCGTGAAATGCAAATTTTCTTTTAAAAGTGAAGCTCTCAGGAGAATCATATCCTGTGAGGTGGTCTCATTTGTTGCATGAGTCTTTTGCACATTTTCTCTAGAAATGACCATTTGTATGATAGAAAAACTGTACCTTTGCTCATGTCAGTCTCAAATTAGTGTATTGAACTATAATTCCAGCTGTTCCCAGCTGTGTAGGCAATTGTCAGGGATGATGAAAGCTGGGGTTCAATCGCTGCTGTCCCTCAGGATGAGATCAATTGCCAATTATCAAGTTATTAGCGCAACCAATAACAACAACAACAACAACAACAACAACAACAACAACAACAACAACAATAATAATAATAATAATAATAATAATAATAATAATAATAATAATAATTTGGAAGGGACCTTGGAGGTCATCTAGTCCAACCCCCTGCTCAGGCAGGAAACCCTATAACATTTCAGACAAATGGCTGTCCAGTCTCTTCTTAAAAACTTCCAGTGTTGGAGCATTCACCGCTTCTGGAGGCAGGTTGTTCCACTGGTTACTTGTTCTAACTGTCAGGAAGTTTCTCCTTAGTTCTAGGTTGCTTCTCTCCTTGATTAGTTTCCATCCATTGCTTCTTGTCCTGCCTTTGGGCGCTTTGGAGAATAGCTTGACTCCCTCTTCTTTGTGGCAGCCCCTGAGATATTGGAATACTGCTATCATGTCCGCCCTTGTCCTTCCCTTCATTAAACTAGACATACCCAATTCCAGCAGCCGTTCCTTATATGTTTTAGCCTCCTAGTCCCCTAATCATCTTTGTTGCTCTTCTCTGTACTCTTTCTAGAGTCTCAACATGGCTCATATTTAAGTGATTGTCCACCAGGACTCCTAGATCCCTCTCACAGTTACTACTATTGAGCAAGGTACCACCTATACTATACCTGTACATTTGGTTTTTCTTGCCTAAATGTAGAACCTTACTTTTTTCACCATTGAATTTCATTTTGTTAGATAGCACCCAGTGTTCAAGTCTGTCAAGATTCTTCTTTATCATAAGCCTGTCTTCTGGAGTGTTGGCTATTCCTGCCAGCTTGGTGTCGTCTGCAAATTTGATGAGTTCCCCATCTATCCCCTCGTCCAAATCGTTGATGAAGATGTTGAAGAGCGCTTTGCCAAACTAATTTTTTGTCCACTGCTTGGACTTGTTTCTCACCAGCCCAAATCAGTCAATATTAAAGGTTAATGGAAGTTATGGCCAGAATAACCTCAACAGAGGCCAGTACCTTGCTGATTTTGGCTGACCTTGAAAAACTAAGCATGGTAGGACTGTTTAACATTGGTTGGGACACCATCAGGAAATCCTAAAATATTCCAAAAGAAGGCAAGCACAAATGAATTCTTGTAGATACTGGCAGTTAATCTCCACCTGTGAGTGTATGATATTTTGAGTAAAAAAAAAAAGAAATGAAGGTTTGCCAGTTGAGAATGAATCTTAAAAGTCTGTATGTCTCATATTTATTTACTCATTTGCAACATTTTCTCTCATGTCTGTCATCCGTTTCATAGCCTTTTTAAAAAGTTTTAATTATACAGCACATAATTTGGATTTAGGAGGCTAAGCATGCCTCCACCCACCAGTATGTTTTCTTTCTATAAAGACAGTCCTCTTCCTACTCAGAAATTACTTACAGTTTTTTGGAACATGTAACTACTATGCATATTTTTATTAATTTTGGAGTCTATGCTTCCCTTTCTCCAGGATGGAGATTTTTAAAAGTTTATTCCACTATTCACAAGGATTTTGCCTATATTAATTATATACACCCCTTCATGGATTACTGCCTTGTCGTGGCGAAGGGGCTTGCGTAATTCAATGAAGCTATGGGCTATGCCGTGCAGGGCCACCCAAGACGGACAGGTCATAGCAGAGAGTTCTGACAAAACGTGATCCACTGGAGAAGGAAATGGCAACCCACTCCAGTATCTTTGCCATGAAAACCCTATGGACAGTACCAAAAGGCAAAACGATATGACGCTGGAAGATGAGCCCCTCAGGTCGGAAGGCGTCCAATATGCTACTGGGGAAGAGCAGAGGGCTAGTACTAGTAGCGCCAGAAAGAATGAAGCGACTGGGCCAAAGCCGAAAGGACGCTCAGCTGTGGATATGTCTGGTGGTGAAAGGAAAGTCCGATGCTGTAAAGATTTTTTCTCCATAGGAACCTGGAATGTAAGATCCATGAATCAAGGAAAGCTGGACGTGGTCAAACAAGAGATGACAAGACTAAACATTGACATCTTAGGTATCAGCGAACTAAAATGGACAGGAATGGGTGAATTTAATTCAGATGACCATCAGGTATACTACTGCGGGCAAGAATCCCTCAGAAGAAATGGAGTAGCCTTCATAGTCAATAAAAAAATAGGAAAAGCAATACTGGGATACAATCCTCAAAATGACAGAATGATCTCAATTCGAATCCAAGGCAAACCATTCAATATCACAGTAGTCCAAGTCTATGCCCCAACCACCAGTGCTGAAGAGGATGAAATTGACCGGTTCTATGAAGCCCTACAGCACCTTATAGAACTAACACCCAGAAATGATGTCCTTATCATCATGGGGGATTGGAATGCTAAAGTAGGAAGCCAAAAGATAACTGGAATAACAGGCAAGTTTGGCCTTGGAGTACAAAATGAAGCAGGGCACAGGCTGATAGAATTTTGTCAACAGAATACGATGGTCATAGCAAACACTCTTTTCCAACAACCCAAGAGACGGCTTTACACATGGACATCACCAGACGGTCAACACAGAAATCAGATTGACTATATGCTCTGCAGCCAAAGATGGAGAAGCTCTATACAGTCAGTAAAAACAAGACCAGGAGCTGACTGTGGCTCAGACCATGAGCTTCTTGTTGCAAAGTTTAGGCTTAAATTAAAGAAAGTAGGGAAAAGCGCTAGGCCAGTCAGGTATGAATTAAATCATATTCCTGTTGAATATACAGTAGAGGTGACAAATAGATTTAAGGAATTAGATCTGATAGACAGAGTGCCTGAAGAACTATGGACAGAGGTTCGCAACATTGTACAACAGGTAGCAACCAAAACCATCCCAAAGAAAAAGAAATGCAAGAAAGCAAAATGGCTGTCTGAGGAAGCTTTGCAAATAGCTGAGGAAAGGAGGGAAGCGAAAGGCAAGGGAGAAAAAGAAAGATATGCCCAATTGAATGCAGAATTCCAAAGAATAGCTAGAAGAGATAAGAATGCCTTCTTAAATGAACAATGCAAAGAAATAGAAGAAAACAATAGAATAGGGAGGACCAGAGATCTTTTCAAGAAAATTGGAGAGATGAAAGGAACGTTTCATGCAAAAATGGGCATGATAAAGGACCAAAATGGCAGGGACCTAACAGAGGCAGAAGAGATTAAGAAGAGGTGGCAAAATTACACAGAAGAATTATACAAGAATGAGCTTAACGTCCCTGATAATCACAATGAGGTGGTCACTGACCTCGAGCCAGACATCCTAGAATGTGAAGTGAAGTGGGCCTTAGAAAAGCTGAGCAACAACAAAGCTAGTGGAGGTGACAGTATTCCAGCTGAGCTATTCAAAATCTTAAAAGACGATGCAGTAAAAGTGCTACACTCAATTTGCCAGCAAATTTGGAAAACTCAACAGTGGCCACAGGATTGGAAAAGATCAGTTTACATTCCAATTCCAAAGAAAGGCAGTGCCAAAGAATGTTCAAACTATCGCACCATTGCACTCATTTCTCATGCTAGTAAAGTTATGCTTAAAATTCTACAAGCTAGACTCCAGCAGTATGTGGATCGAGAACTACCAGAAGTACAGGCAGGATTTCGAAGAGGCAGAGGAACTAGAGATCAAATTGCTAACATACGCTGGATCATGGAGAAAGCTAGGGAGTTCCAGAAAAACATCTACTTCTGCTTCATTGACTATGCTAAAGCCTTTGATTGTGTGGATCATAACAAACTGTGGCAAGTCCTTAAAGAGATGGGCATACCAGACCATCTTATTTGTCTCTTGAGAAATCTATATGCGGGCCAAGAAGCAACAGTGAGAACTGGACACGGAACCACTGATTGGTTCAAAATTGGGAAAGGAGTCCGGCAAGGCTGTATACTGTCGCCTTGCCTATTTAACTTATATGCAGAGCACATCATGAGAAAGGCAGGGCTAGATGAATCAAAAGTTGGAATTAAGATTGCCGGAAGAAACATCAACAACCTAAGATATGCAGATGATACCACTCTAATGGCAGAAAGTGAAGAAGAACTAAAGAGCCTGGTGTTGCGGGCGAAGAAGGAGAGTGCAAAACTTGGGTTGAAACTAAACATTAAGAAAACCAAGATCATGGCATCTGGCCCTCTCAATTCCTGGCAAATAGATGGGGAAGAAATGGAGGTAGTGACAGATTTTATTTTCCTTGGCTCCAAGATCACTGCAGATGGGGACTGTAGCCAAGAAATTAAAAGACGCTTGCTCCTTGGGAGGAAAGCCATGGCAAATCTAGACAGCACACTAAAAAGCAGAGACATCACCCTGTCAACAAAAATCCGTATAGTCAAGGCTATGGTCTTCCCAGTTGCAATGTATGGCAGTGAAAGCTGGACCATAAGAAAGGCTGAGCGCCAAAGAATTGAAGCCTTTGAACTATGGTGCTGGAGAAGACTCCTGCGAGTTCCTTGGACTGCAAGGCGATCAAACCGGTCAGTCCTAGAGGAGATCAACCCTGACTGCTCTTTAGAAGGCCAGATCCTGAAGCTAAAACTCAAATACTTTGGCCACCTAATGAGAAGGAAGGACTCACTGGAGAAGAGCCTAATGCTGGGAAAGATTGAGGGCAATAGAAGAAGGGGACGACAGAGAATGAGGTGGCTGGATGGAGTCACTGAAGCAGTAGGCGTGAGCTTAGATGGACTCCAGAAGATGGTAGAGGACAGGAAGGCCTGGAGGAACATTGTCCATAGGGTTGCGATGGGTCGGACACGACTTCGCAACTAACAACAACAACAAAAATTATATACAGGAACGAAGTATCATATTAGCATTGCTGGAGTCATTCTACTGTTAATACAGTGTTCAGAGGAATGCAAGAATGGTTAGCAGTACACTTTATAGCAGGAAAAAATATTAAGTTTGTCCTTTGATCCATCCAAGATATTAAATATAGCAAAAAAATTAAGTCATTGATATAAAACTGAAGACATGCTTCTGTGACTCAAGCTTGACTTATTTGACTTTTTTTTAATGTTCATGAATTTTACTAGATCTCCATTTTTCTATACTGCATTCATTCAAATTAATCAAGATTGTTTCATATACTTTGGAATTAGACATATGTCTCTGTTTGCTCTTATTCTTTTATACATTTTTCTATGTTATACTGAATAATCCATGTCTCTCCATGTCTCTCACACACCCACACCCACTAATAGCATTCAAATGCTTTTAAACTATGGTCATGTTTTTCTTTTGCTTAAATTGATATTCTACCTACTCTCCAGTAGCATAATGCATCCCATCTCAACAGTTCTCTGAAGTAGGCTGGTGTGAGACAGATGACTGGAGCCACAGTCACCCGGTGAATTCCCATGACTGGGGTTTTTCCTTAGTCCTAGTTCAACATTATAACCATCATATCACATTGGTTAACCATTGCTGTGATTAATAACTCACTGCAGGCTGGATTGTGAGCATCTTAGATTGGGCCTCAGAAGTGTTTTGAAGCTAATCTGGTCTGTGCAGGCTGTTGAAATTTCAACCCTCTTTATTTGGACAAGCCTAAAACTGGCTTTCACAGGCAAACAATCTTTGGAATGTCTGCAGAAGTGTATGTGTGAGTGAAGTTTAGTTTTTAGTCTGCTTTCAAAAATTTTATCCTATAAGTTTAATGTATTAAGAGTAATCTGTTAGAAGTGCTGATAAAAGTCAAAGTATGATGCACTTCAATTTCTTTTTAAAAATATTTTAAAGATTATAATCACAATAGTAAAAATTAATACAAAGCAAAAGAAAAAAGAGTAGAAAGAGTAAAACTGCGAAGGAAGGAAGGAAGGAAGGAAGGAAGGAAGGAAGGAAGGAAGGAAGGAAGGAAGGAAGGAAGGAAGGAAGGAAGGATAAAGAAATGACTGCCATCCTTCACCACAATAAGTATAAACCATTTTTGTAACTTTTCACCTCCTCTTAATTTATAATCAATGAATTCTTCATCCTATGTCCCATCTGTTATCTCTAAATAAATCCATCATCATCATCATCATCATCTCAATCCTGGTGTCAGAAAAATCAATTAAGGATTGCCAGAAATAACATATCTATGTATTCAAATATCTTTGTTTTGGGGAAGTGGACTGAGAAACTGGAGCACTTGAATGAGTCACATATGAGTCAGAAGTATTTATCATAATCAAAGAAAGTGGAGAAAACACAAGGGAAACATTTCATAACTATCCAATCCAGTTGTGAAGATCTAAGGCAAAATCGCTGCTTTTCTCACATTCTTTACAGATACGGAAAATAGTTGTTCTCCAGTACAAGCTTGCTTTGGAAATTTCTCTGCAATAGAAATTACTCTAGAAGCAATCAAGTAAAGCTATAGCCTCAGTAGTAGTTAGCTTTTAATTAAACCAATATTTAGACATTATAATTACTATTTAGCTGATCTCACAAGTCAGTGAAGAGACCGTACAACTCTCTTTCTAGTTTCACAAGCTTAATATTGTGTTTCCCCATATCCATTTACTCAGTAAATGAAATGTGAACATCTTCAGGAAAAGGACCCTCCAGTCACATGGAGACCCTATGTGCAGTATTATGCCATGGGCTCTGAAGAGCAGGAACAAGAGCACGCAGATGAGTACAGAAAAACTCATACTTTAAACAAAAACTGTACTGAGAGATTGGAGTCACCCTACCTCAATATATAGCCAAGCCCTATGGTATCAACCAATCAGATTGAAACCATGTTTGCCACCCAAAGTTGACCAATTGCAGGACCAGAGACGTCCTGTCTGTTAGTTCTCCAGCAATGCACGTGGTGATATTCCCAAAAGCCCAGTACATAACACAAAGTATGTGTGGAACAGATCCCTAGTTGCAGAACTAGGTGATTTTGCAGACATCTTTAAAAAAAAGCTAAGTTACAATCCCTGCTGGAATAGTTACATGGTGTTCTCAAAACTCATATATTCATTTAAACTATAATGCAACATCTGAATAAGTTTTTGGGTATTGGAATGCACTAGCTGTACAAGCCAGTCTACTCTGGACAAGCAAGTACTACTGAGATTTTGAAAAGCTCTTAGACCAGTGGTGGGATTCAAATATGTAAACAACTGGTTCTCTGTGTGGATGCTGTTTCCGGAAGTCCATTCTGGGCCTGGACAAAAAAAAATTACCGTAGTTGCCAGTTCTGCTGAAGTGGTACGAACTGGCTGAATCCCACCACTGTCTTAGACTTATAATTAACATTTCCTGGTTCTAGCTGCAGTCTCTTTTAATGTTCATAATAAGTCAAGAAAACTGTGACTAGAACTAAGATTCTTCATTGCCCTGGTTTCATTTCCTGTACCTATATTAGTTAGAGTGAGGAACGTTGGCTCCAAACAATCACTGGTTTGTAGCAAAACAATATGGCACATTCTTTGTTGCCAGCTAGTGATCATCCTGAGTTTTATAGGTTTAGATTTGACAGATGGAAGGATTGAAGTTAGAGAAGCAAGGACCAACAATTCCCTGGGAAAACAGGACTGTTATGTCAACACTGAACAGATGCACCCTAATCTCAAGATTGTAAAAAGAATGGTCCAATTTGTACTGATTCAAAAAGGCAAGAGGAAAAGACCTAGAATTTAAATCCTAAAACACCAATAGATATACTGGCTTTGGTTTTTATGTTCTGTGTGTATATGGATTTTTCCCCCTGGCTGTAGCTAATCTAGTTGAGTTTGTAAGGAGAGACTTCTGTGTAGCAGCATCCTGTTCCAAAACAAGGAAGTGGTTAGTATCTGGAAAGCTCATGTTTAGCATCATGTCAAGGAGAAGCTTAATAGTTTGTTTCTCCCATCATTGTAAGAGAATATCTTGCTTGGGAAAGACTGCTATAGCTAAGTGAATTATTACAGGATTTCATTAAGTGTTATAGGGAGACTAGAAAGGAGGTTGGAGAAACTATGCAGAGACAATTACAAAAAAACATGTTTTCAGCTCAGGAAACAAAATATTAGCAAGGAACTCCAGTGTAACTCCATCACGTATAAGAGGGAAAGACAGAAGGAATGGAAAGCACTGTCTATAAAATTCTGAGAGTTGAAGTCTACATAGCTTAAGACTGCCAATTTTGGAAAGCACTGCTTTAGATTGTATCAGAATTTCAATCAAGTGTGTGGAGTTGGTTTCCTGGTTTAGTTTACCTCAAACAGCTGACAAGAATACATAATCTCCATTTTAATACTGTTTCCCATTGATTGCCATACAATATTGCCTGGCAAACCAAAGTTTCTCAGTCTGGTCTCCTTTGAATGTCTTGAATTGTAATTCCCACATTATGTAGTAGCCATATTCCCTAGATGATAATCTAAAACACGGCTTTTCAACCAGTGGTACCGGTACCACCTGTGGTACATTGGCACCTGGCAAGTGGTATGTGACCATCCTAGAAAAGTAGCGGGGGAAGGTAATGAGCTGAACCAGTGGCAGCATCGCACAACTCTAAGCGAGAGATGGCTGGAGCTAGGTGACTGGTGGTACTCGGATGTTGCCATATCCTAAAAGTGGTACAATGGGTGAAAAGGTTGAAAAGCCCTGATCTAAAATATTTGTTAAGACACCAGATTTAGAAAGGCTGAATGACAGGAACTATGTGGGAAAACAACTAATTGCAAAATCCTGTCTCTCTCAGAAGTAACTCCCATTGATTTCAATGAAATATTATGTACACATAATAGAGCTAATAGAGCTATGTGGAAATTCAGTTCAGACATTTAATTCAAAGCTATTGAATCTCTGAACCAACTTGCCAATTTAGATTGTCAATGTGGATCAATTCATTGAATTGAATGCTTGCTTCTAAATCAATCTGAAAGTTCAGTGACCTTTTGTGGAAGGTGAGAAAGTCTTTTTTTCTGATTTGAACCGGTTTTCTAAATAAGATCAACTCAGTTCCATTTGATAGTATATATAGTCTGCAATGTTAAAAGACTTGTATCAATAACAGTGAGAATGACCTGTAAGGAAAGATACAGAAGAATACACTGATAGTCTTTTCATGAAATTAGTTCCACAGTATGATAGCTAGTAATATATTGTGCAATGTAGATCAGTGGTCCCCAAAGTTCCCAGCTTGGTCTGACCTGGACTGGAGGGGGACATGTGAGTGCATGTGTGGACAGCAGCATGTGTGGACAGCAGCATTTGTGTGAGCAGCATGCCCACACATCCTCCACTTAAGTAAATGGAGTTTCATTCAGGAGACAGGCACTTGTGCTTCACGGGCGCACTCTTGCCCATTTCTTACCTGGCCCAGTTTCAAACAGGCCATGGTCTAGTAGTGGGTGGTGGCCCAAAGGTTGGGGACCCCTGGTCTAGATATAATAAAATACAGAGTGCATCTTCCATGTTTGTGTTTATTTCAGTGTTGTGATTCTAGTTACATTTTCTAGGAAGCACCAGGCAGAGAAGAATAAACTTTGGGTTTGAAATATCACAGTGGAATGCAATGGGGCCAGTATTTAACTATGGAGCAAATCCAGCTCTCCATCACTCAGACATCATTCATAATTCTCAGCTACCATACTAGCTGGGAATTCTGAGAGTTGTAAACTCCACACATCTGGACATTCAAGACAAAATGCTAATAAAACATTCTAGTTCAATTGATGACACTAAACTAAAGGACCACTAAACAGTGATAGGTCAAACTATCTTCAACTTAACGGTGAAACTAAAAATCTTGATCATGAGGAGAATACATCAGGATGGGAAAACTGCTCAGTGAAAGGCTTTCAAAGGGGAATAAAAAGGAAAGAAAACTTTGGAGACCATTCTTCTGAACTGAGATTTATTTAATTTATGTGCTATGGGTCATATGGAGTTTTTTTTTGGATGTTAAAACAATTAATCAGTGGAACAACTTGCTCTCAGAAGCTGTGCATGCTCCAACATTAGAGGTTTTTAAGAAGAGATTGAATAACCATTTGTCTGAAATGTTATAGGTCAGACATGTCAAACACAAGGCCCGGGGGCTGGATCCGGCCCGTGAAGTGGTTTCATGTGGCCCGCGAAGCCATCCTGGAAACAGTGAGGGAATGGCCCCCACTGCCTTGGCCCTGGCCCAGAGACCCTCCTCCTGCCAGAGACCCTCAGATCTGTCCCACTCCTGCCCAGGCCCCCATAGGCACCCTTGATGCGAACGATGTAGAGCTGGCCACGCCCACCCAGTAGGCCATACGCACTCTGGCCATGCCCACACTGGCCATACCCACCTGGCCCCCTGAGGGCAACCGCAATACTGATGCGGCCCTCAATGAAATTGAGTTTGACACCCCTGTTATAGGGTTTCCTGCTTGAGCAGGAGGTTGGACTAGAAGACCTCCAAGGTCCCTTCCAACTGTTGTTCTGTTAAGTTCTGTCCTGTCAAGATTATTTCTGCCTTAGCTTTTGAAATAAGACAGAGCTTCCTCACACATGTAAGAGGTTGGATGAAATGACAGGGTCTAGAGATGTAAAATAATATACTGGATTATTTAACTGTTCATACCTTGTGTCTCTCCTTCATTTTCTTTCTAAAAGCAAAATTTCTTTCAGAGTTGGGGCTTCTTGGTCTCAGTTGTTGCTTTCCTATATGTTCCCTTCATTTTGTTTGCCCTTGGTGAAGGAATCAAACTGTTTCCCCTTGAAAGCCTCTTGAAGAGCGAAACGTATGGATCTGCCTTTATATGCCTGTTCTAAACTGCTTGCTGCTACCTTACCTAGAACAGAAAATGCTCCAATCTTTCCAGTCAAGGTCCAAAAGACTCCAACAGGAAACAACTGGTTTTTTTTAAGCATCTACCAACCCTTCAAGGTAGGCCAATTCAAGAAACAGACATATCATGATCTACCGGAATATTACTTTATTGTTCTTCTGCCTCCTGTCTCATACAAAATCAAGGCAGGGTTATTTTGAACCTCTTCCTCATGCTTTTCCTTTTCTCTGGACTATTTTGTTCTTTACATCTTCCCTGAATACCTCTTAACAGTTCTGTTAATAGTTCTTACGTTCTTTCATTAGCTCTGCATTCCTCTACAGCCCTTGAGCTGAGGCACAAAACGCTTTCAGAAACTTATGTCCGGCAGTAAAATAACAATAACAACAGGAATACATTAGCATGCTGTGCTTAGGGCTTTTCCAGAGCACTCAGAATGAGGCAGGGCCTCACTCAGTCTAATGGTAGGTCTGACTTTATGCAGCTTGCCACACCTATTCTCAAAAGTCCGTTTCCCCCTTACCCATGATACAGGACCATTACTTTAAAACCTAATTGGCAGAGATTGATAATTTGCAAGAGGTTTTATCCATATGTCTCATTCTCCTCCCCCTGCCCCTACAATATGGGGCTCATACAGTTTGCTCTAGTCTAGCTCAGTGTGATCTCATTTTGCTCAAATACTTGTACCGTGTGCACCACCACCCTATTTGATTATTAGGCATTCTTGTGTTATATCTAGAAAGCATCATGGTACCTGGGTAGTCATCAACTGAATAACAGAGTTTTCAATACATAGTTCGGCTTACATTGTCATAGCATCCTTCTCTATTTCCCTCAACATTCAATACAACATATTTAAAATAACAATTTTTAAGAATAGCATGGTCAATTAAAAAAATTTTGTCAGTCCAATTGCAATGAAATATATCTATATCCTGTTATTAGATTTTATCTAATTTTGATGTTAATTGTAGTATCCAATTTTAATCTTTGACATCTCAAATACTATTCAGAACCCAAAATTCCCTTATTTTATTACACCAAAGATTGTATCATGTAACATACACCTAATAGTTAAATAGCTAACTTCTACCTAATAAACATTGTGTTTCATATCCTGATACGTCACAAGTTACCAATCAGAGAGCCTATGTTTATCAATCTACTTCTACTTATACATAACCAAAATTTTAATATCAAAGATAGGATCCATAAGCCAATTTTCCATTATGTCAATATATAAATTTATAACATTTGGAATAAGCCTAATAAATACTTAAACACATTTTAATTCTATCTCACGAATATTTTCTATTTCAGATCCTAATAAGTCACTAATTACTAACAAAATGACCTACCATATTTTCCGGCGTATAAGACGACTGGGCGTATAAGACGAACCCCTACTTTTCCTGTTAAATTACTGTAGTTTTCGGACCATAAGACTCACCTGACCATAAGATGCACCCAGTTTTTAGAGCAGGAAAACAAGAAAAAAAAATATTCTGAACCAAATAGTACCGGTATACTAAAACAGGGCTTTTCAACCTTTTCATCCATTGTACCACTTTTAGGACAAGGCAATGTCCAAGTACCACCAGTCGCCCAGCAAGGTGTCAAAAACTTGACCCCCCGCAAAAAGGAAAAAAATGATAAAGTACAGGTAGTCCTCAGCTTACAATGATTCACTTAGTGACCGTTCAAAGTTACGACGGCACTGTCTTATGACCATTTTTCACTTATGACCATTGCAGCATCCCCAGGGTCATGTGATTTGCATTTGGATGCTTGGCAATCGATTCATATTTATGATGGTCACATTGTTCCAGGGTCATGTGATCGCCTTTTGCAACCTTCTGACAAGCAAAGTTAGTGGGGAAACCAGATTCACTTAACAATCATGTTACTAATTTAATTTCTCTCTCTCCTTCTATTTCTCTCCCTCTCTCCCCTCCCTCTTTCTTTCTCTCTCCTCTCTCTCCTTCTTTCTCTCTCTCCCTTTCTCTCCCTCTCCCTATTTTTCTCTTTCCCTCTATTTCTCCCTCTTTCTCTCTCCCTCTATTCCCTCCTCTTTCTTTCTCATTGTCTCTCTCCCTTTCTCTCCCTCTCTATTTTTCTCTTTCCCTCTATTTCTCCCTCTTTCTCTCTCTTCCTCTATTTCCCTCCCTTTCTTTCTCCTTCTCTCTCTCCCTCTTTCTCTCCCTCTCTATTTTTCTCTTTCCCTCTATTTCTCCCTTTCTCTCTCTCCCTCTATTTCCCTCCCTCTTTTTCTCCTTGTCTCTCCCTCTTTCTCTCCCTCGCCCTCTCTCTCCCTCTATTTCTCTCCCTTTCTCCTTCTCTCTCTCCCTTTCTCTCCCTCCCTATTTCTTTCTCCTTCTCTCTCTCCCTCTCTTTCTCTCTCTCTCTTTCTCTCTCTCCTTCCCTCTCCCATTGTCCCTTCCTTCTTTCCTTCCTTCCTTTCTTCCTTCCCTCCCTCTTTGTCCTTCCCTCTCCACATTAGAGCAGTACCTGCGGAGGCGGCCCTGCAGCCCGGCTTTCTCTTGCAGAAAGCAAGCTGAAACGGAGCAAGGGAGATTGCCAGGAATGCTAATCGGCCAATCTCACGCTCCTGCAATCTCCCTCACTCGGTTTCAGCTTCCCTTGCTACAAGAGAAAGCAGGCTGAAACGAGGGAGATTGCAGCAGCGCCAGATCAGCCGATTCGCATTCCTGGCAATCTCCCTCACTCCGTTTCAGCCTGCTCTCTCTTGTAGCAAGGGAAGCTGAAAGTGAGGGAGATTGCAGGAGCACGAGATCGGCGTTTCTCAGCACGTGCCGATTCGTGCTCCTGGCAATCTCCCTTGCTTTCCACTTGCGGAGGTTGGGGATGGCCATACGGATCAGCTTCGGACCATAAGACGCACCCTCGTTTCCCCCCCTACTTTGGGGAAAAAAAGTGCGTCTTATGGTCCGAAAAATACGGGTATAGGGTTTGGGCTATACTCGCCGTATAAGACTACCGTATTTTCCGGCGTATAAGGCGACTGGGCGTATAGGACGACCCCCGACTTTTGAGAAGATTTTCATGGGTTAAAAAGTCATCTTATACGTCGGAAAATACGGTATAATAGTTCTCTAGGAATTCATTTTTTTAAATCTAACTCTAGGTTTCTTTTTTTGCCAGTTGGGTTTCCAGACCAAGGGCTTTAAATTGCCAAGTAGCTCTTCCTTTGCTCGAATACTTATTATTGCACCAGAGGAGGCCATCCAACCATCAGTGATGTACAAAGGTTGAACCATTTATAGTCAGTATATTGTTGCCATGTTAATTCCACTCTCTTTATTTGCTCTGACATCTCTGTCTGCAGTTCAGTCTGGATTCTTCTTCCATCTGGGTTGATCTTTTTTAAGGGGAAAATCTTATCCAGTATTATAGTTAGTAGTTGACTGTCCAGGCTTTCCACAGGTTGTCTTAGTTGGTCTTCGGCATCCTCTATGTTGGCATCACTATCTTGCCTGTAGTGTACTTCTGAAGTTATAGGCTAGTGATGGTGAACCTTTTAGAGACCGAGTGCCCAAACTACAACCCAAAACCCACTTATGTATCATCGGGTGCTGGGTGGGCATGGCCAATTGGGTGGGCATGGCCCATTGGGTGGGTGTGGCCAATTGGGTGGGCCTGGCCCATTGGGTGGGCATGGCTGTGGTGGTAACAGCAGACTGGGTGGGACTAAAAAGTTCAATCAATCAATTCCAACGTTGTGAGATCTTTTTTTTTCCTGTGAGAAGTTGAAATGGATTGAACCTTTTTTTTGCACACGGTGATGGAGGCCTAAAGCAAAAAGGTTTTTTAAAACCCAGCTGAAGGCCCAGGACTGGGGCGATGGCGTGCGTGCCCACAGAGAGGGCTCTGTGTGCCACCTGTGGCACGCGTGCCATAGGTTCGCCACCACAGTTATAGGCTCTTTAGAAAGGGTCAAAACCTGATTATTAAGTTTTTGCCTGGTTTGTTGTTGATCTTTAGGATTGTCTGTCATAGTACTAGTTCCTTGTACTTTAATAATTGTAGGTTCTTTGAGTAAAGTCAGATTTTGGATAATAGTTTTTTCAATACTTTGTTGTTGTTGCTTATATTCCTCTGTCTCAATAGTAGTATCTTCCAAGTTTGTTATATTCTGAAGTGTAAATTCTTTAGTTGCAGTCTGGGTTTCAGTTTGTAAATTAAAGTTGGTATGTAAATTATTTAATCTGGAGATAGACATCTCAGTGACTCTATAGATTGTTTCAAATATAAGATTATAGTCAAGTGAGGTTTGCGGCTGATCATTCTCCATTTTGTAGTAATTATAAATAGTCCTTAGTGGAGGCTATTTTTCAAACAAAACTCAGTAAGTGTCCACCTCCACAAGTCTAAGCCAAATTCATCCCCAGCTGTTTCAGATTGTTATCTTAATGCCAAGGTCAGTCCAAAATGTAAGCAAGCTTGTTTGCCAATGGTATTCACTTGCTGTAACAGATTTTTCTTTTTTGTCTCCTTTTTTAGATTGATAGGTAGAATAGTCTATTTCTATTAATATAGGAATTTTGGGCCAAAGGTAGAAAGGCAGTAACTCCAATTAATCAGTATCATGTAGTTCAAGGATTTTTCTTCTCTCTCCTAATGTAGACAAAGGATGATATTAAGGAGGGTGGCGGAAAAAATCCCTTCCCTCTCTCCTCGCAAGGGGAAACAAATTTGGAAAGCTTTGACAGGAAGAGTAGACAATTAGGAAAAGAAGAAGGCAATTCTCACCCAGTTTTCAAGTGCTTTCAAGTGCTTTGTTGTGATTTTGGCCTCGGCAGGAGACAGCTAAACAATGGGCCATGGGAGTGGCCGATCCTTTCTTCTTCAGTTTGGAGAGTAGTTCCAAGCTGACCACCCTTCTACAACCAACTGGAGAGACCTCTCCCCCAGGGCCCCCAATGAAGAAATCCAGGCGACGGAAGGAATGATTCTCTCGCGCGTCTGGCTGTGCTGGGATCCGGAACTGGAAGCCACATTGTGGACCTTTTTCTTAGGAATGGAGGCACTCTTGGTAGCTTCATATATGCTTTTTTTCACAATTAAACATCAATGGAGCAAGGAGATATTTTAGATGCCATTAAAAAACCCGAAGCCTTTTATAAGTAACAATGTAAAGACAGTAGAAAAATATACTCTTGTACTTTACTGACAAATTGCTCTGCAATTTCTGATTGCTACTATTGGGTAACAGAGGGCTGAGTGCCCCCATGATGCTGTTAAACAACAATGGTAAATTGTCCATTATTTAGTTTAGCACTACATTTTTATCATTGGAGGGCAAGCATCATTTGACTTTTTTTGTCAACTCTCTGTTCTAGTCATTATTCTTAGGGAAAGTATTTGGGTTTCTGGGGAAAAAATCCTGGGGAGGGCAAAAGAAATAAAGCTGGACAATCAGGTGAACAAAGAAATGTTATAGCCTTTGCTGAGCTTCCAGCTATTGGTCTCTTCCTGGGTTGTATCTAAGTGTTTTGCTCAAGCACAAATATCTCAAAGGTGCCTTTTCTTTGTTTTTCCTTGAAGACATTTTGCTTCTTATCCAAGAAGTTTCTTCAGTTTTCACTGAATGGTGGAGAATGGAAGGATTTATGTTCCTTGCAGTCATCTGAACATTAGCACAAGGAAAAGAAAGAAAGTGCAGTTGTCTTTTGAAAAAGCACCTTTGGGACAACTATGACCTGGATGACTGAGAATCTCCATAGACATCAAGCACAAATGCTAAGTTCATGTGTTTAATTTTCCTCTTTTTAACATTGTGAATATTATTTAAATTGTTGACTTTGGTCAGAAGCTGATAATGGTTAGTCTTTGAAATTTTACGTGTGAGAATACGAAGAAAGAAAACAGACATAAAGTGTGATTATTGTTATTCAAATTGTTTATTGTCCTCTTGGGCAAATTTTACAACAACTGTGTTTCTGGAAGAGTTTGGGGGTATTTCTTTTATATTCCTGTCCTTCATGGCTTTGTGAGCATTTTAATATTCATATTGATTCTTCACCAGCTAGAGAGTATTTTTATTCTATCCTTTCAATGTATGCTATTTCTATACAACGGGATCTGATGATTCATGCCTTTCACCTAATTTCAGCAATCCTTTTATAGACTTAATTTTTTTTCTGCAGACAATTTTGTGCTCTTCTATCACATCTTCCTCCTCTATACAGTCTAGTACCCTCCCTCCCTTCTTCCCTTCCTTCCTTCCTTCCTTCCTTCCTTCCTTCCTTCCTTCCTTCCTTCCTTCCTTCCTTCCTTCCTTCCTTCCTGCATCATGTGACTCTGGAACTCTGGGCAGTTCACAATATAAAGAACTGAATAAAATTACAAGTTAAATGTAGCAAGAGAAGGAAAAAAACAACCAAATGAATAATCTGGCTACCGATTCGTATATGTGTACAACTAACATCAAGTTTAGGTTCCATCTGCCCTATCTGAGGGCCTGAGAGAACAGCTAGGTCTTTAAGGCTCTCCAGAACATCATCAGGTTGGGAACCACCTGGCTCTCATGGAGAATGTCATTCCAGAAGTTTATTTTATTTATTAATACTGTCTAAGTCTCTCCTGAATTTGTATATTACTACTCAGTGCTTTTTTTGTAAAAGAAAAAGGTGCCGGAACTCACACATGTCATACAGCCTGCCTTACCTACCCTACAAGTTTCCATCCAAAAAAGGTGCCGGAACTCCGTTCTGAGCGTTCTATGACAAAAAAAGCCCTGTTGCTACTACTAAAGTTCACAATAGCTAGGCTTGTTTCACCATGTACATCTGTACATCTACAGCTCTGATAAGAGAGAGAATCCTGGTATTAAGAGCTTCTTCCACATTTTACAGAAGGCATCACATATGTTCATTTGATGACTAATGATAGATTCTGGAGAGTTTTGACAGAGGGGACTGATGGCTTTATTGGTGAATATTTTGATGTTCTTTATTGAACATCATCTGGCTTTGCATTCATTGACTGATCTTACAGAAAGTGTCACATATGATGACCGATTGCGACTAAGAACCCATATTAGGTCTTATCTCGCAGCGATGAGGGTGGCGAGGTCTAATTACTTCGCTATCCTCATCGCGTCCGCAGATAATCGCCCGGCCGCCCTGTTTAGGGTGACCCGCTCCCTCCTTAATCAGGAGGTGAGTGAGGAACCCTTGCAGGGTCGTGCCGAGGAGTTTAGTCAACATCTGTCGGACAAAATCGCTCGGATTCGGACCGGTTTGGACTCCGACTGGGCAGAGTCGGACGATCAGGACACGGGTGGTCTTGTCAATGTTATCTGGGAGGAGTTCGATCCTGTAACTCCAGAGGAAGTGGACAGGATTATGGGGAGGCTGAGCTCCACCACATGTTTATTGGACCCGTGCCCTTCCTGGCTGGTTTATGCAGCCCGGGAGGGGACACGAGGCTGGTTCCAGGCGGTTATATCTGCCTCTTTGGGTGAGGGTAGTTTCCCCGCCGCCTTGAAAGAGGCGGTGGTGAGACCTCTCCTCAAGAAGCCTGCCTTGGACCCAGCTGTGTTGATAACTTTCGTCCGGTCTCTAACCTTCGCTTTCTTGCGAAGGTTGTTGAGAGTGTGGTGGCGCATCAGCTCCCTCTAGTTCTGGATGAAGCGGATTATCTAGACCCGTACCAATCGGGTTTCAGGCCCGGGTACAGCACGGAGACAGCATTGGTCGTGCTGGTGAATGATCTCTGGAGGGCTCGGGACAGGGGATATTCCTCTGTCCTAGTCCTATTACACCTCTCAGCGGCTTTTGATACCATCGACCATGGTATCCTGCTGCGGCGCCTCAGGGGATTGGGAGTGGGAGGCACGGTTCTTCAGTGGTTCTCCTCCTATCTCCTGGGACGTTCGCAGTCGGTGTTGGCAGGGGGGCAGAGGTCGACCTCGAGGCCTCTCGTTTGTGGAGTCCCTCAGGGGTCGGTCCTCTCGCCTCTCCTGTTCAACATCTACATGAAACCGCTGGGTGAGATCATTCGTGGTTTTGGAGTTGGGTACCATCAGTATGCTGATGATACCCAACTTTTCATTTCGACCCCAAACCACCCCAGTGATGCCCTCGACGTGATGTCCCGTTGCCTGGAGGCGGTTCGGGTCTGGATGGGGAGGAACAGGCTTCGACCCAACCCTGACAAGACTGAGTGGCTGTGCGTACCGGCATCTCGGGATATCCAGGATATTCCACCCCTTGCCATGGGGGGTGAGTTATTACCCCCCATAGATAGGGCTCGCAACTTGGGAGTCCTTCTAGACTCACAGCTTTCCCTAGAAGACCATATAATAGCTGTGACTAGGGGGGCCTTCGCCCAGGTTCGCCTGGTGCGCCAGTTGCGACCCTATCTAGACCGGGATGCCCTACGTACGGTCACTCACGAGCTCGTGACCTCTCGTCTTGACTACTGCAACGCTCTCTACATGGGGCTACCCTTGAAGACCACTCGGAGGCTCCAACTGGTACAGAATGCAGCCGCGAGAGTTGTGTTGGGAGTTTCCCGACACTCCCATGTTACACCTCTGCTCCGCGAGCTGCATTGGCTCCCAGTTGTCTTCCGGGTGAGATTCAAGGTGTTAGTAATGACCTACAAAGCCCTACATGGCATGGGTCCGGAATACCTTGGGGAGCACCTGCGGCTGGCATCAACTTCCCTCCGCCCAGTACGCTCCCACAGAGAGGGCCTCCTCAGGTTGCCATCGGTCAAAGAATGCTGACTGGTGGCCCCCAGGGGGAGGGCGTTCTCTGTGGGCGCACCGGATTTATGGAACCATCTTCCGGTCGAGCTCCGGATGGCGCCTGATCTCCGCTCCTTCCGGCGCGATCTTAAAACCTACCTCTTTGAACAAGCTGGCCTGGCCTGATGGGATGGGGTCGGGTTTTATAAACTGATCTTAACCTTTTAATCTGTATTAATTTATTACGAGCATTGCTATTTAATTTTTAATTTTTGTATCTGGCTTTTTATTATGTATTGCCCTGTTCACCGCCCTGAGTCCTTCGGGAGAAGGGCGGTATACAAATTAAATAAATAAATAAATAAATAAATAAATAAATAAATAAATAAATAAATAAATAAATAAATAAGTCCATTTGATGACTAATCATAGAATCTGGAGAGTTTTGGTGGAGGAAATGGTGGTTTTATTGGTGCATGTTTTGATTGTTTTATGGTTCAATTCCTGCAGGAGTCTCAGGCAAGTGATTCCAATTCCTTCCTCATCCCGTGATCTAAGTTCAGAACTTTGTTCTGTTATTCTTATGCTTTTATTCCATTGCAAGTGCTTTTCACTGACTCCTTAGTTGAGTCACACACCGCTTTCAAGTACTGGTGCTTATGTTGAGAGTCCTGTGGTCAGACACTCCCCTCCAGTAGCTGCCTGCTCTTATTTCTTCTTCTAACACTTTTGACATCTTAACTTCTCCCAGGCAGGATCTTCTTTGTGTTCTGCATTCTATTCAAGAATCTGCTCCCTCTTTTCCTGTGTGCCTAAGACAGTCTGGATGGCCTTTGAATACATTTTTCTTTGACTAATGTGTTACTGTGTGATGTTTCTTCCATCATAGTCCAATTAAATTTGTCATTTTCCAGGCAAGTATTTGTTTTACATAAATTATGGATCTATAGGGACTCTTCAGTGTCATAAGATGACTTTCAAATATGCATGGTTGTTCTGTTTGATTAGTTTTAGTTGTAAATATCTGCTTTATTGGTTGTGACCTTGTAAACTAATTTTATTGGATGGAATTTGCTAACTCTTGGTTTTCATTTGTACTGCACCCTGGCCAAATATATATATATTAAATAAATGTTTTTGCTGGCATTATTATTTGAACATAAAGCTGAAAATTCAGCTCTCTTCTTTTGAGCTTTCAGTTTATCGCCTCAGTTTAGCCCGAAGTAAAAATAAAGATAAGTACAATATTTTTAGAGCACTGAGGTCCTTCTCAAAGGTTTGCTCACAGTATTTGAGCCTAATATTTCATGTTCTCAGCATGACATATAAGAAAATAAGCTTCTATATTTTTATATAAGCTTCTATATTTTTATATATTTTGTTGTCCATTTTCTTTTTATGAATCACTGCTGTATCACTCTAATTATCCACCATGCATAATTTAAACTAGTTTCATACCCTGTAGGACTTCTTTTTTTCTAACATAAAAAACCCAACCCCATATCTTGCATTCTTTCACACAGAAAAGCTACTCCAGCTCTATATCATGTTCATTGGTCTTTTCTGGTTTTCTAATCCTGCGTTATTTTTATGAAGTGCAGTAACCCAGACTATATGTAAATATTCTGCTTGTAGATTTATAGAAAATGATTTTGTATTGGCAGTTTTATTTCTGATTCTTTCTCAAGGATCCACCTTTCATTAATGTTTTCATTAACATATCTGTTATATCTTCGGTTCAGCAAACAGCAAACAAGTTTATTAACTCAAAACAGAAGCAGCCTTAATGGCTGCTGCACAGCTATTTATACTGTTGGCCTCTAGGTGGCAACCAATAGGTTTAAAGTAACAGTTTCCCACCACAAGCCTAGTTATCAGCTTGGAGACAGCCAGTCTGGCTTTCAGTAACAGCAACCTACATAACAGAGAAATCTAGGTCAGACATTAAGCAAGTGATCAGACATTAAGCAAGTGACTTAAAACAATTAAAGCCAATACATTACAATATCTATCACAACTTTAAATTTGATTTGGAATCTATAGACTATTAGGTTGTCCAGACAAGTAGTAACAGAGGGATATATAAATATCTAGCTCCCTCTTGTCTTCTAGTGATTGTTCTGATTGGGAGAGAGGGAGAGAGAGAGAGGGAGAGAGAGATGCTTTATTATTGACAAAAAGCTCATTCCACCAATCTTTTATAAACAGTAATTGTCACCATAATGTCATCCTTATATCTGTGACTGTATTTGGTCTGAATGCTAAATGTGCAATTCAAGATAATTTTGCACTATATGAGTGGTGGGGACTTTTAAAGCAAGAAGATGCTGCGCGCTGTAGTTAAAACTACCTTAAAATTAGCAATTTCATTGCACTAGGCAATGAATGAAAACAGATGGGTAGAACAAAACGTAAAATTAAAGCAGGCATTTTTACAGATGTTAGCATTGCTGAGAAGCGGTACTATGATTAGTTCATTACTGTGAGTAGTGGGAAATTGCAATAGGCTGTCAGAGATGCTCTTCTCTAGAAAAGGAACCCGCTTCCTTATTATCATGGATATGTGAGCGGAGTGACATAAAATAGTGCCACATGGCAACACAAACTTTAATCATCAGCAACAGCAATGCTTTATAGTACAATTGTGGGCATTCTGTTTCAAAAGTTTTGTAAGTGCACTTTAAATTTAAACTTCTTTATTCCTCTTTCATTCACGCTCTTATATTCCTCCTATTGTCCTCTCATGTTCCTTAAGATCAGTTTCTGTTCCCACAGGGCAAAGGAATTATTGGTTTCTTTTCATATTTATCCTTAACTTCTGTATATAAAGAAATAGCTTTGCCTTCTAATATATAAAAAATGGGAAAAATGGAAGAAACCAGTAATTACATTCTTTCCCTTAAGGAACAGAAACAGACAATAAAGCAATTAACAGAGTCTATTCAAGGGGCAATTAAAAGGCTGTTCATCACTGGTTGAACTGGCAAGCAGGAAATTTTAATTAACCCTGGAAGTGACCTTTGCTGAATGGGAGTTACTTGTGAGTGAGCCTTAGAGAAGAACCTTGATCAATGGGAAGGTCATTGCTGTATAATAATGTCAAGTGCTGGGTGAGTTTGCTTTCCACTGTAAAACCCAAACCTCAGTAACCCTAAAGCACTCTAGATTGGAAGGAATACTGTAAACTTAGAAGCCAGCTCTGATATTGTAAAGTCACGTGCTTTACAATATCACATAGAGACGGACACAGAGCTGGGGTAACGATGAGTTTATTCTGAACAGAACGAACTGGGGAAACAGGGGGACCTGGCGTCTATTTGTACCTGCCCAGGTGGATGGCATCCAATCAGTTCAAACCTGGGCTTCCTGCCAGGCTGACCATGCCTGGGGCTGTCAACAGCTTAAGTCGTTAGGCTTATCCCGCATGAGCGGTTATTGCCCGGAGCTGTCCAACCCTCCTGCTGATCTGCACCATCAGCCTCCTGCTGTGCTGTCCTTTGTGTATGCTGGGAGGCATACACTGCACCCCTTCCCCCATAGTGAGGAGGATCCTCTGTCGTTCCTTCTTAACTATATACAGCTTATTTACAATTTTTACAATTAACCCTCCAGATTCCTCCTCCCCCCAGGCTTAGGAGCGAACATAATCACTGAGGTAGCTGGGGGCTCTGTGTGTCCTGTTTGATCTTCTCAGGCTTGGCTCTGTAGTGGTTTCGGTTCTGCTTTCTGTTCCTTGGTCTGGCTGTGTTGGTCTGATTTGTGTGTGTGCATGTGTTTCTGTGGTGGCTCTTTGTGACCTGCTGCCCTCAGGCTCTTGCCTACTCTCCCTGTCAGCTCCCTGCCAGGCAGATGGATGCCCCAAAACCCTTCCTGCTGTTCTTCTGGGTGACTATGACTGTGGCTGTGTGTGTGTTTGTGTTTGCTCTGCCTCCTCCCTTGCTGTTTCCCTTGATTCTCCACCCGTCCTCTCAGGGGCTCTCTTCCTTAGTTGGAAGAGGGTGGAGTCCACAGGAGTCCCGCCTCCACCCTTACTCTGTAGGAGAGGGGGCCTGTCTGTTCCACCACTTCACCTGGCACCCATGGATGGCCTGTGCTGTAATTTCTGGCCCAGATCTGCTCCCCTATGTTGAAACTTGTTTTGAGGGTTGGGGGTTCTGTGTCTGCTGAAACCCTGTCTGGGTGGAGTCTGTCTAGCGTAGTTATGAGGCGTCTGCCCCACCTGAGCTCCGCTGGGCTCTTTCCTGTGGCTGTGCAGGGTGTTGCGTGTTGATGGAGGAGGAATGTGGCCAGTCTCTGTTTCCAGTCCCCTTGTACTATTCGTTTGAGTGCATCCTTGGTAGTCCGCACAAACCTCTCTGCCAACCCGTTACTGGCAGGGTGAAAGGGCGCTGAAGTGGCATGCCTAATCCCCAAGGTCCTCAGGAACACCTGGAAATCCGAGGAGGTAAATTGCGCTCCGTTATCAGATACTACTACATCTGGTAACCCATGTGTGGCAAACACTTCCCTTAGTGCCTGTATTGTGCCCGCTGATGTCATGTTGGACACAGGTGCCACCTCTAACTACTTGGAGTGACTATCCACGATGACTAAGAAGGTGTGTCCCTGAAATGGCCCCGCATAATCTATATGGACCCTGGACCAGGGGGTGTGAGTCTGTTCCCACTTGTGGACTGGAGCATGTGCCTGCTCAGGGCGAGACCTTTGGCATGTGTAACATCCTGCTACCAAGCCCTCTATCTCTTTATCCAACCCAGGCCACCACAGGTAACTCCTGGCCAGAGCCTTCATCCTTACCACTCCCGGGTGACCCTCGTGAAGGGACTGAAAGACTTTCTCCTTAAGTTTTGTGGGGATGATGACACTGCTCCCCCACAGCAGGCAGCCTTTATGGGTTGAAAGCTCGTGCCTCCGCATAAAAAATGCTGTGAACTCAGGTCCCGGTGACTTGTCCTGCCACCCGCTGCTAACCCAGGACTGAATTCTGCTAAGAATCTTATCCCTGGGAGTTTCGGCTGCTATGTCGCTAGCGTCTAATGGGCACTCAGCCAGCTCCTGTATTGCTAATATCTGATTAGCAGGAGCAGGATCCGGTCCAGCCTCCCTTAGGGGAAGTCTGCTGAGACCGTCGGCGTGTCCCATTTCCTTTCCTGGTCTGTGGATCAGCTTACAGGAGTATGCTGAAAGAAAAATGGACCAACGGAGCATCCTTGGTGAAAGGATCTGTGGCGTTTGCTTCTCCGTGGTGAATAATCCCAGCAGGGGCTTGTGATCCATGTAAATGAGGAACTCCCTCCCGTACAGGTAGTCGTGGAACTTTTTAACCCCCGCGGCCACTGCCAGCACCTCCTTATCTATCTGTGTGTAGTTTCTCTCCGCCGCTGACAGGGTCCGGGAATAGTATGCTATGGGAGCCTGCGTGCCGTCCTCCCTTAAGTGGCTGAGAACTGCCCCTATCCCATAAGGGGATGCATTGCATGCTAGGCAGATGGGCTGGTCCTCCCTGAAGTGAGTGACCGTTGCGTCCCCAGCTAGCATGTTCTTAAGGGTCCTGAACACGCTTGTGTGTGTGGTAGTCCAGTCCCAGGGCGTTTGTTTGTCCAGGAGCCTGTGCAAGGGCTCCGCGATGGTTGCCTTGTGTGGCAGGAATGTATGATAAAAATTTAAGAGACCAAGGAACGCTTGCAGCTCCGCTTTGTTTTTGGGAATTGGGGCTTCCTTGATAGCCCTCACTTTGGAGGCTGACGGGTGGATGCCCTGCGCGTCTATCCTGAATCCCAGGAACTCCATCTCCGTAACCCCAATTTTACACTTGTCCCTTTTCAGTCTTAGACCCACACACCTAAAACGACCGAGTACTGCTCTTAGCCGTGATGCCAGGACGTCCTCCGAGCTGGCCGCTATAAGGATGTCGTCAAAATACGGGCAAACCCCGGGGATCCCCTTTAGCATTTTTTCCATGACTTCCTGGAAAATCCCCGGAGCTACGCTCACCCCGAATTGCAGTCGGTTTACCCGGAATGCCCCTTTGTGGGTGATGATGGTCTGGGCCCTTGCTGCCTCGGGGTCTACCGGCAGATGCTGATAAGCCTGGGCAAGATCTAATTTCGCGAATACTGCCCCACCTTGCAGGGATGCCAGGATGCTGCTTACGGCGGGAACCGGGTACGAATGCGCACTTAACGCCCGGTTGATTGTCCCTTTATAATCTGCGCAGATTCTAATGTCCCCATTTGCCTTTAATGGGGTAACTATGGGGGTCTCCCAGTCCGCCCCATCTACTGGCGTCAGCACCCCCTGTTCCACTAACTTATCCAATTCCTGCTCAATTTTATGCTTGAGCGCAAAGGGAACTCTCCTCGCCTTCATCCTGACCGGTGGGACTAGAGGATTTAATTTAAAAGAAATCGGGGCCCCGGTGTACTTCCCCAACCGTTCGTCGAAGACATCCGCAAACTCCCTGCAGATGCCCTCCAGGGAGGTGTGGCTCTGCATTTGGTGGATCCCGGTGATCCCAATGCCCAACGCCCTGAACCATCCTAGCCCCACAAGGCTGGTCCGTTGCCCTTCGACGACCAGCACGCTCAGCTTCCCCTTAAACCCTTTGTAGTGGACCGTCACCAATGCCTCCCCCCTGACTTTAATCGGAGAGTTCTGGAAGTCTGAGAGGGTCAGTTTGGATGGCCTCAGGGGAACCCGCTGGCCGCTCCGCTTGCAGACCTCGCTGAATGTCCGCACGGAGATAATGGATATGGCTGACCCAGAGTCAAGTTCCATTACGCAGGGGACCCCTTGAATTTTAACCCTCAGTTTGATTTTTGGAATAAGGGGTGGGTGTCCCCCGGTTTCGCAAACAGCCGACCGTCCCGCCGTGTGGCTAACCGTAAGCCTCGGCGGCCGCTCCCCTATACCTGTGGCCAGCTAGAAATCCACCTTCACCTCGTGCAGACTGTCCCTCGGCCGGCTCCGACAGACCGCCGCGATGTGGCCGGTCTTCCCGCATGCCCTACAGTTCGCCGACTTGAACCGGCAGGTAGACCGGGGGTGCTGTCCTCCGCTGCTGGCGCAACGGGTAGATCGGTTGGAGGTTCCAGACCCGCAGCCGATGCATGGGTTAGACCGGTGTTGACCAAACGAGCTGGGCTGGGTAGATCTGGGGCCGCTGCCGCACTGTTGGGTAGACCGGGAGCGATGCGCGGTACAGCCGGAGGACTGGGTAGACCAGGGGCCGCTCGTTCCGCATCCGCACTCCTGATACCGCAGCTCGGCTGTCGCTGGGCGTTGTTCCTTCACGCGGTCCCGGGAGTAGGTGGTCGATCACTGTTGGCGGTGGATGGCGTCTACCTTGAAGTCTCCCCCTTTTGCGTCGTCGTGGCCGGACAGCTGATGGATGGCCCCGTTCGCCCCTGCGTCGGACTCCTCCGCTACATCCCAGGCTAAGAACTCCTCCTGGACGTCCCGAAGGGTCAGCTTCTGCTTGGCAAACATTTTCTGTCGCAGCTTCCGGTCCCTTAGCCCGCAGACGATCCGATCCCGCAGACAGACTTCGAGGTTGTCGAAGTTGCAGAGTCTCGCCGCTTGTCGCAGGGCAGCCATGTACTGCTTTGCGGTCTCGCCTGGACGCTGGTCCCGTTTCTCGAAACGGTACCGCCAAGCTATCTCTGATGTTTCGGGCTTAAAGTGTTCCGTTAGCTTAGATATCAGTTCACTGTACCCAACGGTGTGAATGTCGTTGGGCGCGCGCAGACCGACCTCCAGCTGGTATGTCTCCGTGCCACAGCTGCAGAGTAGAGCCGCCGCTCTCTGTTGGTCGTCCTTGACCCCATTCGCCCGTAGGTAGCACTCGAGCTGACCTACGAACGCCTCCCACTCCTCAGGGCGGTTGCTGTTGAAGATGGGGTATTGTCCCAGTTGTGCCATTACCTCGGTCGGGGTTGTCCTGCGTCGGTTCCTGAGCTGCCGATGGGGGTTCATCCGTGGCTAGCGTTTTCCGGAGCAGGATCCCACCTTCGTCGCCAGTGTAAAGTCGCATGCTTCACATAGAGACGGACATAGAGCTGGGGTAACGATGAGTTTATTCTGAACAGAACAAACTGGGGAAACAGGGGAACCTGGCATCTATTTGTACCTGCCCAGTTGGATGGCATCCAATCAGTTCAAACCTGGGCTTCCTGCCAGGCTGACCATGCCTGGGGCTGTCAACAGCTTAAGTCGTTAGGCTTATCCCGCGTGAGCGGTTATCGCCCAGAGCTGTCCAACCCTCCTGCTGATCTGCACCATCAGCCTCCTGCTGTGCTGTCCTTTGTGTATGCTGGGAGGCATACACTGCAGATATAATAATAAAAAAAATCCAAATCACCAATGCCTACATGAAGATCTACCTACAAAGATAGGAACACTGACTAAAGGAGGAAATTGCCAATTTTAAAGTATGGTGCAAAATACAATTTAGACTGATTGATTATGGGCCGTCACGTTGTTGTTAACTCTTAGAGATCACACAGATAATCACAAATGACCAGGTTCAAATTATCCTACTTTGAATGCATTAGCTTTCTGGGGAAGACACTAATTCTGGGAAAGTAGAAGGAAAATGTAGAAGAGGACAACTAGTAGCAAGATGAATCTACTCTGTTACGGTAGCAATAGTGCACTATTAAAAGACCTGCAAGACCAGATTAGGGACAGATAGCCATGGATAAAAAAATTTGGTATTAGAATGCAGATTGATCTCTCCAGTCTGTTGGCTATCGATGTGTGTGTGTGGGGGGGTATATATGTATTGCTAAATGGGCTCAGAAAAGAAAATTAAAAAGAATAGAAAAAGTAACACAAGAACACAAAAATCAGAGTGAAAACGAGAAAGGCCACCAAAAGCACAGGGGAAAAAAATCACTAAGCACAATATTACTCAACCTTGACAACGTGGAACAATTTTAACTAATCTTTCCATTACATCAATGCAGAATCTCTTCATAAACAAAGTGAACAAAGGTAGACTTGAGGTTGAAACTGTCTTTCCAAAATCAAGGAATAATCCTTTATGCTGCACCTCATGCTTCGTAAATATACAGTTCTCCATATAATGATAAATTCCATATATTAGGTGTACTGCATAAATAAAAATACATTCAAATTAATAAACCATATTAGTCTTTGTAACAGCCAGCTTACTGATATTAAACAAACATGGGGCAATAGTAGGACAAGCCCATCTCATATGATAAAGGGCAGATCCAGGCTTACCTCTTACTCCATTGTCTGAACTAGCTACAATCATTTCTGAAGATAGAATGGACAATGTCACCATCTTTCAACCCTCCACTCTCTCCGAAAGCAACATAGGTGTTTATTTTCTTGTCCCAGTATACTTTCCCTCTTTATGGAGGGTTGAATCCTTCTGCTTGTTTGGGATAGAGGGCTTTCATTTTTGCGGCAGTCTAACCTCAGTAGTTCATTGACAGCTCTGCAAAAGAAGGACCACCTCTTCTGAACCAATGGTTGTCATAATCATTACCAGTGGTTACCATTACCTACAATACCGATGAGACCTTTCTTTTTAACCTTACTGGATAATAAAAGGTTGCTGATTAAAAACCCAATAGGAAATTGTGTTGTGTTTTTTTTAAAAAATGAGCTTCTTCCTTTTCCATTTGCTTTATTTTCCCCCCTAATTCCACTAATTTTCCAGTCAACTGAAGTACAAGGACATCAACCAGTCTAATGTTTATGTGGTCTATTTAAAAGCTGAGTGTGAAAAACTTCTATCTTTGGTACTTTAACCTTGTAAATATAAATTTAATTTAACATTGATTGTTTCTCTGTGACACATATTTCTCGGTACAGTCCCCTAAATCATCTTTGTTGTTCTTCTCTGTACCCTTTCTAGAGTCTCAACATCTTTTTTACATCATGGTGACCAAAACTGGATGCAGTATTCCAAGTGTGGCCTTACCAAGGCATTGTAAAGCGGTATTAATACTTCACATGATCTTGATTCTATCCCTCTGTTAATGCAGCCTAGCACTGTGTTGGCTTTTTTGGCAGCTGCAACACACTGCTGGCTCATATTTAGGTAAGTGATTGTCCACTAGGACTCCAAGATCCCTCTCACAGTTACAACTACTGAGTGAGGTACCAAGCAGCAAGGTGGCTGGACTCAATTTCAGTGCTGATGGAGCCAGCACTGGAAGAATTGGGAAAACCAGGTTAAAGACAGATCATCACACAGGAAATCTGTTTAAGTGATCGCTAAGAGTTGACACCAACTTCCTGGTACATAATGTCCAGTTCCTAATGTCCAGGTATGAGCACTATTATTTTTATCTTACCATTCAAACTGTTTGAATTGGGAAGTCTCTAAAATAAATAAAATAAGGTAGATATTACTACACAGAAAATCTTGAACTTTGCAGACACATAACTATTAAAGAGGTGACCAAGGGGCAGGTTTTTCAAAATAGCCCATTGAGAAAGGAGCAAGGGGAGTAGCTGTGTGACCTTGGAAAAAATCAGACTACAGAGTATGGCTGGCTGATTGGTGAGTAGGCAATTAAGGGCACTTTGCAGGCAGAATAACAAAATAAGAGAATAAGAGTTGGAGGAGATCTTGGAAGTCTTCTAGCCCAACCCCCTGCTCAGGCAGGAAACCTTATACCACGGGTGTCAAACTCGTCACGTGATGTGCCGCGACGTATCACAACTTTTTTCCCATTGCCGGCAGTGGGGTGAGCGCGGCTTCAGTATGATGAAACTGGCCTGTGGGCCAGCAGTTTGACGCCCATGCTATTTTAGACAAATGGTTGTCCAATCTCTTCTTAAAAACTTTGAGTGTTGGAGAACCCACAATTTCTGGAGGCAGGTTGTTCCAGTGATTAATTGTTCTGTCAGGAAATTTCCCCTTAGTTCTAGGTTGCTTCTCTCTTTGATTAGTTTCCATCCATTGCTTCTCGTCCTGCCTTCAGCTGCTTTGGAGAATAGCTTGACTCCCCCTTCTTTGTGGCAACCCCTGAGATACTGGAACACCGCTATCTTGTCATCCCCTAGTCCTTCTTTTCATTAGACTAGACATACCCAGTTCCTGAAAAAGTTGATCATATGTTTTAGTCTCCATCCTTCTATGTTTGGTTCAGGTAGACACGGACTCAGAGTGGTTCACAATGAAAGAGTTTATTCAATTCACATAAGTCAACTGTCAACTGTCAAATGTTTCAAGCTTTTATAGTAGAACTGTTTAAACTGTAACCAATCATCAATCGCTATTTTCCCGCTTCTTTGCTACTTTAACCAATGGTTGCACCAGAATCTCCCGCTTCAAGGACCTACTTTTGCAACCTACTATTTTACAAGTTTGCAACTATTTACAGACACAACACCCCTTACCCCCCAGTTGTTGTTATTTATGGACATAGTCTCTTAAATATTTGGGTGGCCTATGGACCCTTGAAGGATATCTATTGCTTTGGATACCTAAATCATTTCTATCAGATTGTCTGCTAGGCTGGCTTACTCTGGTGGACCTGGACTCTTGGCTAATTGGCTCAGATGCTTCTCTGCTAACAAGTTGTGGTTGTTGTTGTGTTTGCTGTTCAGTTATTGCTGGCCTGCTCAAGGGGGGCAGCTCCCAGTCAAATTGACTGTGTTGTTGTTGGTTAGCTGTGGACGGGCTGGTTTGCATTTCTGCTTCCCCACTAACTGGCAGGTTGTTATCAATAAACCCTGATGCAAAGTTCCCCCCTTGTATACATTGATCCCCCTCAACTGGCATACAACCAATAGTTCTCTTCCTGAGCTGATCTATATGTCTTTTGCTAACCCTGTTCCCTTCCCCCTCAATAGTGTAAGACAAGGGTCCCAATATCTCAGTGACCACCCCTGGGACCCATTTGTCCCCTTGTGTATAATTCCTGGCCCAGACTAGGTCCCCAATTTTGAATGATCTGTTTGGAATGTCCAGTTCTGCACTTGATGGTAGTCTGTCAGGATGTAGCCTGTCCAGTTTGGTGGTTAATCTTTTTCCCCACCTCATCTCTGCTGGGCTTTTTCCTGTAGCCGTGCACGGGGTCGTATGTTGGGTCAGCAAGAATTCTACCAGTCTTTGGTGCCAATCGCCACGGATGATTCTCTTTAATGCATCTTTAGTGGTCCTCACATTTCGTTCAGCCAAGCCGTTGGTGGACGGGTGGAAGGGTGCTGATGTCGTGTGTTTAATCAAGTTGGCCCTGAGGAAGTCCTGGAATTCAACAGAGGTGAATTGGGGCCCATTATCTGACACAATTACATCAGGTAACCCGTGAGTGGCAAAGAGGCCCCTTAAAACTTGTATTGTTTTACCCGAAGTCATTGAACTGACGGGTACTACCTCTAGCCATCTAGAGAAACTGTCCACTACTACCAGAAAGGTTAACCCCTGGAAAGGTCCAGCAAAATCAATATGAATCCTGGACCAAGGATTCCTGGCTAACTCCCACTTGTGAGTACGCGTGTGTTGCTGCTCAGGCCTAGAACGTTGACATAAATAGCAATTAGAAACACATTCTTCAATATCCTTGTCAAGTCCTGGCCACCATAAGTGACTCCTAGCCAATGCCTTCATACGTACTATTCCAGGGTGCCCCTCGTGTAGTTCTAATAATATTGTAGGTCTGTGGATTTCGGGAATGACAACACGGTTTCCCCACAGAACACATCCCAAATGGGATGACAGTTCATCCTTTCTTCTAAAATAAGGAATGTACTTGGCATCCGGGTTGGTACTTGGCCACCCACTAAGGACCCAAGCCATAATTCTTTTTAGGATATGATCATTATTTGTTGCCACAGCTATATCTTTAGCGGTTAAAGGCCACTCAGGGATGTCCTGTAAAGACATTATTTGTCCCACAGGGGCAGGGTCTTCCTCAGTGATATTTAATGGCAGTCTGCTAAGAGCATCTGCATGTCCCATTTCCTTGCCCGGTCTGTGTTGGAGGGAGAATGAATATGCTGAGAGGAAAATTGACCACCTCAGCATTCTGGGCGACATTATTTGGGGTGTCTGTTTATCAGTGGTAAACAGTCCCAATAATGGTTTGTGGTCAGTGAGTATAGTAAAGTTCCTACCATAAAGGTAATCATGGAACTTTTTTACTCCTGCCACGATTGCCAATGCTTCCCTATCAATCTGTGCATAATTCCGCTCTGCTTTAGTAAGCGTCCTGGAATAATATGCGATTGGCTTTTGAACACCATGAGTGTCCAAGTGGCTGATAACAGCCCCCACACCATAAGGTGAAGCATCGCAAGCTAAATAAATTGGTTTATTTTCAATAAAATGGGTTACTGTTGATTGGCTAGAAAGAATGTCTTTTAATGTTTGGAAACTAACTCTATGTTTGTTAAGCCACTGCCACGGGGTTTTTTTATCTAAAAGTCTATGAAGAGGTTCTGCTATGGCAGCTTTGTGTGGCACAAATGTGTGGTAAAAATTAACTAAGCCAAGGAAGGCTTGCAATTCAGCCTTATTCTTTGGTTCTGGTGCCAATTTAATTGCCTTGGATGAAGGCAATTGGGTTGGATGAATTCCATTTTTGTCTATCCTGAATCCTAAAAATTCAGTGGACTTAACCCCAATGCAACATTTTTCCTTTTTTAATTTCAATCCAGCCCTCCTAAACCTTTCCAATACCTGTTCCAGACGCTCTGCTAATATTTCTTCATTTCTTCCAGCTATCAGGACATCATCAAAATAAGGGCATACTCCAGGTATGCCCTTTAAGGTCCTCTCCATCACTTCTTGAAAGATGCCTGGAGCTGCTGCAATACCAAATTGCAGTCTGTGGACTCGGAACGCCCCCTTGTGGGTAACTATCGTCTGAGCTTCAGCAGCCTCTTCAGAAACAGTTAATTGCAAGTACGCCTGCGCCAAGTCTAACTTGGCAAATATGGCGCCGTCCTGTATCGTGGCGAGGACCTGCTTCACCGTCGGGACCGGGTAAGCGTGTTTTTTCATTCCCAGGTTCAGGGTGGCTTTGTAGTCAGCGCAGATCCTCACATCCTCGTTAGGTTTAAGGGGTGTGACGATCGGCGTTTCCACAAACCACCCTCGACTGGTTCTAAGACGCCTTGGCCTACAAGCTTATCGAGCTCGGCCTCGATTTTTTGCTTCAGGGCGAAAGGCACCCTTCGGGCCTTAAGCCTGATGGGTTTAACCGACGGGTCTAAATTAAATTTAATTGGGGGGCCTTTGTATTTACCTAAAGACCCATCGAATACATCTGCAAATTCATTGCAGACTGATTCGAGGGTCTTATTTTTAATAACTGTGTTTATTCCCCCTATCCAGATCCCCAGGGCAGGAAACCAGTTAAGGCCAATTAGACTAGTCCTCTGGCCCTCAGTAACTATTAAATCTAAACCCCTTAAATTTAACATTAAGGGTAATTTTCCCTTTAATTTTTATTGTGGGTTTTTGGAAGTCTGTTAATTGGATTTTAGTTGAACTAAGTGGAATTTTTCTGCCACTTATTTGTTCAATCATTTTCAGGGTTTCACTGGATATTATAGATACTGAGGCCCCTGAATCTATTTCCATTTTGCAAGGAACCCCTTGCAAATGGACTATGATTTTTAATTTTCCTTCCGGAAAATTATTAATCTTTCCCTTCCTACTATGATTGACTCGCGCCACCTCCCCACGGTTCCGAAATTTAGCCCACGGTCTAGGGGTCTCTTTGCCACTATAGTAAGGGGTTACCTTACCTTCGGGCCAAACGTCGACTTCATGAAGGCGATTGTCGCGTGCACGACCCCTGCAGATGGCTTGGATGTGGCCGGTCTTCCCACACGATCTACATCTGGCGGTACGAAACCTGCAAGTTACGCGGGGATGGTTGCCCCCGCAGCTGCCACACCGGTTGTTGTTGTCGCGCGGTCTCGTTGCGGTGTCTCTCCATTGTCGTTGGGTCGCTGTTACTTGTCGTTGCGGTGTTGCGGTTTGAGATCGGCGGTTTGGTTCAGGCCCTTCGCTTCGAAATGGTTTTGGCACCATTTTCCCAAACCGTCTGGTGACTTCGGCGATGTCTTCTTCCCATTGCTGGTCCACCTCCCCGTAGTCCACAAGGCCTTCTTGATTGATTTCGGCAGACGTAGCCATGCTACTACGGGGGGGGGTCGCGATACCCGGTAGATTCGTACGTTAATAGTTCGTCCAGCACTTCTTGCCGATCGCCGGTGGGCTTGGCGATTATTCTATTTTGTAGATGCTCGTCTCTCAAGCCCAGTACTACTCGGTCCCGAATTCTGATTTCCACGTTGTCATACTTGCATCGTACTGCGGCTTCTCTGACTGCTGCAACAAATTTTTGAATTGATTCGCCTGGCCTCTGGTTCCTTTTTTCGAAAATACGATGCCAAAAGAGTTTGGACCTCCTTGGCGTGAAATGTACTTTTAGTTTAGCTAACAGGTCGGCATACGGAACACTTGAGACCAGCTGTGGTTGACAAAGTCCTACAGCGATCCGGTAAACTGGTGTGCCGCAAATTGTCAGTAACGCTGCCGCCTTTTTCCGGTCGTCCGTTATCCCATTAACAAGCAGGAATCCTTCGACCTGTCCTACATATTCTTCCCAGTCCTCTGGGAAGCTTGGGTCGAATTCTTTTAAGGACCCGATTTGCGCCATTCGGAGGATTACAGAATTCCGCCGTGGCCGCTTGTGGTTGACTGTGACTTTATTTCAAATTTGCCACCTTTGCGCAGCTGTTCCGCCGAACCTTCTCTGGTCTGCCGTCTATCCCACCTTCGTCGCCAATTGTTTGGTTCAGGTAGACACGGACTCAGAGTTGTTCACAATGAAAGAGTTTATTCAATACACATAAGTCAACTGTCAACTGTCAACTGTTTCAAGCTTTTATAGTAGAACTGTTTAAACTGTAACCAATCATCAATCGCTATTTTCCCGCTTCTTTGCTACTTTAACCAATGGTTGCACCAGAATCTCCCGCTTCAAGGACCTACTTTTGCAACCTACTATTTTACAAGTTTGCAACTATTTACAGACACAACATTCTAATCATCTTTGCTGCTCTTCTTTGCACTTTCCCCTTCATATCTTATTTGGCTGTTTCTAATTGGGAATGCAGCCTGTACTGAAGAAACTTACACTTAGACTGAAAACTGCATGTGGGTTTTCTGACCTCAGTATTAAGCCAACTTTAGGTTGAAGCCTTTGAACTATGGTGCTGGAGAAGACTCCTGCGAGTCCCTTGGACTGCAAGGCAATCAAACCGGTCAGTCCTAGAGGAGATCAACCCTAACTGCTCTTTAGAAGGCCAGATCCTGAAGCTAAAACTCAAATACTTTGGCCACCTAATGAGAAGGAAGGACTCACTGGAGAAGAGCCTAATGCTGGGAAAGATTGAGGGCACTAGAAGAAGGGGACGACAGAGAATGAGGTGGCTGGATGGAGTCACTGAAGCAGTAGGTGTGAGCTTAAATGGACTCCAGAAGATGGTAGAGGGCAGGAAGGCCTGGAGGAACATTGTCCATAGGGTCGCGATGGGTCGGACACGACTTCGCAACTAACAACAACAAGGTTTTTTCTTCTTCTGTCCA
Source organism: Vipera ursinii (assembly GCF_947247035.1). Classification (NCBI taxonomy): domain Eukaryota; kingdom Metazoa; phylum Chordata; class Lepidosauria; order Squamata; family Viperidae; genus Vipera; species Vipera ursinii. The sequence continues at coordinate 138,678,848 of NC_139513.1, read as the reverse complement.
TCAGGTTTTATTTATTATACAGCCCGGTGGTACTCTCTAGAAACCTTGCTTGCTGTTTTATTGCCTTCTGATTTATTCTAATAAAGTAAAACTCTCTTGTGGATTTTAAAACTTGTGCCAGAAATATGTTCCTGTACCGTTTTCCTTTCAATAGTTTAATTTATGCTTTTATGTTATTATAGAGATCAGAGTCACGACAAAGTTTTTTTTTAAAAAATCCTTTTTTTTGTGTTCTAGCTACTATGAAATTATAAAAACAATGTGATTTCTTTCAAGCGTTTAAAAGTTCCCTGTTGTTCCATTTAATACCCGCCTTCTTTTCCTTTAAAAGGAAAGGGGCAAAAAACAGATCCTGGGTAAAACTGTTCTCAGAGGAACACCACCTATAAAGGTACTGATAGCGTACTGCTAGGCGGGAGAGAAGGAAAACTATGGGCAGCCGTGCCCTTGAAAAAGAAGGCGCCCCAAAGGCTTCCCGTTTCAGAGCGCCTCTTCTAATCGTGATTGGCTGAGAACGCTTCCTTAATCAGACAAAGAGGTGGTGGTGACGTCACATTCGCCCTCGTTACGCCAGTAGTGCTCAGCCAATCACGATTAAAAGAGGCAATCGGTTGTTCCGATTCAAACTGAACGGCGGGTGGGACTCGAAGCCGTTTTTACAGTAGTCCGGTGGGGTTCAAACGGCCTTCCCTCTCACCCGCCTCCGGGTAAGTTAAAATGGGGGAAGTAGAAAGAAAGCGGCGCGGGAGGCTGGCTGGGATTTCAGGCGGCGTTTGGGAAGAAGCAGCAGCTAGAGGGGGGAAAAAAAGGGAGGTTTGTACATCGCCGGTATCACGGTTCGTTTTATCAACGTGCTGCGTAGTTACGGACTTTGCAGTTTTCCCTGGAGTGTCGGCTCCGTGAAGGGAGAAAGCCTTAAAGGTTATCTTTACGGCCGTCCTGAATATGTAACGGCCTTTTTATTTTGCACGGTCCTCCTTTATTAAAGCAGGGCATTGTGCTTTTACCGAAGTTGAAACGGTCAGTCTTCGTAGACAATTCCGCAAATAGGTTTCTTCTTCTCTCAAAGGGAGAGATTAGGGAACGGGTGACGACGGACAAAATTCCATGGACAGAAATGTCCGATGTTGTAGTAACCGTTTCCCTCTTCTCCCCCCCCCCCCAAGATTCCTTGTAATGTAAGGTTAATAATCTGCTTTCCTCGGGAAAGCTGCTAAAAGCAGAGGAGTGTAGAAATTAGGCTATTTTATTCAGATTAGGTTTATTCTCAGGAATGAGAGCTTGCCAGGTATTACAAAAATAATAGGTTTGGAGGAGGGGGGGGTTTGAACGTGTAAGAAGCATGAGGGACTGAGTCATTTAAAGAAGCAGGAGCCATAAGGTATCTAAAGGTTGCAGAATCGAAAGAGCAAAGGTTATGATAGGTGTATGTCTTTCAGAAGACTTTGGAGGTAGGTGTAATGATAACCTCTTAGACTTAGATTAAATAGTAAACAACAGCCCAGTGAGGAATTTAATGTGATCTGCTCAGGAAGGGAGGTGATTTATCTGTTGACTTTGGTTATGTCAGTGGAAAATGAGAGAATGTTAGTCATATCTGAAATCGTGAAACTGGTTGGACCTAGTGCAAAGGAAAAAAGCAAAGATGAAATGTGGGCATTCCTCCTTTTCTTTGGTTGTGATTTGGTTGATGCAGTATATAGGAGGAGGGCTTAAGGAAAGGCAAGTTTGCTCTTGGATTTAATGGTGGTGAAATATTTAAACTGAAATATATTAGGGATTAAAGAGATTTGGGGATGAATGGAAGAGGAATGTTCTGTAATTGGAGCTGCAGGTAATAAATCTAGGCCCTGATGTAGGCCCTCTAAGGTGGCAAATTCATTCATGGATATGAGAGAGAATACACGGGATACAGAATACATCCTTAAGAAACTTAAGTAGAAAAAAGAAAAACAGAAGCCTCCCTCTACCCCATATTAAATAATTTGGTAGAGGACAGCATGCAGCTGAAGCTGGAAGTGGCAGTGCTGAAAAAAATATTGAGAAGTTAAGGTCATTGTACCTTGGAAAATGAAATTATAATCATTTATATAAGAACAGTTTCATTGGACCATAGAAGACGGAATCAAATTTTGAGGACATAATTGGGGAGATGTCAAAAAGTGGTGCTAGGGAAATAAGACTAAGTGGTACATTTAAGGAGCTTGGAGGCAAAGATACAAGACAAATTGGGCAGTGATTTAAATGGATTTATTTGTTGTGCCTTCAAGTCAGATTTGACTCTTGATGAATACCTGGACTAGTCCTTGCAGGATTTTGAAAGTGGTTTGCCATTGCCACCTTCCTAGAGTTGAGAAAGAGTAACTGATCCAAAGAAATCTCTGTGCTTAAGGCAAAACTAGAACTCTAGCCTGATGCCTTAATGAGTACCTCAATCTGGCTTGCACTTTAAATATAGTCATTATTGATAATATGGCAGCATGATTAAATAAATTGGAAGAATTATAGATTATATGTTGGAGAATGATAATAGTACGTTAGATATAGAATAAAAGTTGGGAGGTAAAATCAATAGAATGCATAAAAGTATAGGTAAAAAGACCCAGAGTAATCAGTTTGTCTAATGTCAGCTTTGATGCTTCTTGTTTTTCTGATCAATAATAATAATAACTCCTTCACTTCCCTCTTAAGCTAAATCCCTTGGCCGAAGGGCAGCAATCTTGCTTGCAATTATTACTTTCAGTATCTGATTACAGCTACTTTTCTATGTCTTTAGAAAATACATTCTTTTAAGTCCTTATCTAGTAGGTGCTTGAGGCTGCAGGAATGTAGGAACTGAAAATCATGTTTTGCCTTTGCTTCTTCATAACTGTGAAGCCATGGGACATTAGATTTTTAAATTTGTGATTCTCTAAATAAGCATATAATAATAATAATGGGATATTTCAATTATCTCCCAAACCATTATGAATCTAATGTGCTAAGAGGTAGAGGCACAATAGTTCTTGTCCCCTTGCTGAGAACTTTATTTCTCAGAAAATGAAAGAAAGAAAAAGGGGGTCTGCTCATCCTGGAAGTGGTTCTCATCAAAGGGAGGTAATTGGTTGAAACGATTAGTATCTTGGGCAAAGTTTACCTTTTGAATTTTAATTGAATATTACCTTTGAATCTGAAATTTGCAAAGGAGGACCTAAGATGAGTCAAATCTATATACTGGTTTTCAGAAAATGGGATTTTAATAAGGTCCAATGGAAAGTAGGTTGAATCCAGTGGTTTGAAAACCGGAAGAAGAAAAGTGTTCAGGAAGTATAAGAAATATTTTGAAAAAGAAATATTGAATACATAGTCACATTTTTTTACAAGTATTGAGAGCCAATTTGGTGTAGTGGTTAAAGCTTTGGGCTAGAAACCATGAGCCCCTGAGTTTGAAACACACCTAAGACACAAAGCCAGCTGGATGACCTTGGACAGTCACTTACTCTCGAGGCAATGGTGAACCATTTTTGAAAAACATTGCCAAGAAAAGTCTAGAGACTGGAATAGGCAGTCTCTAAGATTCGGACACAATTGAACAGAAGAAGAAAATAGAAGTGTCAAAAATGCTGAAGAGAAAGAAACATGAAAAAAAAGTCACATAATTCAAGAAAAAGTTTAGTTTAGTTTAGTTTTATTAAATTTTTATACCGCCCTTCTCCCGAGGGACTCAGGGCGGTGCCGAGGGACTCAGGGCGGTAGGTGATTATAAAAACTGTCAAAAAAGACTAAAGGTTAGAATGAACTGAGACTTGCACGAGTGCCAAAAGCAACAGATAAAATATCTAATACATTATCAAATACATTACAATCAGAAAGAAAGTCATATAGTTGCAATTCTCTAAATAAGCATCCCCTGCATTGTAAGGAGAAAAGGGTGAATGGATAATGTTGAGAACGCAGAACTTTTTTATTGTTATTTAGTAATTTATAAAAGGTTTCCCCTATCCAGTCATGTCCTACTGTAGGAGGCAGTGCTCATCTCCATCTCTTAGCTGAGGGAGCCAGCATTATCCATGGCCAGCATGACTACCGTGTTTCCACGAAAGTAAGACATACCCCGAAAATAAGCCCTAGCTTGATTTTTTTGGGTTGGATCTAATATAAGCCCTACCCCAAAAATAAACCCTAGTTTGGGGGCGGGGCACACACCTAAAATTGAAGCTAGGGCAAGGATGGAGGCATTGGAGCTTACCATTGCAGCCAGGGCTCCTATGGATCGACACTTGCCTCGCTGGCCCACTTCTCCAGGCAAAGCAACAGTTTCATTCTGCAGCTGAGAATGGAGCTCCAGCCTGCATTTCACAATCAAAAGCTTTCTGGAAGCCCTATGCAGCTGAGAATCGAGCTATGATCCATAGTTCGGTTCTCGGCTGCATAGGCCTTCCGGAAAGGCCTCTGACTGCGAAATGCAGGCCCAAGCTCCATTCTCAGCTGTAGAATGAAGCTGCTCCTTAAGCCGCAGAAGAAGTTGGGCAGGGATGTCGATGCTGGAGGTGAGTGGAAAAGACACCCCCCCGAAAATACAGTCATGGCCGAAATTGTTGGCACCCCAGAAAGTTTTCCAGAAAATCAAGTATTTCTCACAGAAAAGTATTGCAGGAACACATGTTTTGCTATACACAGGTTTATTCCCTTGGTGTGTATTGGAAAACAACAAAAAAAGGAGGAAGAAAAGCAAATTGGACATAATGTCAAACAAAACTCCAAAAATGGGCTGGACAAAATTACTGGCACCCTTAACTTAATATTTGGTTGCACACCCTTTGGAAAAAATAACTGAAATCAGTCGCTTCCTATAACCATCAATAACCTTCTTACACCTCTCACCCGGAATTTTGGACCACTCTTCCTTTGCAAACTGCTCCAGGTCTCTCTTATTGGAAGGGCGCCTTTTCCCAACAGCAATTTTAAGATCTCTCCACAGGTGTTCAATGGGATTCAGATCTGGACTCATTGCTGGCCACTTCAGAACTCTCCAGCGCTTTCTTGCCATCCATTTCTGGGTGCTTTTTGACGTATATTTGGGGTCATTGTCCTGCTGGAAGACCCAAGATCTCGGACGCAAACCCAGCTTTCTGACACTGGGCTCTACAGTGCGACCCAAAATCCTTTGGTAATCCTCAGATTTCATGATGCCTTGCACACATTCAAGGCACCCAGTGCCAGAGGCAGCAAAACAACCCCAAAACATAATTGAACCTCCACCATATTTCACTGTAGGTACTGTGTTCTTTTCTTTGTACACCTCATTTCATTTTCGGTAAACAGTAGAATGATGTGCTTTACCAAAAAGCTCTATCTTGGTCTCATCTGTCCACAAGACGTTTTCCCAGAAGGATTTTGGCTTACTCAAGTACATTTTGGCAAACTGTAATCTTTTTATGTCTGTGTCTGCAGTGGGGTCCTCCTGGGTCTCCTGCCATAGCGTTTCATTTCATTTAAATGTCGACGGATAGTTCGCGCTGACACTGATGCTCCCTGAGCCTGCAGGACAGCTTGCATTCCTTTGGAACTTGTTTGGGGCTGGTTATCCACCATCCGGACTATCCTGTGTTGCAACCTTTCATCAATTTTTCTCTTCCGTCCACGACCAGGGAGATTCGCTACAGTGCCATGGATTGCAAACTTCTTGATAATGTTGCGCACTGTGGACAAAGGCAAATCTAGATCTCTGGAGATGGACTTGTAACCTTGAGATTGTTGATATTTGTCCACAATTTTGGTTCTCAAGTCCTCAGACAGTTCTCTTCTCCTCTTTCTGTTGTCCATGCTTAGTGTGGCACACACAGACACACAATGCAAAGACTAAGTGACCTCCTCTCCTTTTTATCTGCTTTCAGGTGTGATTTTTATATTGCCCACACCTGTTACTTGCCCCAGGTGAGTTTAAAGGAGCATCACATGCTTGAAACGATCTTGTGCGTTCCCACAGAGAGGGACTCCTCAGGGTGCCACCGGTCAGAGAATGTAGATTGGTGGCCCCCAGGGGGAGATCTTTCTCTGTGGGCGCCCCGGAACTATGGAACCAGTTACTGGTTGAGCTCCGGACAGCGCCCGATCTTCGCTCCTTTCGCCGCGATCTGAAAACATACCTGTTCGAACAAGCCGGCCTGGCCTGAGGGGGGATTGGTGGGGTTTTTACTATCATTTTATTGGGGTTTTTATTAATGTATCAACTGTTTTTATGGGCATGTATTTAATTACCTTTTAATTTTTGTAACTCTGTGTTTTATTCTTGCCCTGTACACCGCCCTGAGTCCTTCGGGAGAAGGGCGGTATAGAAATATTAATAAATTAAATTAAATTAAATTAAATTAAATTGTTTATCCACAATTTTGAAAGGGTGGCAATAATTTTGTCCAGCCCATTTTTGGAGTTTTGTTTGACATTATGTCCAATTTGCTTTTTTCCTCCCTTTTTTTGTTGTGTTCCAATACACACAAAGGGAATAAACCTGTGTATAGCAAAACATGTGTTCCTGCAATACTTTTCTGTGAGAAATACTTGATTTTCTGGAAAAATTTCTGGGGTGCCAACAATTTCGGCCATGACTGTAAGACCTGGTGCCTTTTTTGGAGGAAAAAAAAAGACCAGGTCTTATTTTCAGGGAAACACAGTATGTGCTGAGGCACACAGAAGACTGTTACCTTCCCACCAAAGTGGTACCTATTTATCTATTTGTATTTGCATGCTTCGGAACTGGTTGGTGGTCAGGACTGTAGTAGATAGCGAGAACTCACCCTGTTGTGCTGTATTCAGGTCTCAAATCCTGGGCTATCAGCTTTCCAACTGACAAGCTCAACATCTTAACTCAGTGGTCCCCAACCTTTTGGGCACCAGGGACCAGTTCCGTGGAGAAAGGTTTTTCTGTGGACCAGAGAGTGTGTGGTTTTGTGTGCTGCCTGCATCCCACGGATGGGGTTTTGCTTGTTTGTGTGGACTGGTTGCTGGCATGCCACTGCTCGGTACTGGTCCACAGACCGGGGGTTGGGGACCCCTGTCTTAACTGCTGAGCCATCATACCTCTCTCTATTTATATCCCACCTTTATTATTTTTACAAATAAGGTGGCACACATATCCCACATATCTTTTTCCTCCTAATTCCCCACGACAACTGTCAGTATAAGTAGCACTGAGAGAGTGATTGGCCAAGGACACTCAGCCAGCTATTACACTAAGAACTCATAGTCTCTGGCTTTCTAACCTGGTGCTTTAACCACTTGACGAGACCAAAAATGCTCTTTTATTACTATTTTGCATTATTAAGTTTCAGAAGGAAAATGGAACCCTAGCCAATCATCATTATACCTTTGCAGGAAACTGCAGTTCATGACAGACCAGGAGACGGAAAAGAATTCAAACGAATTCCAAGTCTTCAGGGCCAAGAGAGGAGATGTCCCTACTTCCAAGAGGCAAAGAATGAGGAATTAGGAAACAGCAAAGTTGCCAGCTTAATATTCATATTGAGTAGGAACCTTGGACAGATAAACAGTACATTTGTCAAGACTTGGATAGGCATACAGTGATTTACAGGAGCCAACATGGATTTATCACAGATTGTGACAGGCTAACTTTACCATCTTTGATAGAGTCATTAGTTTAATAGATCAGAAGAACATTTAGACATAGTGAATCTGGACTTTGTCTAAGTTTCAAATTGCTTGTAATATCCTTAGTAAAATTATACAATATAGATGAGGTAGCACAGTTGGCTGAGAAACCACATCCAGAGTGCTTGTTAATGGCAATCATTCAGCATTTCTATCAGTGACTTTGATGAGGTAGTTCAGATGTTGCTTATCAAGTCTGTAAATGATTAAAAGCTGAGAAAGATAGGTTTTCTCTTTGCAGGAGAAAGAATATTTTTAAAGTCCAGAGAGGTTTGAGTAATGAGCAAAATGAGTACAATTTAACCATAAGAAATATAGACCTCTTCTGGGTAGGAAAAATGAAAAGCACAAGCAAGGAATGGGACTTGGCTTGGCAGTAGTTCATGTTTGCTTAGTAGAGATGTAGCAAATTCTGCAGTGAGTAGGAAGTTGAACTAGATTACTCCCAGCTCTGATTCAAAGACCAAGATAACACATGATCTTATTTAATTTCTTTTTAGCTTATCTTTTTTAAAAAATCCCATGCTGATTTTATTTCCAGTAGATATAAATATTGAGGGAAATTACTTGTTTAGAAAACTGTATATAAATACATTTTCAACCTGAATTCTTGGCAGCCATATTGAAAGACTATTGCTATTGTGGTTCTCCTTTTCCAGCCAGGAGGCCCTTTTGTATAGCACAGGAAACCTTGTGTTACAATGAGAGTTCCATCACTGACGGGCAGGGTGGATTTGATTTAAATCAAGTGGATTTAAATCATAATTTTTAAAGAGCAACTGTCATCACTGTCCTGCAGCGGCTCCTCTGACCCGCTGTTGACTCACCAACAGTCCCATTGTCGGTGATGCGGCGGTGACACAACAAGGTGAGGAAAGTGGTGGGTAGGAGGTGAGTGGATGCCCGCTAACAGGTGCTGCCATGATGGATCTGAAATGACAGGTGCTCTTTAAATGTAAGGACTCATTCTTGCTGGTAGTTAGAATCTTTATTATTATTTGCAAACAGAATGGTTTCCTATTTAGAATAATAAGCTGTCAGGTTAGTGAAACAGCGATATCAAAAGAGATTTTAGGTTAATAGGTTAATCTCACATAGTGGAAGAACTGCTCAAATTCTTTTATTTAATTAAAACACTTAGAGCCTGGTACAGATGCATTTCTCTTCAAACAATCATACAGTTTAAGAAGGCATTCAAGATGGACTGGACTTAGATCTTTTGTCAGTGTGCAGGGACTTAGGACACATTTGACCCCTCCCTCGGGCTCAGCCTGATCAACCCCCAGAGATAGTTGGTGTGGGTGGAAAATATGAGATATGATGAACTGTGTTGGATAAATTATATTTTACTGTATTTGTTTTTATTTGAGCTTTTAATTTATTTTGTTACTATTTTTATTCCTTATTTTTCTCCACTTTGTATATTCTTTACCCGAAAGCAAATAAAATCTTGAACATGCTTCTGCATAATTAAATTAGTAGAATTAACTAGGCATAAGTGTCAAGCCCTGGAAATTTGCAGAAAGATATTAGGAAACTGCAGTGCTAAATACTGACCTATGGTATGTTCATATTGCATAAAATGAGAAATAACCAGCTTAAACTCTAATATATAAGTTGTGTGCATTTTATATAACCAGATCCTGACATAAGCACAGAATCATTTTGTGACCTCACAGAACCTCTGAATCTGGGCATTCCTAAAGATTTCTCATTTGGAAGAGAGCTACTGAGATATTTTTGCATTTAAGTGGCTAGCTTTGACTTGTAAGACAACTAGGTGTTAGTTACTATTCTTCTTTGGTGAATTTTGTTGGGGATTTCTTTTGCTCTAAGATTAATGGATATAGAATATTAGTGATAAATATTCAAAATTATATGAGCAGATTACTCCTTATATAAAACTACCTATCAATTTTTGTCTAAAATTTGTTTTGAAGGAAATTTGAACTCTCTGAAACATATTTGGAGGATAGTTAGATATAAGTTAGGTTTAAGAATATTTGCTCGCATCCCACCAGGCTCAAGGTTGACTCAGCCTTCCATCCTTCCGAGGTAGGTAAAATGAGGACCCAGATTGTTGGGGGCAATAAGCTGACTTTGTAATAATGCCGCTTTGGGGGGGGGGCGAAAGCCCTAATAAGCAGGCATATACATAGAATGAAGGCTATTGCTAAGCACATTTGATTTGTGCTTAAATTGTAAGCCGCCCTGAGTCTTCGGAGAAGGGCGGGATATAAATGGGATTAAAATAAAAAATAAATAAATAGATTAGACCAAAGTGGATTAGAGGGAGAGTGCTTTCTCTCCAAGAGAGTGGAGCACCTTCCTCTAGTGCAGAGGTGTCAATCTCGCAACGTCACATGATGTGTCGCAACGTATTGTGACTTTTTTTCCATTGCCAGCAATGGGGTGGGTGCGGTTTTGCCATGACGCATCTGGCCCACGGGCTGATAATTTGACACCCCTGCTCTAGTGGAATGACATTGGATACTGCTATTACTTATTTAGGAAGTCCTTGATTTATCATAATTGAGCCTGGAATTAACAATCACAAGTCATTGTGATTGTCCAGCATGTCAATTGTGCACAGTTATATGACTGTAAATGCAGGGGTCATTAGGTGAATGCGGCGGTCATTAAGCAAATCTATCCAATTGGCATTTTGTGCCAGAAACTGAGAAAAACCATTTAAAGTTGTGGTCATGTGACCACAGGATGCTGCAAATGGCTGTAGAGGTTGCCAAGTACACAAAATGTGATCATGTAAGCACAGGGCAGTGGTACAGCCATCAGAACTTCAAAATCAGGTTATAAGTACCTTTAAAGGCAAAGTTCCCCAACTTTTCTGGGTTGGCGGCCCGAAGGGGGGAAAGAGGAGATGATTTTGTGGGTGGGGCAGGTGCATGTGTGTGCGTGCGCATGTGCGCCTGAGACATTTGTGCAATTCGTGCGAGGGGCCGTAAGTGCCTGCAACAAGGCTTGTGCAACAGGTTGGGGAACCCTGTTTTAAGGGGTCCATGATAACTTTGAAAGGATGCTAAACAACCAGTTACTAAATGAGGACTACCTGTATAGAATTGTAAGTTTAGTAATACTGGGTTACAAAGCTATTAAACCCATAAACTAATGTTTTCAGATACAGAAACAGCTCAGTTTCTTTTTTTGCTTCACATTTCTCAAATTATTCCCTTTCCAGGCAGATTTAGTTTATGTGTAAGCAGAATTTTGATTCACTGATTTTTTTTCCTTATCTTGCAATATTTATCTTCAGAGTGAATATTAATGAACATACAACCTTAGCAATATTGGTTGTTGAAGTAGCTGTCATTCACCGTAGAGTAACAGTTTTGACTTCTTGGATTGCTACAAATATTCAAAGTTCTGCATATTAACCAGCTTTCATTATTTTTCTGCAATCTGCATCAAGGTTGGTAGATATATATATGGTACAAGCAACCTTAAAAGCTCTCTTCGCATTAAAGAAATATGTTTATTTTTAGCTACATGGGAATTTTTGAAGCAATATATATATATTTTTCTTTTGTCAGAATCAGAACTGTTCAGTTTTTTGATGTTGTCATTTAAAACAAGGGTCCCTGGGCCACAGCCTATTTGCAACTGAGGAGCAGGCCAACACACACGTGCGCACACAGCTCAACTTGCGCGAGCATCGGCCTGGTATGCACTTATGCGCCAACAGCTCAATTTGCAGCCAAGCTGCATGCGTGTATGCGCCGGCCTGCCACTCACACAATTCAAACTCACATGGCCCTGTCCCCCTCTCTGTCCCCAGCCAGGCCGCCAAGCTACAAAGGTTATGGACCGCTGATTTAAAAGGTTGCAACTAGTTATGCAAGCAGATGTGTTTTTAAATTAATAGCTTAGAAGGGAAAGGTCAAGTACGCTTTTCTTTAAATGATTTGCTTTGCTTTGACATAATGTAGTTTTTCCCACCCTGATATGCATCGAATGTATTATTTTATAGCTTGCTTATTTTCTAGCCAACATAGCAAACTAATACTTATAGGAACTGTAGTCCAGATTTCTGAATAGAGTAAGATATATTTACAAGTTGGAAAACGTGATAGCTGTGATGGAGAGAAAAATGTTTTAGTGGTGAAAAAAATAAAGGTCAGAAGAAAAAAAAGTACACAAACAAAGTGACAAAGGAATGAATCAAGACAGTAGTGGCCAAAAGTGTAGAAACCTTTTGGGAAAAGTGTATTTTTGAGGTTTGATGGCTAATAACACCACTTTTTTGGGGGGGGAGTAGTACCATAAAATTATATATATATCAATGGAAAGATACTTTAATCAAGAATGTAATGCAACAAAGTTTGTTCAATTATTTGTACTGTATTCTATGAAAAGGTATAGCCAAATAACCAGAAAAAGGAAGCACAACTTGCTTAGGTTGATATCAGGTAGCTTTCCTTCATCTGATTAAGTTTGGTTAAGTTTCCACCAATTTTTCTTCTAATTTCTTTATAACTGTAGCCTTGTTCACTTAATAATACTATTTTACATCGCTTTCTGGGCAACCAGTGAACTCTTTGCACCATTACTTTAATTTTATTACGTTTTACAAGCTCAGTAAATGAAAGAACACAAAAAAACCCCAACCAACTTGATAGCGATCACATAACACACTGAAAAATGTCCTCCTCTCAGCTTCATTACATGACATCAGTAACTGAATCCTACTGTTATCTGATTGGCTCATTGCCAAAACAGGATGACACCTGATTGGCTACAATCAGATGAAGGAAAGCTATCTGATATCAACCTAAGCAAGTTGTGCTTCCTTTTTCTGGTTATTTGGTTATAACTTTTCATAGAGTACAGTACAGATAATTGAACAAACTTCGTTGCATTATATTCTTGATTAAATTATCTTTCCATTGATATATAATCTTATGGTACTCCAAAAAAAAAGAGGTGTTATTAGCCATCAAAAGTCAAAAATACACTTTTCCCCAAAAGGTTTTTACAGTTTTGGCCACTACTGTATATTGCTTGAGGAATTATAATTATTAAATGTATGCATTTACCCTGACTCCTAACTACTCTAGACAGGTACTCACAGCAATTCTGTGAGGTTTAGTGACACTGTAATTTAGTAATTAATAACACTGAATAGTATTTATTAATATTCACATTAAGCCTCTAAAGCAGAGGTCCCCAACCTATGGGCCACGGCCTCTTGGCCACTAGGCCGCGTGAGTAGCTAGGCAGTGCACCCATGTGTGTATGTGCTCACCCCCCCTCGTGCTACCGTTGATGCAACTGTTGTGCAGGCAGCGCCAGCGCTGCTAGTATTGCACGGATGGCAGTGCCGCAAGCAGCAGGTGGGCCGCAGCATGATTCTTGTGCCGGGGGCGGGATCACTGCAGGCTGCGGTATGAGCCCCGTGTGGGGGCAGCATTACTGCGGGCTGCAGCGCAAGCCTCATGCCAGGGGCGGCAGTGCAAGCTTCATGCTGATGGTAGCATCGCCATGAGCCTGGAGGATAGGGGCCGCTGTCGCTGAGAACCTTGTGTGCATGCTCACAGCCCCATTTGCATGGTGCGTATGCTCGCAGCCTGTTTGTATGTGCACATGTGGCGACATTCACATTTGCGCATGCACGTGTAAGGCCCCTCCGTTTCCCAAAACAAAAAGGTTGGTGACCCTTGCTCTATAGGGTTTCCTGCCTGAGCAGGGGGTTGGACTAGATGACCTCCAAGGTCCCTTCCAACTTTATTATTATTATTATTATCAAATGGGTCCAGCAGTCAAGAAATTTGGTGCAGACTAGTTTTGATATGGTAAAAATATCTTTGTTTTTCCATTGTTCAGAGTTTCTTTCTTTTTTTTTTTTGTAAAACAAGTGTCCGAGGAATGTTGTATTCCTTCAGACAGAATCCATAAGATTGTAATACGTAATTGTATACTTATGCTATTTTCTGTGAGTAAAGTAGATGGCAACAGTCTTTCTATAGTTGCTTTCCCATAGAGAGGAAAACACCTTTTTCCTTTTGGCCCTCTTATACTTTAAATATTTGTATTTACATTTCGATATAGCTAAGGTACATACATTTAGTTTGTTACTTTGTGAAGCAGTCTGCAACTTGCTGAAGTGACTAGCCCTTGAAACTGAATTGGAATCACTTATGTGCGATTGAATGTAAATTGTAACACCATTTTTTTACAGTTTAACAACTAACTGGTACAGTCAGAAATATTTTAGTTGATCCATGCAAACATCGTAGAAATACACTTTTGTATAGGAAATAGTATGACTTCATTGCCTTATATATAATTTGACTCACAATAATTCTGTTTACATGCATTGTAGTATATGATTAACTATTTCATTAATGGTGGCAAATATGCAAAGCAGTTAACATTTGATCTGTTTTATTTTCAGCAGATTAAACCAGATGTTCTTTGGAAAGACACAGCTTTTGATTCTGAGCCTCATGCAGTACAGAATTTAAGGATAAGTTATTACAGGTATTAATAATACACATATATTTGTGTACATCTACAACTATTCTGAGGGACGCGGTGGCTCAGTGGGTTACGACGCTGAGCTTGTTGATCAGATGGTCGGCAGTTTGGCGGGTTGAATCCCGAGTGCCGCGTAACAGAGTGAGCGCCTGTTACTCGTGCCAGCTTCTGCTAACCTAGCAGTTCAAAAGCACATAAAAATGCAAGTAGAAAAACAGGGACCACTATGGTGGGAAGGTAACAGCGTTCCGTGCGCCTTTGGAGTCTAGTCATGCTGGCCACATGACCACGGAGACGTCCTCGGACAAGCGCTGGCTCTTCGGCTTTGAAACAGAGATGAGCACCGCCCCCTAGAGTTGGAAACGACTAGCACGCATGTGCGGGGGAACCTTTACCTTTTTACAACTATTCTAATATTACACTACTGTTTGTACCATTTTGGCTAACATTTATTTTTAAATCAAGAAATATAATTGTTGGCTTTTGTCAGACTTCTCAGCAAGCTCAGCTGGAACAAATAACCAGTCATGCAAGAATACAAATATTTCTGATTATGTAGGAAAGATGAAAAGCCATTACAAAAGTATTCCACTGTTATATTCTTGAAACATTCTCCTGCTTGCTTTATGTAAGGTTACAAGTTGGGGAGAACCTGCTGACCTAATGGGAAAGGTAGATGTTACCTGGGAGAGACAATCCCACAAATAACTTGGCCCTCTGCCATGTATGACTTTAAAGGTTAAAATTAGGACCTTGAATTGAGATCTGCCACATGAAGCTTTGCAAGCAGGTTTTTAAATGGAAATGTTGAAGTTTGTTTTAAGTTTTAAAACCTTTTTGTTCAAAAAAGTGAAAAACAAAAACGTATGCATAGGTGTTTTTCCAGAAGCATGGGCCATATTTTCTCCATGACATGAAAATGAAATTGTATTTTCCCTGGATTGTAGTGATAACAAGTATTAATAGCAATATATAAATATGTAAGGCATGTAATGATTCAGGTTGGTTTCAGACTTTTACATTGCAATGTTTATTAAAAGGTGTTTCTCACAGTGGTATGAATTTATAGATTTTAATTTAGATTTTAAACAGGTTGATACCCAGATTCATTGTAAGCAGCACGTAGCATTGTTAAAATATGTTGTGTCCATTCTATTTTAAACCAAATTATTTATTATTTCATATTTTCTTCTAAGTATTTACTTTCTTAATTCCTTAAGCTTTCTGCTTTGCAGTGGAAGTACTATGTGTCTTATAGGGATATTCAGATATCAAGGAGTCTACCCTGAGGCTTGTCCGCTAAATGAAAGAAGGAACAGAGTTGGTTCTGTTTTTTCTTCTTTATGTTTGGGGATTTAAGTTTAGAGCAGCTGAAAGGATTCTATATTCCCCCACCTTACACCCTGGGATTGAATGTGGTAGCTCCTATGTCAGAAATGCAACACTTAAGGTTTTTTAAAAGACAAGAAGAGTTCTGTCTTTTTCCAAGGTTTGAATTTATTATCCAGCCTCTGGAGGGAAAAAAATTCAATCTCACATAAGTCATTCAGACTTATCAGAGATCATTGGATTGTATCTAGATCTTCATTTCCAGCTACTGTACAAGACAATTTACATTTTTTTGCTGACTATTAGTCTCCTATTGCCTATTTCAAACTGTAAATCCTACATTGGCAAGGAACCAAATTTTGCTTATATAATTTCATGAATCTCTTTGTAGATGGTTTTGAAATATACTGATCATAATTTTTGCAAGATTTCTGATATTAGTTTCAAAGAGAAAACAGGTATGGTAATTTGGCATCACAGTCTTCAGAACTTTATATGCATAAACAGAAGTGAATATTGAATCAGTGGCTGAGTTATTCATATTACAATTTGTTATAAACCCATTAGATGATCTGACAAGGATTGCTGTGCCTGACAGAAAAAGAAGACAAAAGTAAACTTATCTCCAAATTATTTCAGTTTCATGTGACAAAGATGGAGACGGCAATTCTGAATTTACGGAATCTCTTTGACCAACTTGTGTGCCAAGCAGAAATTCTAAATGAAAACAGTGAATACCGTAAGTGATCAGTTTTTATGGGTGTTATGCAGGTGAATCATGTTAGTCACCCGCAAATGTTAGAGAGATTCAGATAAATATATTTGAAGGTTCTTTCCTGCTCTGTAATTTCCTTGAGAGAGAGGCATGATTTTTTCCAAATTTCTCAGATCACCTAACAAATGTCTGTAAAGTAACTCAGGAAGCATGGATGTCTTATGTACAAAACTTCAGGTAATCCCTGAGTTACAAGCGTTCAGTTAATGCTCATTCAAAGTTACATGATGAGCGCCCCCTAGTGTTTACAAGCAAGTCCCAAAGTTACAAATATTGCAGCACCATGGCAGTTGTTCACCCTTACGAGCGACTTCAGTGGCTCTGCAACATTCACCCTGGTTATTTCCTCCCTCCCCATCCCGGGTCTTTCTAGGCACCAGGCCTTCAATACTTTCCCTACAAAGATCGAGATCCTTCTCTTTCTTGGCTGCTCCAGGCCTTCATTCCATTCGCAGAGAATAGAGGCCTAAAGTAATGCAAGATCATGTGAGATCAGTGGAGTGAACTGGGGGATGCTTCCACGTGCCTCCGGAAGCTGGATGGGGCTCCAGAGGCATTTTCCAGGCCGCTGTGGCCTGGATCTGAGGCTGGGGAATGCTTCCGTGCCCTGCCGCAGCCCAATCCAGGCTTTGGAGGCGTTTTCCAATCCGCTGCCGCCTGGGTCTAAGGCCAGGGAACACTTATGTTCCCCCACTGCCCTGCAGCCCAATTTGGGCTCTGAAGGCGTTTTCCAGGCCTGATCAGGCCGTTGGGGGGCACAGGAGTGTTCCCTGGCCTCAAATCCGGGCAGCGGTGACCTGGAAAAGGCCTCTGGAACCCAGATCAGGCCGGGAGGGGCATGGAAGCGTTCCCCGGCCTCAGATCCGGGTCGCAGCAGCATAGAAAATGCCTCCGGAGCCCAGATCGGGCTGTGGGGGGGGGCATGGAAGCATCCCCTGGCCTCAGATCTGGGTGGCAGCAGGAACCGCAGCAGAGAGGAGACGGATCTTTTCCAGGTGAGTCTGGTGCGGCAGGAAGGGGGGGAAGCATGCAGCATCTTAGTGGGTCGGGGAGGCCTTGGGGGCCTGTTCCATCACTAGGCCCTCCATGGTCTTCCCCACCCTGAGATACCTCATCTTTGCTTAACAAGGTGCTAGCAAGGGGTATGAGCTTTGAGGTATGAGATTCACTGTAGAAGTGGAATGGGCAGGCTCCATTACACTTGTAACTCGAGGACTACCTGTAATCTGCATATAACAACTTTGTACAATATGGTTTCTAGGCAACAATGTGGAGCACAGTTAAAATATTATGGTTCCAGTAGTTACACTGGATTATGGGGAGGCTGAGCTCCACCACATGTTTATTGGACCCGTGCCCTTCCTGGCTGGTTTATGCGGCTCGGGAGGGGACACGAGGCTGGTTCCAGGCGGTTATATCTGCCTCTTTGAGTGAGGGCAGTTTCCCCGCCGTCTTGAAGGAGGGGGTGGTGAGACCTCCTCAGGAAGCCTGCCTTGGACCCAGCTGTGTTAAATAACTTTCGTCCGGTCTCCAACCTTCGCTTTCTTGCGAAGGTTGTTGAGAGTGTGGTGGCGCATCAGCTCCCTCTGGTCCTGGATGAAGCGGATTATCTAGGCCCGTACCAATCGGGTTTCAGGCCCGGGTACAGCACGGAGACGGCATTGGTCGCTCTGGTGAATGATCTCTGGAGGGCCCGGGACAGGGGACATTCCTCTGTCCCAGTCCTATTAGACCTCTCAGCAGCGTTCGATACCATCGACCATGGTATCCTGCTGCGACGTCTCAGGGGATTGGGAGTGGGAGGCACAGTTTTCTAGTGGTTCTCCTCCTATCTCCTGGGACGTTTGCAGTCGGTGTTGGCAGGGGGTCAGAGGTCGACCTCGAGGCCTCTTGCTTGTGGAGTTCCTGAAGGGTCGGTCCTCTCGCCTCTCCTGTTCAACATCTATATGAAACCGCTGGGTGAGATCATTCGTGGTTTTGGAGTTGGGTATCATCAGTATGCATCAGTATACCCCAAACCACCCCAGTGATGCCCTCGACGTGATGACCCGTTGCCTGGAAGCGGTTCGGGTCTGGATGGGGAGGAACAGACTTCAACTCAACCCCGACAAGACTGAGTGGCTGTGCATACCGGCATACCGGGATATTCAGAATATTCCATCTCTTTCTATGGGGGGGTGAGCTATTACCCCCCGTAGATAGGGCTCGCAACTTGGGAGTCCTTCTAGATTCACAGCTTACTTTGGAAGATCACATGGTGGCCGTGACTAGGGGGGGCGTTCGCCTGGTGCGCCAGTTGCGGCCCTATCTAGACCGGGATGCCCTGTGTACGGTCACTCATGCGCTCGTGACCTCTTGTTTGGACTACTGCAACGCTCTCTACATGGGGCTGCCCTTGAGGACCACTCGGAGGCTCCAACTGGTACAGAATGCAGCCGCGAGAGTCGTGTTGGGAGTCTCCCGATACTCCCATGTTACACCTCTGCTCCGTGAGCTGCATTGGCTCCCAGTTGTCTTCCAGGTGAGATTCAAGGTACTGGTAATGGTGTTCAAGGTCCTACATGGCATGGGTCCGGAGTACCTTAGGGAGCACCTGCTGCTGGCATCAACTTCCCTCCGCCCTGTGTGTTCCCACAGAGAGGGCCTCCTCAGGGTGCCACCAATCAGAGAATGTCGTTTGGTGGCCCCCAGGGGGAGGGCCTTCTCTGTGGGTGCCCCGGAGTTATGGAATCGGTTGCCGGTCGAGCTCTGGATGGCGCCCGACCTTCGCTCCTTCCGACGCAATCTGAAGGCGCATTTATTCGAACATGCCGGCTTGGCCTGATGGGGGATGGGTTGGGTTTTTTACTGTTGTTCCTAATATATGTATTTACTGTTTTTAGCTTGGGCATTATGTTTAATTCTTTTTAACTTTTGTATTTTTGTATTTTTATATGTTTGCCCTGTTCACCGCCCTGAGTCCTTCGGGAGAAGGGCGGTATATAAATAAAATTATTATTATTATTATTATTTTAGCTATTGTCTCAGGAAATCAGGTTACCTTGTCAAAAGAGTCCAAATGACATCTATGCAGTGTTAGAGTCACAACATCTATAATAATGTGTTTGGAAGGTTTAAGAAGAAAATACTTGTTAATGAAAAAAAATTATCCTATGTTTTATGAATATCAGTTAGCAGGATAAAAAGTTTATATCCACATTAGGCAGTGTTGAGCATCATCAATATTTAAATAATTGTCCATCAAGTTGCTAATTCAAACATCTATAATACTAGTCAACGTCAATGAAGCATATTTTTAACTTTTTGTTGAGTGTCTTCTTAATATAATCATTGATTGTAATCTGTTCACAATTTTGCTATAACTACAGTTTTTTTGTATGACAGTTTGCCTGTTCGTATTATATAAATTGCTTTAGTAAGGTTATTGTTTCCTATGACATCGTGTAACTGATCATGCTTAATATGGAAGTGCACTGAATACCTGAACTGACATCCTTTAACTGGATTAAAGGGGAATATGTGTTGATTGAATTCATGTTTAATCAATAAGTTCTACTGTCTTCAGTTGGATTTACTGGCAGGAAACTTTACTTTTACAGATAACAATTTCTCTTTCTGCACTCTGTTCTGAATAATCAAGTTTTGGTTTTTTTTAGCAACCTGGCATTATCTATTTAGATCAATGGTTCTCAAATGTCTTTGCCACGGACCCCCTTTAAATACCTTTTGTGTCTACAGACTCCCAAGACTTAACTCAAGATTTAAATCATAACATTTCTTTAAGCCTTTGCGGGCCCGCTGTGCTGATATTGTGCGCGCGCCCCAGGGTTCCGTGGACCACAGGTTGAGAACCCCTGATTTAGATGATTATCAAACTGAGAGGGTATTTAAGGAGGAAATAGAAATATGAATTTTAAAAATTAATTGCAAACGGATGAAAACTTCACTTTCCCCAGAATTTATCCAACTGGCCAAGAATTTTGAAGAGTTTAGGAGAAAATGGCAGAAAATGGATCATGAGGTGGCCAGATACAAAGATTTACTGATGAAAACAGAAACTGAGCGTAGTGCTCTTGATGTGAAACTGAAACATGCACGCAACCAAGTAGACGTGGAGATCAAGAGAAGGCAGCGAGCTGAAGCAGATTGTGAAAAGTTGGTATGTATAACATTTCTAAGCTTGTTTTTTCAAAAATTGGCATCAGATTTAGAAGAGGAATGTAACAGCTTTGTTAAATCTCCTTCCCTATATGTGACAATTGATATAAGCCTTGATTATTAAAAGGTAAAAATATATTGTAATAATGGAATGAATGTGGGCTTCTTATTTGGCTGATAAAACTATAATCTCTTGGTTTAATACAGGTGTCCCCAACCTGTGGGGCGCAGCCCGGTAGTGGGCCATGGCCACTGGGCCATGGGACAAGCTGGCCAGTATGCACACATACCCCCTCACTTGTGCTAGTGCCAAGGCTGCGGGGCACAGAAACAGGATGCCGCTGCACCGTGGGGTGCAGAAACAAGGTGCTATGCCATACAAGAACGGGGCAGGGATAGTGAGTATCATGCGGGCGCTAGCCCTGCCCCATTTGTGACACACGTGTGCTCATGGCCCCACATGCACACATGTAAAATGCTTCCTCCTCCCTTTTCCTCCGGTCCACCTACTGATAAAGGTTGGTGACCTCTGATTTAATAGACCTCAATTTAGTATAGTTTGGATCTATATATATTTTTAATCCTGCAGCAACCTAAAATAAGGATTATTGGGGGAAGCAGTCTTAACAGTAGAGACTGCTTCCCTTAAAACTGGATAAATTTCTATTTGAATTCTAAATGAGGGAGTGAAGGTACTAGGATGATTGGGTTGCTAGTGGAATATTCATACATTTAATATTTGAATGTTTGCTTAGAAGAGAGGAATATACTAGAAAGATCATACAACTGGGTGGGTTCACAATGGTGGCTTGGTAGGAAGCAAATGGGATAATACTGGGAAGATCAGCCAGTAGCATGCTGGGCAGTGACTGGGGTAGGAAAAAACTCCAGGAAGAGAAAGAAAATAAATAAATACATTTGGATTTAATAGGTAACCCTGTTACCTGAACAGTCTGTTAAATTAAAATTTTCTTGTAATGTGATTACTTGACTGCAATGGATAAATGTGTAATAATTTTAATTTCATTGGTTATATGGAGTGATTCCAGTTTGTGATTCAATAAGAGCCCTTTTATGAAAACGAACATTCTGCTCAAGGCAAAGGAGAGAAGCTATTTGAAAGCTTAACAGTCATGAATGAGTCCTTCTTCTGCACCTATTTTTTAGATCCCTCCCCATCTAATGTGAATCGTAGTTTGGAAGTGGGATTTACAAGTTTATTCCACAGATACAATAGCTGCAATTACCCATTGCAAAGGCTTCTTTCTTCTTTTGTGAGATTAAAATGGTGAATGCTGTTGTGATTAGTCAGTAGAATTGGTAAGATACCAGCAAATTGCTTTATAGCTGAAAGAAATCTATTTGGAGTATATAAGCTTTTATACCGGTTAACAATTGGCTCCAATAAAATCCCTTGGCTGTTTTAATCTCATGCTATAACTTGAGAGATCAGTTTATGTACCTTGCATAGGGATTAGTATGCCAGTGGCATTATTGTGTTTCCCAGAAGATTTTGCATATTATGTGCTTTCTGTGCTATAAACGTAATATAAAGCTACTTTTAATGTTTCTCAATTTGTAGGAGCAACAGATTCTGCTGATCAAAGAGCTTCTCATGTGTGATTCATCAGGCAGCATACAGCTGAGCGAAGAACAGAAATCAGCACTAGCTTTTCTAAACAGGCCTCAAATGTCTATTGCTGGTAACAAAAGGTAGGCTGCTCATGGTTTATTTCAGGTAGATCAGATTATGGGTAATATCTTCATTCATTTTGGTTAGGAACATTTTCCCAATCTTGATTTTTTTTCCCTTAGAGTCAGAAGTCAAAGATTCAAACCTATATTAATAGAAGGTACTTAAAATAGCAAGATGCAGTCCTAACACAAAAATGTTTGTGCATTTTGTTATTTAAAATTTTCAAATATTGAAGTACATGGGTTGCAAGTGGCCTTGTTAAAAAAATTTATGTTTTTACTGTTAACTTGTGATAAGATACAGAGAAAGGTCATGGAATATATAGCTACATGAAAGAGGTAAAGAACTTACTAATAGCAATAATTAGCAAGTGAAAACCAATCACAAAACTCCAGTTTTATTTCTTGATTTTAATCCAAGATGCTCTCCTTATAAATATGGTAAGCTTATGAGAATTTAATAGAATGGGACCAATTGGTTGGCAAAACTCAAAAACTTTTGAGTTGGGACAATGGCCTGGATCTAGGCAGGGGCTGCAGAGAAAAATATCCAATGTTACGGAAGAAGCAGTGGACAGTAGCTCAGATAGTTGATGACTATCCCATTATTAGCCACTTCCTGCTTCCTTCCTGTTCATGTAACTCACATCAGAGTTATTTTTAAGAGATTGGAAAGAATTCCAAAAGCATTGTACTACCGTATTTTCCGGCATATAAGACGACTGGGCGTATAAGACGACCCCCGACTTTTGAGAAGATTTTCAAGATTTTTTGTCTTATACGCCGGAAAATACTTACATGCCAGTTGCCAAGTGTCCGACACAAGCCCGATTCAGACCCGTCTGATGCAGATGGTGCAAAGCCCTGCCGGTTCCTGCCCAACACCGGACGGCTCCGCCGGTGCCGCCTCGAGAGGGAAGGGCGTGAGGTGCCTGCCACGGCTCCCCGAGGACTAATTAGCAGCCGGGGAGCGCGCGCGTGCTCAGGACTGCCCTGCCGGTTCCCGCCGGACGGCTCCTCCGGTGCCGCCTTGAGAGGGAAGGACATGCGGCGCCTGCCACGGCTCCCCGAGGACTCCTTAGCAGCCGGGGAGCACGTGCGTGCGCAGGACTGCCCTGCCGGCTCCCGACTGACGCCAGACGGCTCCGCCAGTGCCGCCTCGAGAGGGAAGGGCGTGAGGCGCCTGCCACGGCTCCCTGAGGACTCCTTAGCAGCCAGAGAGCGCGCGCGTGCGCAGGACTGCCTTGTCGGCTCCCGCCCGGCGCCAGCCTGCCCTGCTTCCTCCACAGTGAGAGGGGAGGGAGTGCCTTCCCGGGCTCGCCGACTTGCAGCCACACCGGACCCGAAAGGGGCTTTTCCTTCCACTCACCCTTTGGAATAAACGCAAGAGCTGCGTTTACACAACGCGCTCTTCCAGGCCAGACTCTGCAAACGGCACGCCAGAAGCCGCAACCACCACGGGAACTCCGAGTCCCCACCTTTCGGCAGCCTGCACGGCCGAGCGCAATCTGTTTATGCCCAGATGCCGCTTGGGCGAGGGGGAGAGGCTTCCTGCTGCTCCCGGGGTCTGGCGTTTGCAAGGGGGAGGGGAAGGGGCTTAGAGGCTCTTGGGGGTGGGAAGGGAGAGTCACGGAGGGGGGACTGGACTAAGGAGGCTTGAAGTTGCTTTGCACGAACGGGGGCGCTCGATTGATTTATGTACTATTTTCCGGCGTATAAGACGACTGGGCGTATAAGACGACCCCCCAACTTTTGAGAAGATTTTCATGGGTTAAAAAGTCGTCTTATACGCTGGAAAATATGGTACATTCTTTATCTTGTTTCCTGGAAAATAGGATTTTCAGAATTCTAACATATCTCATGAAATATATAGTTTCATATAAAGGTAGGATGAATCTATTACTGCATAACTGGGTATGTTTACTCATCAGCTACAGAAAATATACCCAGATTGTATAAATATATGAATATATGGGGTTTAAAAATAGTTTCTCTCCAAAAGGCTTTTCGTGGTATTAAGACAAATTTTGGGGGATTAGAGGTACATAGAATAGAGTAAAAATAGTACATGTTTTAGTCTGAAGAAAATTTGACTCCCATTGATAGGCAGTGGCATAAAAGACATGTTCAGTGTTGTCCCATTGAAATCACTGAAGTATAATGTTTAACCTGAGCTGTTAAGGAGCTTTAAAAATGAACATAGGTCTTTTTTAGTATTACTACAGTAAAGGTTTTACATCAAGATACCAAATCCATGTTTTTCATGATAGAATATAAAGAATTCTGAATATGTTATAACATTCTTTTCAAACTCTGCTTGCTTATCAAGCACTAGATTACTATCTATGATAAGGTGAGATTTTAAACTTTATGTGTGATTTTTATTTTAGGCTGTCAACAATAGATGAATCTGGTTCAATTTTGTCCGACATCAGTTTTGACAAAACCGACGAATCATTGGTAATGTAATCATTATCTGAATTCATTTGTTGTACTGTCTTACAATATATTTTTTTAAATGACCCTTTGTAAGATGTCTATTATCGGTGAATATTCAGAGTTAGGCATAAAGGAATGGACAGACTGAAAAATGCATGTTTGCCATCTATCTTATACTAAAGAGATTCTTTTTCTAATATCTAGGATTGGGATTCCACAATGGTAAAGACTGTTAGGTTGAAAAAAAGAGAGAAAAGGGTATGTATGGTTTTTTTAAAAAAATATATTTGTATTTGGTGCAAAGAGCAGATTTCATTTATTATTGAAATTTACATTAGTGATTGAGGGTATGCCTACAATGCAAAAGTTTTGAGCTTGGGTACATGTAAATCATATTTTAATGTACATAATTATTATATTTTCATTAGAATTATACTTCTAAGTCTGAAACTTTTTTTATGCTCACAGAATACCCTAACAGCCAGGCATTATGAAGAGAACCATTTAATTTCCATACTTATTGCTTATGCAATAAGTAGGACAAATCTGGCAAATATATTTAAGAAAATCTGATGTAACAGAATAATAGTTAGAAGGGACCTTGGAGGTTTACTCCAACCCCCAGTTCAAACAGGAAACCCTATACCATTTCAGACAAATGTCCAATTTCTTCTTAAAAAACCTCCAGTGTTAGTTGTTGATATGAAAATTGCTATCACAGTTTTGCTTTCGGTTAATATGCAATTGAACTTTGAAATTATATTTAATATATTCCTAAAATAATCTATCACTTTCCCATTTACTTATCTTTACTTTCATCTGTAGTGGTTACTAGGTATTGTTTCTGCATGTTCTGAGTACGAAATGATAACTTAGATATATTAATGACTTATATAGAGCTTAATATTTCTCTAGAATTTTCACTTTACTCAAGTATGCTGTCATGCTTTCACTCAAAGAATTACAAATGTTTCTTTTACAGCGCTCTTCTAGACAGTTTATCGAAGGCCCACCTGGTCCTTTAAAGAAAACTCGTTCCATTGGCTCTACAGTAGATCAGGTATGTGCTTTTATAAAGACTATTAGATTCCTTCCAGAATTAGTTAGGCTCTGATCTTTTAAATACACATATTCATGTATAGAGGGGGTGTTCGTTAATATTCATTGCTTCATAGCTTTTTTACTCACTGCAGGCTCATCAAATCAACAAGCTCATATTGCCAATACAGTAGAAGGGCACTATTTGTGTGGGTGTGTGCTTTTGTTTTATTGTGCCCAATTCTTGGAGACAGCCTGGACAAGTCTCTCCAGTTTTCTTGGCTGGGTTTTCCACAATTGATTTATACTTACTTCCTTCTTAGGCTGTGAAAAAGTGACTGGCCAAAGGCCACCCATTTAGCTTTGTGCCTCAGGTGAAACTAGAACTCACAGTCTCCCAGATTCTATCTAGCCTAACGCGTTAACCACTAAACCAAACTGCTCTTTAGGCCAAAGTTATAGTGTTCTCTAAGGTACGCTCAGTGATGGGATGATAGCTATTCCTAGGCAGGGTTTTAAGCATAGATTATGATGACTGGGAATTTTGGGAGCTGTAGTCTCAGTGCATCTGGAGGATACAACTGTGGGGAATCTGTTGGAGAGTATGGGATTTATTGGTATCGTGTGGAACTTATTTTTCTCATTTGAAACCAGGATCTTAAGTTTTGCTGCTTAGGATGCTAAGTAGGTATCCAGGTTGCACTATTAAAATATACAGATTTTAAAGAGAGAGCTTCTTGCTTAAGTTTCTTACATGCTTCTTGCAACTATTTTATTTCAGGGAAATGAATCCATAGTTGCAAAAACAACTCTCACAGTTCCTAATGATGGAGGCCCAATTGAAGCAGTTGCCACTATTGAGACTATACCTTACTATGTTGGAAACCACAGAAAGGCAGGTAAATGTGTCTGTATGAAATCTAGACTATTGTGATTTCCTCTTTGTCACAGTTTTTCATCTGTATTTGCCAGAAATAATCCAGATGCTGATAGAAATGAAAGTAAGGGGCTTCTCTCAGTGTCCAGTTGAATTACAGTTGAAATTTGTTATGAATCATGTGGGACCATGTTTTCTTTCCACGTGTAACACTACATACTTTTAATTTTCAATCTTTTCCTTCATTGGATTTTATATAACAGGAAGAGAAGAAACTTGTCACTGAAAAATGTATTTATTCTGTTAAATCCATCCCACGCCTCAGTTCTTTAAGAAGGTTTAAAATATCATTTAAGCCTGAGCTCTTGTGCTGAGGAAAGGATCTAAAAGTAACCATTTGCTTCCCCCCCACACAGACCCCTCAAAAGTATTACCTATTGTAGTAGAATTGAGAAAAGAAAGTAATAGCTTCATCAGGTTAACAACACAGGTTAGAGTAGATGTATTAGTTTAAATTGGGAGTACCTGCTGTCAGTTTAATCCTGTACCAAAAACTGATTTTTCAAATTGTCTCTTCCACCCAAGCTATTCTACAGCCTTGGAACAGTGATTCAAGCCTGGGAAGCAGGAATGTTGAAAAGAAATCTGAAACAGATGGTTCTAGCACACCTGGAAGCACTGGGATGAGGCTACACGAATTTGTATCAAAAACGGTGAGTGAAGCAACCTGTCAGTTCTGGGCCTAATTCAAAGCTCCAATTATTTTGGGTCTAAGATACTAGTCAGCTGACTTTTTGTAGTCAGTCATCCTCATTCTCTGATTGTCAGCTGAGGTTATGTTCTAAAAAAAGAAAATGAAACATGACAGTTGCTGTAATAGATACTCTTCTTGACACAGCGCAGATTTGTTTAATGATTTCATAAGATATCCAATGTGATGTAAAATCTTATTTTTGTTTATAAAGCCTTCTCCAGGAAGCTGTGTTAAGGGAAACATTTTGCATTTTTTTTGCAAGAAGTCAAACAAAGGTTGGAAGGAAACCACTTTGCAAATTGAATTTGCAGCTGCAAATTCATACTTCATTTTCATACAAATTCATACTTCATTTTCATTTGAAGCCATTTGTTAAGTCACATATAAAAATATAGTTAAGAAAAAACAATGTTAATCAGTTTTACATTTTGCATAGGATTTAAATAATGATCCTGCCACAGAGTGTATTATTCCTAGCTGCCAACTACCATAAATGCCTGGGTAATGTAATATAGCAATATTGCTGAGTAAGAGGCTGGTTAAAAGAGTAAGTACTGTGGTTGCTATAATTTGTTTTTGTTACTCATAGCTGGGATTTTAATAGTTCAAAATAAGTTATGATTAAATTGTGTTTCGGAGGGTGGGTCAGGATGAACTCATACACAGACACAAAAACACACACACAGAGCCAGTAATTAAACAAATTAGCCCTTATATTTTGGATACTGTGATACCCACATTAAAGAAGCAGTATAATCTAATCATATATACAAGTAAAATTATTTACAAAACCAATATGTTTTGCTATGTATGTAAAGAATAGAACAAAAATTATAGGAAATCAAATCTTAACTTACTTAATTTTTCTCACTCTTATGTTTCACTTACTTTCTGCTTGTGATTTGTTATAAGTTGTTATATCAACCACTGACAATGGAATATCACTTTTCTCCTGGTTGCCTTTAACTCACAAATTTCTGTATCCAGCATCTGAATCTCATTATACACAACATAGTCCACCTTCCTGTCTTTCTACACTCTCACAAACTGCTACAGGCTTTTTCTTCTGGTTTTCCTCCCTGTCCAAGAATTGGCATCAGTAGACATGGCAGGCTAGGTCATTCCTCTGCTCAGCTCTCCATCATCCAGTTGATGTGCTCTCTAGCAGCGTGTCTTGCAGCATCTGAAATGTAACCCCATCCCCTTTCTCCACTTTCCCTTTCTCCCTTTAAAATGCTTTATATCTAAGGCATGTAGATACCACTTTACAGGTGCATTCTGCCATTTTCCTCTTTTTTTGCCTACTTGTTCTTAGTTTCATGAGGGTATCTGTCTTTCCTAAAAAAGAAAAATACATGACCTTTGTAGAGATCCAGACACCTTCCTTCCGCTGGGCAGTTCAACTGGTACAGATATATAAGTTAAATAAAATAAACATGTTTACATTAATGTCATCACATTCATGTATCTTAGTGCAGCGTTCCCAACCTGTCTAGCTTGGCAGCCTGGCGCAGCAGGGAGGGGAAGCAGCGGTTGCTTGCAGCCCCAGTTGCATGAATGGCAGGTGCCCCACTTGAGAAGAGGGGATGGTTTCGTGTAAGGGGCAGGTGCGCACATGCGCAGGCACCCAGCTTCATTTGTGTGAGCGGCGGGTGTGGGTGCCCACCGCTCATACAAGTGAGGCTGCGAGTGCCAGTGCCTAACACTCACACAAGGGGCTGCAAGCAAGCGCCTGCCCACCACTCACATACCATTGCAAATAGGCCATGGCCCGGTAGTGAGCTGCAGCCCACAGGTTGGGGACCCGTGTCTTAGTGGTTAGTTGTATGTACTTGTCTGTGCCTATTTATTGCATATTCTTGATTAAGTTAGTTTATTCTCTCTCTAGGTTATTAAACCTGAGTCATGTGTTCCATGTGGGAAGCGGATAAAGTTTGGAAAAATGTCCCTGAAATGCAGAGATTGTCGGGTAGTTACACATCCAGAGTGTCGAGATCGCTGCCCTCTGCCCTGCACCCCTACCGTAGCAGGGACCCCTGTCAAAATTGGAGAGGTATGCTTCTAAATAAAATACCTTAGTGGCAAATGATTCATATATAATATTGAAGGTTTAAATAGGTGAAAGAGTGTTAGTTCTCTGTGAAAATGTTTTTGACATAAGCAGCAGCAACGTTTCAAGTTATTGTCTGGAAAATAAAGCTACTGTTGATACAGCCAGCAACTCTTGTTATACTGGAATTTAAAGAAGCTCTTTAGATTCTAGATGCTGATAGGAAGAAAAGTGTACATTGGAGAGTTAATATAAATGCAGTGCATATGTGTAAAGCTTTCTTGCTATCTGTTTTTAAAGCACATTGGTATCTAGAAATACAAAATGAAGGGAGAATAGAAGAAAAAAAAAAGCACCTGATATTTTGTAAAGGAACTGTTTACTTATATCTTAGCATTTATTGCTCATGTCTAAGATTTTTCACAAGCCTATACATTCCAATCATACAATCTAAGTAGTAAGTAACATATTTATTTTATATACATATATATACATATACATATACATATACATATACATATACATATACATATACATATATATATATATATATATATATATATATATATATATATATATATATATATATATATATATATATATATATATATATATATATGTTTTCTGAGGTTTTCGCGGGTGCCTGTATGTGGATCCTTTAGTTCTACGCGGGGAAAAACCCGAAAAACCAAGGATCCATATATATATATATATATATATATATACACACACACACACACACACACACATATATATATACACATATACATATATATACATATACATACATATACATATATACACACACACATATACACATATATACATACACATACATACACACACAAACACACACACTCTTTTACAATGCTCAGAATGTTGAATTTTTAAGCATTCTTGTATCTCCTGTATTGAGTTACTGAACATTTCATGCCATGTTTTTTCTTGTCATATTAGCGCTATGGTACATTAATTTAGTTTATGGGTAGAACCTTAATGTCAAAGCTTTAGAATCTGGCACTTGATCACATGAGTTAAAATGGGTTCTTTGTCTCTTGTTTTCTTGGTATGCACCTATATGATATATTTCTTAAGTGATTTTTACTAGTTTTACTGTCAAATTATATATTAAAAATTGTGCCTTTGTTTTTGCTTTAGTGAAAATAAAAATAACATGAATAACTCTTCTTATTTCCCATTTCCCATATTTGTTCCTTTCTCTTTTTTTTTTTAGGGAGTTCTGGGGGATTTTGTACCTCTGACGACTCCAATGATCCCCTCCATTTTAGTTCACTGTGTAAATGAGATTGAGAGACGAGGCTTGAATGAGGTAAATCTTATGGAATCTTTTGGAATGTAGAAAATGCATATGCTTTCTGCTAAGACTTCTATATCCACCAAGATGTAGCTATTTTCAGAGTTGCTAGAATAGGGATTATGGAAGTCAAATGCTAGCACATATTACATTAAAGCCGGAGGGATTTCAGAGAAACAAGTTCGGGATCTTGCTTTAAAAATCATTGTTTCAACAGACAGGTCTCTACCGAATTTCTGGCTGTGACCGCACAGTGAAAGATTTGAAGGAGAAATTCCTTAGAGGGAAAACAATACCTTTACTTAGCAGAGTGGAAGATATCCATGCTATATGTGGACTTCTTAAAGATTTTCTCCGCAATCTTAAGGAGCCTCTTCTTACTTTCCGTCTCAATAAAGAGTTTATGGAAGCAGCAGGTATGAGTAATGTAACATATTTGAGTATAAATGTTGAGTACAAAACTTTTCTCCACTAGGCATGCTAAAATGCTGATTCTTATCCTTCTAATATATATTTACCCACGATATTTAAAAATATTATTTGTATCCTGCATTTATTGCTTTTACAAATAGCTCAAGGCAGCAAGCATATCCAACACACACTTTTCCCCACAACAACAACCACCCGATGAGGTGGATTGGACTGACAAAGAGTGACTGGCTCAAAGTCACCTAGCTGACTTTTATGGCTAAGGCAGGATTTGAACTCATGGTCTACTGCTTTCTAATCTGATGCCTTAACTACTAGGCCAAACTGACTTTTCAAAAATAATATTTTTGTTTAGAAAATAATAAGGTAAAGGTTCCCCCGCACATGCGTGCTAGTCGTTTCCGACTCTAGGGGCCGGTGCTCATCTCCGTTTCAAAGCCGAAGAGCCAGCGGTTGTCTGAGGACGTCTCCGTGGTCATGTCGCCGGCATGACTAGACGCCAAAGGCGCACGGAGCACTATTAGCTTCCCACCGTAGTGGTCCCTATTTTTCTACTTGCATTTTTACGTGCTTTCGAACTGCTTGGTTGGCAAAAGCTGGGACGAGTAACAGGTGCTCACTGTTACGCGGCACTCGGGATTCGACCCGCCGAACTGCCGACCATCTGATAGACAAGCTCAGCGTCCTAACCCACTGAGCCACCGCGTCCCATTAGAAAATAATAGACTCCACTTAATATTTAAGACTATGTAACACAACTCTAAGGGACGTGGTGGTTCAGTGGGTTAGGACGCTGAGCTTGTTGATCAGAAGGTCGGCAGTTTGACGGGTCGAATCCCGAGTGCCGCATAACAGAGTGAGCGCCTGTTACTCGTCCCAGCTTCTGCCAACCTAGCAGTTCGAAAACACGTAAAAATGCAAGTAGAAAAATAGGGACCACTACGGTGGGAAGGTAACAGCGTTCCGTGCGCCTTTGGCATTTAGTCATGCTGGCCACATGACCACGGAGACGTCCTCAGACAAGTGCTGGCTCTTCGGCTTTGAAACGGAGATGAGCACCGGCCCCTAGAGTTGGAAACGACTAGCACGCATGTGCAGGGGACCCTTTACCTTTAACACAACTCTTCGAATTAGCTAGAGGGTTAATAACAGAAATAGGTTGTCTAGATGAAAAATGTTACAGTAGATTTTTAATATAATAAACCTATAGTATAGATATATAATTTCCCCCAAAAAAATGTTAACTCCTGTGATTTAGTCTTTGCTCAGCTGACACAACATGGCCTGATACAACTTCCTTTAAATTCATGTATATTGACTTCATTCTATTTTTTATTTTCCACGCTGTCTGTTTGAATATCACTTTTTGGTTTTTGTTAATGCAAGAGAGCGCTCAAGACTAAAAGAATACAATTATGTATTAGAAGTCCCTTTTTATTGATTGATTTTTATTACTCGCAATAATACTTATTTTTCAGTAGCTCAATTCTTTTATTTCTACACTGTTTCTTTTCATAGAGAGCGATAGAGGTTAATATGTTAATGAAAGATAAATATTAAAACTATTTGGCTCGGAAAACACCTTGGAGGTAAAATGCCATGTAATCTTCCAAACTAATCCACAGACTGGTCTAGTCTTCATTAACTCCCTAAAACAGTTTGCAAACACAGATTAGAGGGGAACATTGTGTCTTCCATGAAGACTTTTTGATCAAGAACGTTTTTCTTGCCCTAGATTTGGAAAGTTATCTCATTCTTGTTTAACAGTTTACTGTTTCTCTTTCTCCTCCCTCTCCTTCTAAATGTTTTACTAAGACTTGAGCTATGTATCACACATCACAGAGTGATTTCTTTGGGATTGATTTAATGTTTGTTTGAATCCAGCCAATTGCATTTTAGTCAGTAAATAATAATTAAGCAGACAATGGCTTTGTGTGATATATGAAATTACCTATATGTTGGGAAAGGCCTAATATGTTGCCATTTTAAATTAATTCCCTCTCCCTAACAAGGAGTCCAAAATCTGTAAGAACCTAAACAGTTATAATTAAGGTACCCACAGAAAATTCATTATTTTCCTCCTTTGTAATAAGTTGGATGAGGCCATATAAATATCTTTTTTATGTTTCCACTTAAAGAAATTATAGATGAGGATAACAGCATAGCAGCCATGTATCAAACTGTTGGAGAACTACCGCAGGCTAATAGGGAAACTCTGGCTTTCCTCATGATACACCTGCAGAGGTAAGTTCAGTTGTGTTATGAATTCTTGAAGAGGTGATAAAGATACTATAATTCTGTCTTATCTTGTGGGATTGGGGTGACTGTGAAAGGAACAGTTCATAAAACAGAAAATTATTGCTCCTCTGCACAAATGCTCCTAGATGTCTTGTCTTTTCCCTAGAGTGGCTCAAAGTCCAGATACCAAAATGGATATTTCCAACCTGGCTAAAGTGTTTGGACCTACAATTGTTGGGCATGCTGTATCAGATCCTGATCCCATGACACTACTCCAGGACACAAAAAGGCAACCTAGGGTAGGTCACAAGTGTGCATCACCGAATGGGAATGTTCAGTATTTCAAATGACAGAGAATGTAGCCTATGTTTGTGTTTGTAAATGCTTCACATTGATTTGTGCCATCAAGAAAGAAAAAGATATTCTTTATATGTCAATGGGAATTTGTAGGTTTTGGAACGGTTGCTCGCTTTGCCTGTGGGATACTGGAGCCAGCTTATCATGGTAGAACAGGAAAATATTGAGCCTGCTCACATCATTGAAAATGCCAATGCTTACTCTACACCTGATATTAAAGGTAATTATGCCTTAGAATTGTTAGCTGTGATCCAACACATGTGCTAGCTGAAACTTGGCAACGTGAACAGTAGTGTAGCTTTTTCACACCAAAATGTGGATATGAGTGTGATGATACCCAGTTGTGTCATTAGTATACCTTTATCCTGGATCCAGTGGGAGATGTTGTAGAAGTCCTGTCCAAGTATCCAGAGACAGCCACAGTCTGGATGGGGAAAAAAGACTTAAGCAAGTTGGAGTGAGTGTTAATTTGAAAGCTTCTGTAAAATTTAATGGGAATCTGTTCACCAGAAAGAGCAGATTCACAACACAAAGTTCCTCCCAGACTCACCATTTCTACTACATTATTAAGGAGAACTGTGACCCTAAACCTTCAACAGGTACACCATTTGCAACTTTGTGAGGAAGATCACTCATGCCTTTGTCATCTCCCAATTAGATTATTGCAATTAGTTCAACTTGGGCCACCCACAAAGTCCATCCAGAAACTTCAACTGGTCCAGAATGCAGCAGTCCACATGCTTACAGATCAATCTCTGTACTGCCATATTTCAATACTGTGGGAGCTATATTGGCTGTAATTGTATTTCCAAGTGCAATTCTGGATGCTGATTGCTATCTTTAAAGCCCTGTTTGGCTCGAGGCCTGGATATTTAAGGGACTGTCTTTCCACATAGTCTCTGCCCATTCTATCCTGATAGCTAGAGAGCATTTACTAAGAGTTCCTACCTATCAGTAGTTAGGTGGCAAGAGGGGGCTCAAAATTGGACATTCTTAATGGCAGTTCCCCTCCTGTGGGCAACTTCTCATTTGACACAAGAATGGTCCCTCATGTGTTATGGAAATCAGTAA
Organism: Vipera ursinii; assembly: GCF_947247035.1. NCBI lineage: Eukaryota > Metazoa > Chordata > Lepidosauria > Squamata > Viperidae > Vipera > Vipera ursinii. The sequence continues at coordinate 138,644,181 of NC_139513.1, read as the reverse complement.
AAATGTGTTTTTTTTGGAAGACATCTGGGGCTAATTGGCAAGCCAAGATACGAATGTATGCGTGCCCACACAAAAGCACATCAAATGTGTATGGATATGTATTTTTTCTGATTTGATGTTATAATTTTGCTGAAATAATTTTATTTTATGGTTATTTTAATATCTGTAAACTGCCCAAGGTCTGTCAGGATTGACGGGTTAGATAAATTGCAGAAATAAATTTGACAGAGTTGCCATTCTTAGTGAAAAATCTCTAATTCTTTTCTTTCACATTCAGTCTAATTCTCTGCTCCTGTAGTATGCAGTCCTCAACATATTGAGCATATCTACCCTAGTTCTGTGTCTGCTACCTCAATCTGCATAAATTGTGTTTCAGTATTCGGGGATTTTGCTTGCAGAAAAATTGCAGGACAGTAGTATTACTTGAGTTATTTGCACCTGAGCTTAGTTTTTTGAGCAAAGGATGAAAACTTGGCAGTGAGAATTAGGTTCAGATTAATTGTGGTATTATTTGAGAGAGAAAGTAAAACATTCTCATTAAAAAAACCCATCATTTTACTTATAATTCACAGTTCTGAAGCTATTTGAAATATTGTGGCTTAAGAATATTAACTGTAATTGTTCTAATCACACAGTGAGCATGTTGGGACCACTCACTACTCCAGAACAGCAATTGGTAAAAACTCCTTCAAGCAGCTCACTGTCTCAGAAAGTCAAATCTACATTTAGCAAAACCACTCCCAAGTAAGTTTAATTATTTATTTGGTCTAGTTAGCAAAGTATCAGGTCAAATCCTTACTGAGGTCACAGACCAGAATAAATTAATAAAGTATGTTTTCTTCAAGCCTTCCTTATGTTTTGGAGCTATAAGTTGAGTTTGTGTAACAACCGATCACAGAGCAAAAAAAAAAAAGGTGGTGGGGGAGAATTCTGATTCTAAATACATGATTTGGAGTACTGGGGAATGAAGATTGGTGAGACAAGTTGAAATGGAATAGTATATGAGGAATAATTTATTCCTATCCAGAGGGAAAAATACTCCAAAGGAGCAACACACTAGTTGTGAATACTTCCAAAAGAACTTCAGCTCAAATGGTTGTGATTTTTAATTTGAAATATAAGGCTGTCTTATCAGTTTACCTGTGAATCGCAGGCGCCTTATGTGGACTTTTTTGAGCATGTTGACATTTTTCTTGAACGTGTTCCATAAATACAACACAATAGCCCAACTACCTCTGCTTCTAGACTGTATTTGGAAGCTAGGGGAAGGTTATTTGCATTAGTTTCAGTGAATTTGAGTTGTATGTTTTTTGCATGTACAATAGCACTGCTATTCAGTTGTCGAGGAAAATGAAAATATGGATCTTTGTTCAACAGATGTTAATGACAGATATGCAGAGTTCCATTTCAAGAGTGAAAGATTATTCTTCTGCCAAATGCTAAACATACTGAAAACTGCTCATGATGAATCTTTCCACTTATTTCCTAGATTTGCAAGCAAAAGCAAGTCTGGGACAACTTTTGGACGGCAAGGAAACTTTTTTGCTTCTCCAATGCTGAAATGAAATATACTGGTGTTCTGATTATCTGCTTGCAGCACAATTATAAAGACCAGCAATAAAATCTCATGTTGTTCCTTCACTTCCTAACAACAATATGTAATAAGTTCAGTAATATATATCTGCTTTTTAGCTTTTCTTAAATTTTAGTTGAATTTTATTCAGTGTAAGATGTCTAGTCATATCACATTTATTGTAGGATATAACAGGCATAATCCACTGCGTAAGTAGGGAGTTTACAAATGTGCTTGTTTTTGAAAATATGTCTCTAGCTAGGAAGCTGCCATCATTGGAAAGGAATGTCTATTAAAAAAACTAGTAGTCTTCTTCATTTCACAAGCTTTGGATAAAATAAGTGCTGATCCATTACAAAGACTATATATATATATATTCAAAATGTGGTCATGTGAAAAATTGAAACTCAGTGGTTCATCAGTGCATGTACACTTTGTATAAGATATTTCTTTTTATATCAAAGGAAGACATAATAAATGTGATAACTAATTGAGTAAATGAGATAATAGTCACTCTAATTCCACTCTCACTCATTTAGATTATTTGAATAATATACACTTGTTAAAATCATGTGCTTAGCATTTGGAGGACTTTTAAGGTTACAGCCATAGAAATGAGAATTTATTTTCGAATTTACATTTACTAAGGCTTGTGATAAAGGGAATACTTAAAAGAGCTGTCATTAAATAGTTGAATGTATTATGTGTTATTAGATGCATGGGATAAATTTGTCCATCTGACTTTTTTATTATTTTCTGTCATATGTTAAAAACTGCTCCCTATTTAAGCATGTTACTTTGCAGCATCAAAATAGCATAGATAAAGTGACATAGAATTGAACGAGGAAATTAGCTTGGCTAATCTTCCCAAATAAGCAAAGAATGGGTGCAAGAAAATTTGTTGCACAACTTTCCTTCTGTGTGACTCCATTCTATACATGTTTCAGACTGAAGCATTTTCTGCAGCAGTAAATGCTGTTGCTATGAGGAATCTGTACAATTGGGATGTGGCCATGGATTTCAAAATTCTCCCAAGTGTCTGCATGGTGGAAAACACTTTTTTCCCTTTACTTGCAAAAATACTCATTCCCAAAGTTATTTAGAGATATTTGATAGGAATTCCCAATGTTTGGTTCTAGGCACCTTTGGACAGGTGAGGAAAAAAATAATGGCCAGGGACCATTCTCTCGAAATTCTGCAGATTATGAGGAAAGTTTTTTATTACTATAGGGCAGGGGTGTCAAACTCAATTTCATGGAGGGCCGCATCAGCATTGCGGTTGCCCTCGGGGGCGGGTGGGCATGGCCAGGGTGGGTGTGGCCTACTGGGTGGGCATGGCCAGCTCTACATCGTTCGCATCAAGGGTGCCTATGGGGACCTGGGCAGGAGTGGGACAGATCTGAGGGTCTCTGGCAGAAGGAGGGTCTCTGGGCCAGGGCCAAGGCAGTGGGGGCCGTTCCCTCACTGTTTCCAGGATGGCTTCGCGGGCCGCATGAAACCATTTCGCGGGCCGGATCTGGCCCCCGGGCCTTGTGTTTGACATGTCTGCTATAGGGTTTTATCTTTGAAGATAGCCTCAGTATATTGGGTATTCAGAAAGTTCTGCTGGCTCTGATGGGTTATCTGTGTCTATCTTATTTAAAGGAGATTTTGATATGACGTTAGGACAACAGTTCCTACAGCTTTGTGGTAAATCTGAAAAAAAACATGTTAAGAACATTGCAATGTCTAGAGCATTTGGATATAGTTCTGGACACTAGCCAAGTCAAGATTTTTCTGAATACAAAGGTTGGGCAGGTTGGTATCTTCTATTCTGACATACAGCTGATGTATATAATGGATTGTGCATGCATTCAGAGTATAATGAGATAACAAGGTCTGGTGTCTTGGTTATCAGAATCAAGAAAAAGGGTTTTGAAAGAAGTGGCAATAATTAGTTCTAAGCCTCATCCATTCATTATTTAGAAAGTAAATTGGACTTCATTTGGGGGATTTCCCTTTTGAGCTCTTCTTGCACATTATGTAAGTGTGGTTAGGAAAATATGATGAAAGTGTATGCAAGTTGGGAATACAACCACCACCACAGGGGCATTAAAGCACATTCAGAGGTTGGAGCTTCAGCAACTTTTAGACCAATTCTTTTAATAGAAAAGATTTGTAGAAATGTGATTTGGAAGTCAGTACATATCTACTAAACATTATAAAACCAATAAAAGTACAAATGGGTTTTCCCGTGGTAATGCAGTCAGCATTTTAGAAATCTTCCTGAGAGGATATTGCTCTGATATATCCTCAGGTTAAGAAATGTACTCCGTTTGTAATCAACTACTCCTCGAAGAATTTTTTCTTACATATTATTTCCAGGGCAACATCCCATGTGTATTGGTAGATTTGATTTCTGCTTCCTAAGTAAAGTTTTATTCTATAATATTTGATCCATTTTAACTGAACAATAGTGTTTTGTTTCTTCTTTGTTTTTAGATGATTTTCTGTTAACAAAATTCAATAAACATTCTCTATACTTTTGCATCCAAGCTATTAATATAAATTTTGAAGAGTAGGGCTGAATGTTAGCATCTATTCAATGCTTCATTCCATGCATGAAAATTTTTGAGCTACTAGTTACTGGCATTCATCCCACATTCAGCTAGCTTTCTAATTAGAATGCTATATTTTATGGTAGTCTGCTCAGGTGTGTACTAATATCAAGATAAGTTGTTATGTACAGCACTCCCATGATATATTAGGAAGATTATCTACAGTAGTTCTTTAAAAATTGATCAAGTTAGTTCATTATGATTTCTCTATTAATTATTATGATATGGCCAGACCACTAGCAAGTTCCTTCAGAATTCTAAAATGCAACTGATGCAATCTGGAAATTCAAATAAGTATTCTCTGACTGTGGAATCCCAATTTTGGAATCCTACTTCTTATTCTGTTCATGTGCTTTTTATTATTCTTAACCTCCTTTGGCAACTTCATTCTGAGGTTAAGCTTTCCTGACTTCAGGTTTCAGGACATTTATAAGTATTTGTCAAGGATATGACTTAGCCTTTTTTTCCTATGTGTGTCTCTTTTTTTCCCTCCAAATTAAGATATATATTTTTTTGTGCAGCCATATTGATTTCTTCTGTCTTCCTTCCCCACATGTACTGGAATTGTTTGTAATTATGCTTTAATATCTTCTTTCTTAGGAACTCCTTTTTTAGGAATTCTTGCCTTTTAATGCCTTCCCCCCCCCCATCCCATCCTTTGCCATGAAATTCTACCTATCATTGCACTTATTTTATTAACATTATTTTTAAAATATATATATATATGTTGAACTTAAGCCAGCTTTCATTTCTCCCACAATCAAGAATCCCCGCATTACATTGTCAATTTCATGCCCCCCCCCCCACCCAATGTTCCTTCTTTTTCCACATCATTGATTGAGTATTGCAGGACAGAATAAAGTCAGGCATAGCCAATAATCTTGTGACTTCCTCAGTTGTGTGAAGGTAAAAATAGTCACATAGGAATTCTTATTTGGCAGAACTTTTCTCCCTTCAGAATCAAGGCACTTAGCACACGCATGCACACATCCAACTCTATTCATGCCTATTTTGCTTTTGGAAAGCATGTCTGGTACTCATATCTGAAGATGTCCTGGTATCTTGAATTGTTCTACTATACATAGAAGCCTATATAAAAACCTAGCATGACCTTATCAAAGTTAGGTGCATAAACGACTAGTTAGAATCTTCTGCCCCTGCCACATGCAATTTTCAAGGGTATCTGGAAATACCTAACACATTCAGTCAGTCATGGTTGGTGAAGAAACAATAAGTATAGCTTTATCAAAAATGAAAAAGGGAGGATTTACAAGCTTAACAACACAAAAGAGAATAAAGACTTTTATATGAAATTAGAAAAAAACAATTGTACCATAATAACTACTGTGTTATCTGCTACTAACCTCTAGCAAGAAACATTCGTGATTCTTTCTTCAAAAGTTCAAAGTATTGGCTATGATCTCTTTTGTAAATACACTGGATTATTTGGGATTAACATTTTAGGCAAGGGGCACCCACTTACCAGGAAGTGACCAAAGCTCTCCAGCTACTTTATGTAATTGAACCTACAAGACCAGCATAGCCTTCTAATCTCAGATTAGTTTTTTATGCCAAACATATGTTTATTTCAGGCAATGAGAGAAATCCTGATATGGTGTTCATTAGTAACCAGTCTGCATTCAGAAAGCTGTGCATTGGAAGCCAATGCTTTCTACCTGATAAACCACTTTCCTTATTTAACACTGTAAGTTGTAGATTTTCACTGTATATTTGGGTCAGAATGAATCCCTGCATACAAACAGTTTATGGAATTAGCTGTTTTGTGTCCAGTATGTCATCCCCCAACACCATTATTTGTTTTAGCTCTTTGGGAAAATGTGGGTGCGTGCTATGTAGCAATTTTTCAAACACAGATATAGAAATATAATTCAGCTCTGCATTTTTCTGGGCTTGCTGAATTCTCTTGCCATTTAATTGTTCAGCCTTTTCCCTAGCCACTACTGCCCTCTATTCTATTGTATATGCCTGTATACTGATTGTGATGTTATTGCTGATACTGTGCCTTAAAATCATTTTTATAATTCCTCTTCTGCTCCATTTTTTAATGGAAATGTGGATTCCTTATTTTGTAACTTTTTTTTCTGACATACCGGTAATTTTGTTAATGAAGAAAGTGGTTTCCTGGACTACTGACTGTATCCTTAACATATTACTATATATGCATTTTGTTAGAGCGAGCTTCTGTTACTAGCAGCTTTCAGGCATCCCGAAACTTTCTGGAGAGTTTTTATCCTTTTGATTTTTCTTTAATCTCTTCCACTACTCCCTTGTAAGCATTCTTTTTTGTTTGCTATATAACATATGTCACTAGTTTGGGAGGTCATGCCAGCAGACAGAAACTTCTGAAAGTCTTAAATACTTTTAAGCTTTCAATATTATTTTCCTCCATAAAACTGGTTAGACTGTCTTGGATAAAATTTCAACAAGGTATTTTGACTAATATGGCAAACCATATTGTAGGATCCATTTGATTTATTGCTGATTCAATGGAATTGTTTTCCTACTTTTATGAGACAATTTTTCATCACTGTTAACTGAACTAGCTATTTTACCCATCTCTGTGAAATAGAAGCCAGGAAAAATAAGTTGTTAACTTCTAACTATGTTTTCTTGAATATTCAGTTGCACAGTCAAACAATTTACTTTCTCCATGGACTCTGATTCTCTTGGTACTTCTTAGCTCGTGCTCATGTTTATAATTTGTTTAATGTTTTTAATAATGATGATAATGGTTTTAATTATTGCTGTACACTGGCCAAAGCCACTGGCAATATAAATTAGATACTTAGTAGGTAAGTAAGTAAGAATAAATGAATGAATATGGAGTAGGGGAGGGTTGCCGCCTAAAGGTTATAGAATATTCTTGAATGGTTCTATCTAGAATGCATGTGAATGCCAAATGACAACTGGAAAAAAACAGTTAAAAGTCAGCAACTGGTTCATTCCATTCTCTAAAAGCCATAAACCCAACTTCTAATAGCCACTTTCACTAGAATATATTTTTATGATCAGCTACCTTTGGTTTTTACTATTTAACCTGATTTTAATATTGTTGTCTTCCAAAGCCTTTATGACTTAAACATTATCGATATAGACAAAATTTTAGAATTTCGTTCATCTTTTGATTCTTTGTCATGTTGCCGTCTGTACCTCTATGTATTTTCAAAGAGATTTTGCCTTTTTTTGTTATGTTTCATACAGACAATTGTATATTATTACTGGTATGAATGATGCAAGAGATACTAAATGAACTTTGGGAATACCACAGATAATATGAAAAGGTGGTTAATTATTTTACAGCAAAATATGTCAACTTTATGTTTCTTTAAAAGGGGAGAAGTGATAACTCTTTAGAGAAAAATAGCCATTTAAGGACTTATTTGTCTTTGAGAATCAAGCCAGGAGAAAGATTCCTAATCTTACAATTTCAAGATTGTTGCCCTCCCCTGAGCTTATTCATTACATTATATTACCCAAAAGATACCTGTGATGCTCTGATGCCTAATCTCTTAAATATAACATCACACCAAGAGAAAATGAATTGTCATATCTGTTAACACCTCTACACTATTATACGGTGTTTTAGATTAATTACTGTTTAAAGCTGTAAATACAGACTTGTTATATACAAACACAATTCCCAAAGGTTCCGCTTTAAACATCTGCTAATGCAACAAGGATTTTACACAATATGTCAAGCCAGTCAGTTAATTTCTAAAGAGAAAGAAAACACAAAAAAAGACCCTGATAGGTTTTTATTTCAGGGTTGTAATACTGATAAAGAAACAGCATGATGGAGAGTGAGGTTGCTTGATCCTCTGCTGTGCATTGACTCTAGCTAAATTCAGCACTTTGATGTGAGTCCATGCAATATATACACAAAACTGTTCACTACCCATAGTCCACTCAGCTGAGACCTGTTTCCAAATTGCTTCCTACCTCTTATACTTTGCATTGTCTAGAACAGGAAGAAAGTACCTGTTTTTTTTCTCACAGCATAGAAACATTTATTATAGCCTTTAATGATCTATAGGAAGATGGAGACTCAGAACAGCAGAGAAAATTGAACATTATTTTTGCTTAACTGTTTCATTAAAAAATGGTTCCTTTTGGCAGCTGCCGTTATGATTTTTTTCAGAAATCATTGGGCAAACTAGGAAAGATATTTTCTGATGTAGAGATCAGCCATGAGAAAATCTTATCTTTTTAAAAATCAACATCTAAATGCAAACTAATAATAACGTTATTTTATTAGGCATAATTTATTCTGTACCCTTATAATAATAAATATAGTTTTATAGGTGAGCAGAAAGCAAAAGTAACTACATAAAGTACTTAAATTCTGCCAATCCTGGATACCTTAGACAGCCCATTTGATTTTACGCTAACCTCTCTTGCAAATGTAACTGAGCTCATATCACAAAAAAGGAAATGTGTTTCATTTTGGCTTAAGGTTTTGTGCAATGAACCCAACCAGTTGTGATTTATTCAGCAATAAATCGTGACTTAGATATGATGTGTGAACACAATAACAAAACATAACTGGGAATCTTACTATCATACTACTTCTATATTTTATTGGAATCATGTCATAAATTAAACTGCATGTGGAACCCTAGCAGGAGCTGCAGTTGTAGTTCTGGAGAGAGAAGATTAGTTACAAGGAGCTGAAGTGTGAGAAACATTCATTATACTATCTCATTTTAAAGGCAATATTTTTGAATTTATACTGAAACAGCAAACGTTCACTGATCATCCCCAAAAGTTCGTATTCTCCTGGATTACCTGCCAATAATTTAGCTTATGCCAGAATTTAGAAAGTATTTATGGTATTGGAACCTGTGCTAAACTGATATCTTGGGCAGGAGCAAATGGGCTCAATGGAAACTCATTTGAGGGCCCAGGTGCTTACCACCTGTTTGGCTCTGTTCCCAAGGCTGCTGTAGGTTCCCTGTGAGATTAGAGTATACCAGCAAGATGAATGTTCCACTTATGAGAAAGTAAGTGGCATTAGAAGTGAAAATAGATACAGTCAGCACAATGTGGTCCTTGAATATCTCCCTAACAAGGTATGAGCTTGTGGGAACATCTGTAGCCCTTCAGTCCTGCTGGGCTGCCGCATTGCAAAAGGGATTTGTTTTCTTGGAGGGTTGACCAAACAATGCCAGGAGTGCATGTACATGTCAAGAGTGCTCCCAGCTTAAGAGAGAACTTTTATAAAATGTTTTATAGATGGCATTTAGATCCTAAAAAGCTTGCAAGTATGTATCCGAACTATCAGCCAAAATGCTGGAGGTGTGGTGGTGAAGATGCAACATATTTTCACATATGGTGGACTTGTAAAAAGGTCAAGGCTTTTTGGATAAAAAATTGGTGGAATATGCAGAAGATCTTCAAGCAAAAGATAAAGTTTTGTCCGCAATTCTTTTTGTTGGGTATAATTACAGATGCTACTGTTGTGGACACTAAGTTGATGTTAAATTTAGTTACAGCAGCAAGACTTTTAATAGGTCAGTATTGGAAGAAGGAGGAACTGCCGACTATAGAAGAATGGACTTTAAAGGTTTCTGACCTGGCAGAAATGGCAAAGATTTCGGCTTATTTGAAAGATCATTCGCAAGAACGTTATATTATGGAGTGGGAAAAATGGATTGAATATATCCAGAAGAAATACGGGACTAAAAAGTTTCACCTAGCATTTGAATAAGTCTTCCTTTCTTTTTTCTTTTTTTTATATATGTAATATTAATATTGCTTGTAGTTATTTTATATGAGCTAGAGAGTGATAGATTTAAGAATTTATTGTTGGTAGCATATGGATGTTTATGATTGTTCTTTGTTTTTATACCCTGTACTTAGCTCTGGGAAGTCGGGGGGGGGGAGGGGTAGGGAGGGATAGGTTGGGGAGGGGGAGGGGGGGATTGTTAAAGATAAAATGTATTTTAAAACTTTTCAATAAAAAAAAAGAGTGCTCCCAGCATGATTACCCAAAGCAGGTCCCCAGCTCCTAGTCCATGCACCGGCACCAGGTCGCGGCATGCCAGAAACTGGTCCACAGCCTCTCTCCATGGAACTGGTGCCTGAAAGGTTGGCGTGCTGCTGACCCAAAGTATAAAAAACATCGCCCAGGTAAAGCAAACAGACCTCTCAGCAGCAATGTAGTAAGATGCCAAAGACAGATGATCCCTTTAGTAATCACCAAAGGCATCAATACATGCTACAAGGGAGAAGACAATGGAACAACTCTTTTGCTAAGAAACCACATAGGAAGAATTAATGAAGTGTGCAAACTATTGTACAATATTCTTAATTTCACATAGCAAAACAATGCTTAGGATCATCCAACAGAGCTCTGAGGAAAAGCAAATGCCAAATGTTTATGCTGCCTGAGGATAATTATTGTGATACAGCCTAGATAATTGGGAAAGCAAAGGTTGATGTGTTTTTCATTAATTATAGAAAGCTAGATCAAGCTGTGGAATGGTCTTAGGAAAATGGGAATCCCAGAGCATTTACTATCCACATGTGAAATCTATACACGACAGAAATCCACAGACCAGAGAATATGGTGAAATAGACTGGTTCCAGGCTGGCAAAAGAGTAAGACAGGTCTGTATACTACAGTATCTACTTATTTATATGACCTATATGCTGCATATCCATATGTTGAGAGGCTGGATCAGAAGATGCATGTGGCTTAAAAACTGGAGAAAGAAGATCATGAACCCTTGCTGTGCTGATGGCACTGCTCTGATATCTGAAAATGCAAATAATCTCCAAGCTCTAGTGGAAGTCAAGGACAAGTGAAAAATGAAACTCAGTTTAAATATGAAGAGGATCAAACTAATTAGAACAGGTTCAGCAACCAGACTAAAATTGATAATGAAGATACTGAACTGGTGGTTTGTTTCTACCTTCTGGATCAACTGTCAACAATAAAGGAACAGCAATTAAGAAATATGCTACCTGAGACTTCCGATTTGCTGACAGGGCTGCCATGGATGTCTGGAAGGCAAGCTCTGTCTTCGCGTCCAGTTTCACTGGGGGCCCCTGGAAAGGGTCGAAAGTCGCCCTGTAGGTGTGACCAGCAAGGAAGGGGTCACAGGAGGCGGTAGCCCTTCCACTCGATCTGGGGCAGCCCTCCAAACTGGCCATAGCAATATGGCTCATCATACAGCTGAAGTCACACTACCAGGCAATTATAAAGCAGTGTGGATGAGATTGAGTGAGATCTATCTCTCTTAAATCCTAACTATCTTTTTTACCTGCATAAGCTGCTTAAAGTACTTTCTCCCCTGTGGAGAGGGAAGGGAGATTTTATCCCTCCCTCTAGAAACAGCAGCGACTGACTATCCAGGGGAGTTTAAAACGTTGAAAGAATATCTTGATCCTAATTGGAATTTTTTTTAAAGTTTGTGGACTAAAAGATTTTCTATTCTTACTGAAGAGGTGGGTTTTTACTTACAAAAAAGAAGCAAAACCAAAAAGATTATAAAAACTTTGGACTTAAAAGAAAACTTTAAATGATAGGGGCGACATCTTGTGGCTAAACCTGATAATTCAACTTGTTATTGGTTAAAAGAGACTTGGCAAATAGCCCAGACAATAGTTATGATTTATGTAACCTTGAGATACTAGCTGTGAGAAGCCCAGCTGTGTTCCATATTCAGTGACAATTTTTTTTTGCATTCTCTGATTGTAAAACTTTTAGCCTAAATATACTACTAAGAAAATATGGATGAAGATCAGAAACATGTTGAAAGCATTTCATCAAACTATTCTTACAGCCACTGATGAAATAGGAGGTTACAGAAAAGAACAAGAAGTCAGCCCAGATACACGAACTCAAACTTTGATTATAACTAAAAAATCAACTATACAGAATATAATAGAAAAAGTTGAACAATTAAATATTATGACAGAAGATTCAACTGATCAACAAACACAGTCAATGGAAAACCTAGAAAAGGGACTGACAATATGGAAAAAGGAAAAGACTTTCTATATAAATCAGAAGGAACCTGAAGATCAAGAAGAAGAACAGATAGAAGAGAAAATAAACAGTTCAGGACAACTACATTGAGATGGAAAAATAGAGAGATGATTTGTTAGTCCTCTCAAAAAAAATGGCGACCGGATGGTTTTTTTCTATGTCAAACAATATACATAACAACACAGGGAGATTTGTTTGATGACTCAAAAGCACGGAAATGGAAGACAATTTGGCAAAGAAAGAAATCTAGAATAAGACTGAAGAAAATTGGGGTTTTCACTTATTCATGAGAATTAAAATAGAATATGCTCAAATAGATAATATGTGTATTTAGAATATTAGATTATGTTATGAGTTGAGATAAAGAAAATTTTGGTCATTGAAAACATAGAAGTATAAATATTAACAGTTAAATTTGAACATTAATATGCTTATAAAGGTCAAATGTAAAGGTAATTAAGATACGTATAAGCTAAAAATCTATCGAATAATAAATATGCTTTTACTTAGCGGTAATAATAAAAATTATTAGCTTAAATATGAGATAGTAGATATTAAGAGAAAAAGAGAGGAAGTATTAAATGTTGAAATAAGAGAATTTTTGGTTACTAAATTTTAAGATATTTGGAAATTACCAGAAAATAAGAATATTATATTGTATTGTTAATTAGTTGATGTAAGATAGTGAGAATTCAAATAGATGAGACGTGTATCCTGAACATTAGTTCTTGGGATGAATTGTGATAAAGGGAATTGGGGTTATTTAAATCTTGGAAATTATAAATATTAAACATTAAATTTAAATATTAATGGGAAACTAAAAATTGGGAAAAACTAACCAGGACATTGATTGTCTAAAAAGATTGAATGTTAAAACAACTAGGTCTAGGATATGTATAAACTAAAAATTATTGATAAATGTAAGAGTTATTTTTTATTTAATCAATATAATAAGAATTGTATTAATTCAAATATGAGACAGTAAATAACAAGGGGGAAAGAGAGGAAATATTTAATGTAATAGTTTGAGATCTGTACTAAAGATATTTGTATGTTCTTGAATTTTTGACCAACTCAGCCGCCACTTTGCTTTTCAAACACACAGACACACACATATATATATGCCACCCACTAATGGTAGAGTAGTAATGAAGCCCCTGGATAAGATAGATGCTGTGATATGTCTATGCCTACGTAGATTAAAATGGTGCAGACAACAGTTTTCTGACAATTAAAATTACTTCAAAGAATCAGAATAGAAAATGTATGGACACTGGGTGTCAAAAAAGATTCATGAGAAGATTATGGTTCAGCAAGGAAACAAATGGATCATTGAACAAATCCAGAGTTCATAAATAACTAGGCTCAATTTATCATACTTTGAACGCATTATGCAAAGCCCTAGTACTGTGGAGAAGATTATAATGTTGGGAGAGGTAGGAAAAAAGAGAGCGAGAGAGCATGACCAGCAACAAGGTGGATAGATTCAATTACATCAGTGATGGATGCAACATTGGAAGACATGAAGGACCAAGTTAGAAACAGAACATCCTGGGGGGAAAATCTGTGGTTGCTAAGAACAATTACCAAGATGATGGTACATAATCATCAATATTTAAGTACAGAAAATTGTCCTTTCCACATTAGTAAGTTTGTCAGTTGCAAGAGGACAAAAATAGGGGAGGGGATCTCCTACTTGCAAGCACCCCAGAGACATCTGGTTGGCCTCTGAGCATTTAGGTCTTAACCTGCTCAACGAAAGCTGTGCTATCAATGCTTTCATATAAGCTCATTAATTTTCAGCTTATTCTGCAACATCTTGCCTCCTGGAAACATATTTACCTCATCTCTTGCAAACTTATCCATCTCTGTCTCAAAAGCAATTCTGTCTTTTTCTTTTAACCATCCCTTTCCTACTTTTTTTATTGCCCTGCCCCAATACTGTATATAAAATTGCACTCAGAGAACCTTACTCTGTACATCAGATGTTATAGCCATAATCCACAAAACCTAATACATTCATAAAAATATTAGCTTTTAAGGTGTTAAAATTTGACGTAGGTCAACAGAACTACTACTCTGGGGAGTCTTTTAAACTTTATTGCATGAAGAACTATAACCAACTAGATCTGTTAATATGTTTAAAGTATTTATGCACCACCTACAGCAGGGATGTCAAACTACTGGCCCGTGGGCCAGATGCATCATGCGGAAGCTGCGCCCACCCTATTGCCGGCAATAGCAAAACTGTCCTGATACGTTGTGCAACATCACGTGACGTCGTGAGTTTGACATGTCTGATGTACAGTATATACATGCATGCAGGTACATAAAATGCAGAAAAACAAGGCTATACGAAATGCAGGAAAAGAGCAATCGAAAGATAGAGCCAGGAAATAAGAGCAAAGGAAAGGAAGCAACATGATTCAAATATTACCATTTGCTTTTTTTAAACAAAACTAAATCCAATTCTTTCCTACTTCCCTTATTAAGGTGGTAAAATAAAAAAGTTTAAGGGTGATTGGGAAGGTGTTTGGCATGTTTTGTATGTTTTGAAAATATACAAGAAATTATCCCAAAATCTGAGCAGCAGACGGTGGCTTCATGGCCTAAATGGGATGTTCAGATCAGATGTTGCTCTTATCACGTCACTAAAAATGTATGAATGTGAGATGTGTTGTAGCACGTCTATGGATAGAAAGTGCATGATCCTATGAATAGGTTTGAACTGTGGAATCTTTGCAAATGTTGAAGGTGGGTGACTGAGTTTGATAAGTGGCATATGATGAAATGAAAGCATTGGTAGAAATAAATAGAATGGATATTCAGAACTGATCAAAGGAATAAGAGTGGTCAATCTGTCCAATTGTCAGTGTAAACCATAATCTTAAGCAGCAGGGCAGCAGGCCTTGACATGTTAAACAATCAGAATTGGATAGACAAGTTCCATTAGATCCCTTTCAAGATAAAAGATCTAGCCCAACAAGATTCCTGATTTTGGAAGAACTCCACTGTAGGAAGACTGCAGATTGTACCTCTCACCATATTATCCATTTTTGCGATAATCAGAGATGATTAGGCCAGTTGGATAAAGATTCTGTTAAAATTAAAGAAATCTGCTCTGAACATCTTTAGCAAAAAATGCTTTGCCTAGGTTTTTACTTTGTTATTTTGTGCTTTGTGTTTAATAAAAGGCTGTAGTTTCTTATTCTTATAAGTCACTACATCAAGCAGAAACTGATAAAAATGGGGAAGTATTTAGTGAGAGTGTCCTCCTCAGATACAATTGTCTCTAGGTCACGTTTCTTTAAGCCCTTCAAAGGAGCCAAAATCCCAGCTCTGGTGACAGTGTATAGTCTTCAATTGGAATAAAGCTCTCCTGTTCTTTGGTCTGATTCCCAGAGATTCTCCCAGTGCTTTCAATACAGTTCATTTCTGGCCATAAATATGTTCGTTTTCAAGGATATCTGGGTTTACGGAGTGAAACATACTTAAAGCAGTCAATGGGTTACTAATCCTAGATGTGACTAAAGCACAACAGAAAAGCACCATGTGCTGAGCTGAAGTAAACAAGAAAAAAAGAACTTCCCTTCAGTGTCTAATAGAATGAAGAATGAAAGATAGCAGAATTAGTGTGACTGAATGCTAAAGCATGTTGTGAGCTGTAGTACTGTACGTGAGGTTGTTTCATCATATAGAGTGTGGATGTGGACTGAATCACAATGAAGGATTGAGAGAAAGATGAAGAAAGTCATGGCTGAATAGAGTTTATAATAATCACCAAAAGAGGGAAGTTTCAAGAAGAAAAAGCAGTGATATGTTCATAAAAAAGGAGAAAACATCCATAAGAAGTGCCTTATACAACAAATTAAGTCCCATGAACCTACAAAGTCCTTGTGATTTCTAATTATTTATGTTGTATATACATTTAAAGTGAACTGTTCTGTGAAAGCTGAAACCAAGTCAGTATTAGTCTTTCAAGATATCGGTTCTTAAGTTTGAGATGCTTGGCGGTGATAGATATCAACCCTGGACTTTTTAAGTACAGTAAAATACAAATCCCAATAATTACTATAAACATATCCCACACAAGCAAACTATATATAAACATTAAAACAAAAAACAAAAACATACAATTAATGATTAATTTGTGACCCTTAACAACTTACTAAATTAGAGCTCCCAGCATCCTTCATTGCTGGTCATATTGCCTGAGGATGTTGGAAGCTGACCAGCTGCTTTCAGAAGCCTGCACATTTCTTCTTACTGTCCATTTGGGGATATGAAAATATTAAATACTACAACAAATAAGAGAAGTTAGTTTGGTGCAGTGCCTAAGAAATGCCAAACGGAGAAAGCTAGATATCAATCCTTCATCTGTCTTGAAACTCTGACTCTCTTTAATTTTCATATATGTAATATCACTGTCATGTTAGGTGAGTGCATGCAATCTGCCCTATATTCCTTAATCTGCAGAGAGTTATTGCTAAATAAATGCTTCTTGTTCCTTACAACAGGTCATGCTGCTGGAGCTAATTGGTGCAGGAGTCCAAGGATATCGATCTGCTGGTGTGCTCCCTGTTGCTACCATAAAGAATAGTGAATAAGAGCTTAATTCATACATTAATAATATGTTTGTTTTGTTTATCCCTACAACATTCTTCTAGAAAGTTGGACAAGGACTTATGAAGGAGGTGGAATAAAACCTGCTTTTGCCCTGCATTGAAACAGAATGATAAGTCTGAACTGGGTGCTTGATTGCTTCTGCATTCTGTCTCTTTAGGTGAATAATTTTGATTTCATACTGTACTTGAGATGGGGACTGTCTTATGTGCAAGGCAATGGTCACCGTAAAAATAGTAAAAGTTTTGATGAGAGAGTTGGAGTTAGAGAACCTATCTATGTTTAACAACTTACACTGGGCATGATTGATGATCAAAGGTACCCAGCAACCAGATTTTAAAGTACAGATGAATAAAGGCAGTTGTGTGTCTTTGTTTTGTTTTGCTTAGTGATTAGCTAAACCCAAACTGGAGGTGCTCAGTTTTCTATTATCCTGTGACTTTTTCCTAGGCAGCACTCTGTACTAAAAGAAAAATTCTAGAATAAAGATCTTAGAACTAGTGGTGGGATTCAAATATGTGAACAACTGGTTCTCTGTGTGGATGCTGCTTCCAGAAGTCCATTCTGGGCCTGGGCAACAAAAAATTGGCTACCGGTTCTGCCGAACTGGTGTAAACTGGTTGAATCCCACCACTGCTTAGAGTTTTTTTATAATTAACAATTGGTTTAATCTTATATTATCAAATAAAAGCCATTCATAAACTTCTCTTTAAATTCTAATCTGGCATATATACAAAAAATCCCGTGCTTTGGGGGGGGGGTTGCCCATTAAAAAAAAGACTAGAACTTGCTCAAATACAGGCAATATAGCTGATGCCGATACCATGCATTTCATAAAATGTTGCCTATTAAAAGTCTGAAAAGAAAGAATAAAATCCAAGTTATTGATGAGACAGAATTTTCATTTTTTTTCATTGCTATATTTGCTCCTTGCCTTGAGTCAGTGGGAAATAGCAAGGTCACAGAATATGGAAAAAGGGATGAAAAGAAGAACGTTTGGCAGAGAGAGTTTGGGTTAAAGAAGGCCAGACACTTTTGACATGATGTTTATTAAGAATCCTGCATCTCTGGTGCCCCAGGAAACAAAAATGAATAGATTTCTCCCACTCAGAAAAAATAACTTAGAAAGGGAAGCTCAAACCATTTAGACTGTTTTGTGAGTTTCTTTTTTATGGTGTCTTCATATAATAAATATTATTTTTGTTGTTAGTTGCGAAGTCATGTCCAACCCATTGCGACCACATGGACAACGTTCCTCCAGGCCTTCCTGTCCTCTACCATCTTCTGGAGTCCATTTAGGCTCACTCCTACTGCTCAAGTGACTCCATCCAGCTTTCTCCATGATCCAGCGTATGTTGGCAATTTGATCTCTAGTTCCTCTGCCTCTTCGAAATCCTGCCTGTACTTCTGGTAGTTCTCGATCCACATACTGCTGGAATCTAGCTTGTAGGATTTTAAGCATAACTTTACTAGCATGTGAAATGAGTGCAATGATGCGATAGTTTGAACATTCTTTGGCACTGCCTTTCTTTTGAATTGGAATGTAAACTGATCTTTTCCAATCCTGCGGCCACTGTTGAGTTTTCCAAATTTGCTGGCAAATTGAGCGTAGCACTTTTGCTGCATCGTCTTTTAAGATTTTGAATAGCTCAGCTGGAATACTGTCACCTCCACTAGCTTTGTTGTTGCTCAGCTTTCTTAAGGCCCACTTAACTTCACTTGTATAGTTCTTTTCAGACCCCGTCCGACGAATCACCCAAAGATTGAAACCGGAACGGGAGCTGGTTCTTCTAAGCTGTGTTTATTATCCGCATAAACGTTCGCTCAAAGACAAATGAAGTCAGCGTTGACTTTACAGCACAGTCAACGCTGTTAAATAACCGGCAAGGCTAACTCCCACCACCACACCCTTAATTACACCACCACGCCCCCACCCTACTTAAACCCCACCTCCCATGGTTCCCTCCTTTTGGCTCCCGTCCCACCACCAATGCAGCCGGTAAGTTACCCCCCAGCCTAAACCTCCCTCCTTTCCCCCAGAGTTCTGCCTTGACTCTTCTTTCCCCTCACCACCCCAGACCGCCGCAAGCTGCTCGCTAAACCCCTTCCCGGCCCACCGGTTGTCTCCGTCACCCCCTGACCCACCCAGGCACCCATTCTTGCCCTGCGGCTCGGGCGCTGGGCAGCCACCGCCTGGTTCTTCGTACGGCCCCTTCCCGGCCTGTAAGCAGCTTCTGGAGCCCGGCTGGCTGGTCCGCGGCCTCCCCAGCTGACAGGCGGCCCGCCGCTGCGCCGTTCTTCTCGCTGACCCATTCCCCGATCCGTCGGAGTAGCGTGGGCGTGGCCAACCGCCTCTGGAACCCGGCAGGAAGAGGCGAGGATGCCTGCGAACGACCCTGCGGCCTGGTAAGTTGCTCCGGGCGGTTACCGGGTCGCTGGGGAGGGCCGCGTGCTGACCCGGGCCTCCAGGTGACGACGGGCGACGGCGGGAGGCTTTGGGGCCTGGTGGGTTGCTGCAGTTACCGGAGTGCTGGGGAGGGCCGAATGCCGTCCTGGCCCTCCGGGAAACGACGGGCGCCGGCGGGAGGCTTCGGGGCCTGACGGGGTGCTCTGCGGGAGCCTGGCAGCCTGGTGAGTCACCCCGCGGCCCGTCCGAATGTCGGGCGTGCTCGGCCCGACATGCCGCCCCCCCTACCAAGGGTCCTCCTGCAGATGTAGAAAACAGGGTTATAGCATCATTCACTGTGCACACACCCCCATGACCCCCACCCCCCGGCCTGCCAGGGTGGGCTCGGTGGAATGCCCGGATCAAACGTGGAGCATGGACATCCTCCCGCGACACCCACGTTGCCTCCTCCACCGGGTACCCCTTCCACCGAAGGAGATATTGTAGGGCGCCCCTCCGCACTCTGGAGTCCAAGACCTCCTGCACCTCATATTGGTCGGCGTGAACCGGTCCGGGACCCCCCTCCCCTGCTGCCGCGGTAGCCGCTGGAGCAGGTTTCAGCAGGCTACTATGGAACACTGGGTGGACCTTACCCAAAAACTTAGGCAACCGCAGCCGCACCGTTACCGGGTTTACCACCTGCACCACCCGGAACGGCCCGAGGTATTTGGGTCCTAGCTTACGGCACGGGACCTGTAACCATAAATACTTGGTGGACAAGTAAACCAGGTCCCCCACCCGCGGTGTAGCAAAGGGTTTTCGGTTTTTGTCCGCCTGTGCTTTGGTCGCCAGGGCGGACCGATCCAACGCTTCCTTCGCCGCCCCCCAGGCAGCCGTGATTTGACGCATCCAGTCAAGCGGTGAGCACGGAGACGCCTCTTCCTGAGGGCATTCACTGAAGGGAACGAACTCGTGACCAGTGACCACCCGATATGGAGAGAAGCCAGTACTACTGTGAACTGCGTTATTGTATGCGACTTCAGCAAGCGCTATCAGGTCTACCCAGTCCGTCTGCCGGAAAGAAACATAGCTCCGTAAATAGCGTTCAACAGCAGCGTTGGCTCGTTCTGCAGCCCCGTTGGTGCTGGGATGATAGGCGGTACTCAATCCCTGGGACGAGCCGATATGACGCAGGAACTCTCTCCAAAACTGGGCTGTGAATTGCACCCCTCTATCCGAAATCACACGCCGCGGCACTCCATGCAGTCGGTATACTTGCGTGAGGAACAACCAAGCTAAGCGACGGGCTGATGGTAACCCCTTACACGGGACAAAGTGTGCCTGTTTAGAAAACAGGTCAACTACTGTCCAGATAACGGTGTGACCCTTACTCTCTGGGAGGTCCACAACGAAGTCCATGGCGATGTCCTGCCAAGGCCGGGTTGGGTCAGCTACCTGTTGCAACAACCCCAAAGGCTTCCCAACTTGGGGCTTTGTAGTGGCACAAATATGGCAACGCCGTACGTACTGCTCGATGTCACTCTTCATGCGAGGCCACCAGAATTGACGACGTGCCAGATGTAAGGTTTTCACAAACCCGAAATGTCCCGCCTGTTTGGCGTCGTGACACCCATGCAGAACGCGTGGCCGCACGGTTTCGGGCACATACAGTCGTGTTCCATGCCACGCTAAACCGTCCCGCATAGTCAATAGTCCCGGATTACTCCGCAACCAGGCATCCTCCTGCAAGGTTCTTTGGATGGCCTGGTTCAAATTCTCCTCCGATACCTGTCTAGCACTCTCCGAACCAATCCCCTCGGTTGCCAGTGTCGGGATGAGTGCCTGCACCACCTCCTCCCTCTTGCTGTCAAACTGAGGCATGCGCGACAAGGCATCTGCCAGAAAGTTCCGACCCCCCGGCACATACTTCAGCACAAAACGGAAGCGACGGAAGTATAAGGCCCATCGGACATGTTTAGGCGACAAGCGACGAGGGGTTTGTAGGGCTTCCAGGTTTTTATGGTCCGTCCACAGTTCGAACGGACGGGAGGCCCCCTCCAGAAGATGTCGCCAGGTTTCCAAAGCCCAACGGACCGCATAAGCCTCCTTCTCCCACACCGGCCAGGCCCGTTCGGTGGGAGTCAGTTTCTTAGAGGCATAAGCACACGGCTGCAGGACCCCGGCACTGTTCCGCTGAAGGAGGACGGCCCCAAGAGCAACATCGCTCGCATCCGCCTGTACGACATAAGCCAGCTTGGGGTCGGGATGTCTCAAAACGGGCTCTTTAGCAAAGAGGGACTTCAGTTCCTCGAACGCCCGCTGACACGCGGTGGACCACTCCAATTTCAACCCCGGACGCGGGCGTGTCTTCAACTGTCGTGTGCGCAGTAGATCTGTTAACGGCAGGGCGATAGCTGCGAAACGTGGGATGAATTGTCTATAGAAGTTGGCAAAGCCAAGGAAACTTTGCAACTGTCGCCGAGTCTGCGGAGCCTGCCACTGTTGAATGGCTTGTACCTTTTTAGGGTCCATCTCCACCCCCGCCGCCGATATACGATACCCAAGGTAGTCCAGCTGGGCCTTATGGAACTCACACTTGGACAGTTTAACATAGAGCTGCGCTTCCAGCAGTCTTGACAACACCTGCCGCACAAGAAGCACATGCTCCTCCAATGTGTCCGAGTAAATCAGGATGTCGTCCAAGTATACCAAAACACCCCGATACAGGAACTCATGCAGGACCTGATTGATCAATTGCATGAACACAGCGGGAGCTCCCTGTAGGCCAAATGGCATCACTCGGAACTGAAAACTGCCAAGAGGACAATTAAATGCGGTCTTCCATTCGTCCCCGGCTTTGATCCTCACCCGGTAATAGGCTTCCCTGAGGTCCAACTTGGTGAATACCCGGCCTGTCGCCAAATGGGCCAGCATGTCCTTCATCAAAGGAAGGGGATAGAGGTGCTCCACGCACACCGCATTAACCCCCCGGTAGTCCACACACAAGCGCAAGCCCCCATCCTTCTTTTCACGAAAAAGAACTGGCGCCGCCACCCGGGATCGTGCTGGTTGAATAAATCCTCTTTCCAAGTTCTTATCTATGTACCGCCGTAACTCCTGCATCTCTTTTGGAGACATGGCGTACATACGGGGCTTAGGTAGTCTGGCCCCAGGTTCGAACTCAATAGCACAATCCGTTGGCCAATGGGGTGGTAACGAATCACACTCCCGCTCATCGAAGACGTCCATTAAATCCGAGTAGTCCCGGGGTACATGCACCTTTGAATCATCCGTGACCCCGCAAACCTTCTCCCGCGTCCCCGTGTCCTCCGTCCCCAGGAAGGAATGGTGGAGAGGGGGCTCGGGGCCCAGACCCACCCGAAGATGACGACTACCCCCCTCCCACCAAATCGTGGGGCCCCATTTATCAAGCCACGTAAGGCCCAGAATAAGAGCTTCAGTCATAGAGGGCACCACAACAAAACGCAAAACTTCCCAGTGGGCCCCCAATTCCAGCTGGACAGGTTCGGTGACGTGGGTGATAGGAGCCCCCCCAAGGAGCGACCCATCCACTTGTTGGAAACGCAGAGGGGTTACCAGTCGTTGCAACCGGATACCCACTGCAGCCACTGTTTTCCGGTTGATAAGACACCGGGTGCTCCCCGAATCGACCAAAGCCCTAACCGCCCGCCTTTGCCCAGACACGGGGCTCACCAACACCACGGGGAACACAAAAGGGCACACCGGAGCGCTTACCATTGGATCATCCTCCAGCTCCAGATCCTCAAGGTCTTCCGTCGGCACGGTCTGGGTAGTTACGGGCCCGGTTGCCAAAGGAGGTGTTGTGTCCTGACGGCTGTCGTCAGCGGCTTGATATGCAGTTCGGGACCGCTCCGAGGTCTTCCTAGCAGGCAAAGCCCGTGTCGAAGTTGCTGAAGGAACCATCCCGGCTGGCGGGAGCGGGCATTCAACCGCCCGGTGACCCGGCTGGTCACATCGGAAACACCTAATACCAGGACGTGGTGGTGGTACAGGGTTGGCCTTGGCCACCGGCAAGCCGGGCCGCTCCTCCACCTTCACCCTTTCAGCCGGCCGCCGGGCCCCGGTCACCCCCTCAGACCTTCCTCGAGTATCCTGCAAGCCAATGTCCAGCTCAATAGCCACCCGGAACCAGTCCTGCAGACGGGCCGGAACCCCTCTTACCACACAAGCTCGTCGCAAAGCACTATCCAGTCCAGCCTTAAAGTGGTGCACAAGAAGGCGTTCAGGCCATGACCGTAGCCTCCCGGCCACCTTCCGGAACTCCCCAACGTAACGTACTGCCGGTCTTCCTTGTTGGCGCAGATCCAATACTTCGGCCTCGGCACGGAGCACCCGTGAGATATCCTCAAAACGGGCCCGTAAAGCCTCCAGGAAAAGACCAAGGTCCCCGAGCTCACGGGCATGATCGCCGTATAGGTTAGCCGCCCAGGCCGCAGCCTCCCCTTGTAGACACGCTGTGACAGCCACTACCATCGCCCACTGGGACGTATAGGCCGGGCCGTATTGGTCCATGTGATTAATCACCTGCCCCAAAAACATTGCCAGGCGGTCTGGATGACCATCATAGACCACGGTCAGGGGCGGAGGACCCCACGCCAGCCCTTGACCCCAAGGACCCAGCGGCATCCCCTGGGCTGGAACCCCCCCATCTGGTCGTAACGGCTGCTGTCTTGGTCTTCCGGTTACGCTGTCCCAGGGAGTCGTGCCGCTTGGTACCGCCGTAGTGGGAGCCGAAACCCCGGGACCTCTGGGAACCTCAGGCTGGCGAGCTGATCCCTGGTACCTTGGGCTGTCCATACGAAAGCGGGGTGGGCTAGACCGCCGAGCAAGGCCACCTGGGAGGGACCACTGCCCCCGGTCAGACTCATCTGGAACAGACCAAAGCCCAGGCTCCCAACCCCTCACTTCCCCGAACCGCTCTCTGAGAACCTCCATAGTACGGTTGCCCGGAACGGTGGAGTAACTCCATTCTTCACCGCTGTCCTCCATGAAACACCGCTCCCTCCACTCAGTAGACGCACCTTTAGGCCGGTTCATCAAGCCTTGGCCGAGTCCTCGATGATCCCCATCAGAATACGTCCACCGATCGCTGCTGCGACCCCGCACTGCAGCCTCCTGAGGCCCCGGACCAGGGCCTTCGAGTGGAGGGGGTTTTTCCTTCCGCCGCACCGAGGGCAACGCCTCCTCCCCCACCTCCACCGACTCTAAGAGCCCAGCCGCTGCTCCAGCTTCCTCCTGCTCCTCGGCCAGTGGTGCAGCATCCTCCGTGCCTTCTGCCATAGCAACTTCTGAGGAAAGAGCTCCCCGCAAAGCAAGAAAAAGGAACGCTGACTAACTTTCAGACCCCGTCCGACGAATCACCCAAAGATTGAAACCGGAACGGGAGCTGGTTCTTCTAAGCCGTGTTTATTATCCGCATAAACGTTCGCTCAAAGACAAATGAAGTCAGCGTTGACTTTACAGCACAGTCAACGCTGTTAAATAACCGGCAAGGCTAACTCCCACCACCACACCCTTAATTACACCACCACGCCCCCACCCTACTTAAACCCCACCTCCCATGGTTCCCTCCTTTTGGCTCCCGTCCCACCACCAATGCAGCCGGTAAGTTACCCCCCAGCCTAAACCTCCCTCCTTTCCCCCAGAGTTCTGCCTTGACTCTTCTTTCCCCTCACCACCCCAGACCGCCGCGAGCTGCTCGCTAAACCCCTTCCCGGCCCACCGGTTGTCTCTGTCACCCCCTGACCCACCCAGGCACCCATTCTTGCCCTGCGGCTCGGGCGCTGGGCAGCCACCGCCTGGTTCTTCGTACGGCCCCTTCCCGGCCTGTAAGCAGCTTCTGGAGCCCGGCTGGCTGGTCCGCGGCCTCCCCAGCTGACAGGCGGCCCGCCGCTGCGCCGTTCTTCTCGCTGACCCATTCCCCAATCCGTCGGAGTAGCGTGGGCGTGGCCAACCATCTCTGGAACCCGGCAGGAAGAGGCGAGGATGCCTGCGAATGACCCTGCGGCCTGGTAAGTTGCTCCGGGCGGTTACCGGGTCGCTGGGGAGGGCCGCGTGCTGACCCGGCCCTCCAGGTGACGACGGGCGACGGCGGGAGGCTTTGGGGCCTGGTGGGTTGCTGCGGTTACCGGAGTGCTGGGGAGGGCCGAATGCCGTCCTGGCCCTCCGGGAAACGACGGGCGCCGGCGGGAGGCTTCGGGGCCTGACGGGGTGCTCTGCGGGAGCCTGGCAGCCTGGTGAGTCACCCCGCGGCCCGTCCGAATGTCGGGCGTGCTCGGCCCGACAGTTCTTCTGTGTAATTTTGCCACCTCTTCTTAATCTCTTCTGCCTCTGTTAGGTCCCTGCCATTTTTGTTCTTTATCATGCCCATTTTTCCATGAAACTTTCCCTTCATCTCTCCAATTTTCTTGAAGAGATCTCTGGTCCTCCTTATTCTATTGTTTTCTTCTATTTCTTTGCACTGTTCATTTAAGAAGGCATTCTCTTCTAGCTATTCTCTGGAATTCTGCATTCAATTGGGTGTATCTTTCTTTTTCTTCCTTGCCTTTCGCTTCCCTCCTTTCCTCAGCTATTTGCAAAGCTTCCTCAGACAGCCATTTTGCTTTCTTGCATTTCTTTTTCTTTGGGATGGTTTTAGTTGCTACCTCTTGTACAATGTTGCGAACCTCCATTCATAGTTCTTCAGGCAATCTGTCTATCAGATCTAATTCCTTAAATCTATTTGTTACCCCTACTGTATATTCGTCAGGAATATGATTTAGTTCATACCTGAGTGGCCTAGTGCTTTCCCCTACTTTCTTCAGTTTAAGCCTAAATTTTGCAATGAGAAGCTCATGGTCTGAGCCACAGTCAGCTCCTGGTCTTGTTTTTACTGACTGTATAGAGCTTCTCCATCTTTGACTGCAGAGCACATAGTCAATATGATTTCTGTGTTGACCATCTGGTGATGTCCATGTGTAGAGCCGTCTCTTGGGTTGTTGGAAAAGAGTGTTTGTTATAAAATTCTATCAGCCTGTGCCCTGCTTCATTTGGTACTCCAAGGCCAAACCTGCCTGTTATTCCAGTTATCATTTGGCTTCCTACTTTAGGGTTCCAATCCCCCATGATGTCCCCTGAGCAGGGGGTTGGACTAGATGACCTCCAAGGTCCCTTCCAACTTTACTATTATGATTATGAAAACTTAATTCCTTTTCTTTTTTGTAATATATTTTATTGATGTTTTTAAATAAATAAATAAATAAATAAACATAAATAATTGGTGAACAGTGTGTTGTCTGGGTTTATATTTGTAAAACAATCACTAACAATTGATTTCTATAATTCACGTAATGATTTTAGTTGATTTCCTTTTCCCAAAATACCCTCTTTTGCAAACATTGAGTTAATACAATTCTTATTGTTTTGATAGATAACAATATATATTTTTCCAATATTCCTAAAAATAATAATCACATCAATATAATATTTCTTTTCTATCCAATCATTCTGGTTGCCTTATCATAGATCCTGTTACAGTCCTTATTTTAATTTGTTTCTCCCACCAAATTCTAGGTATTCTTACTGGTTAAGATTTTCTCAAAAATTAATTACATTTAAAAATTTAACTCTATTTTTTCTATATGAACCATCTCACACTTTTACATTTCTTAAGGAATAGATAAAACAATGAAAAAAAAAGGCGAGCAAGAGTAAAGAAACATAAAAAATAACATACTACTTAAAATATATATATATTCGTTTCCAGAATTTCTTATTCTTTTTAACCATAATTAAAAATATATTTAATCTTTAAATATTCCATTTAATATATCTAGTCCTTTAACTCTTATTCAAAACATTTTTATCCATTATAATTTTCTTAAATTCAGTCACATTTAAATATCTAAAACATTTCTTTTATCTAAATCATTTCAACTTTTTTATATTACTCATATCAAGAAAGAGAATAAAAAAAGGAAAAAATCATACTATATTATTTAGAGAATTCATCCCTCTTAGAATAACGTATATATTCCAAAACTTTTCTATTTCTTTAACTATGTTCAAACAAATGTTTCTTTTTTAAGTATACTCTGTTAAGTCCCATCATCTATTTTCTTGGTTTCCACTTTAGTGTTTTTCCTTTGCCCAGTATCTTTCTTAATCAATGTATTTTGCTGAATCAAAAGGTTTTTCTGTATGTTCATAAATGTTACTGTAGATATAAACAGTAAATCAGGTGAAGTGTCTTTGTACGGGGCTTCTGCCTTTCCTTATTTGTTGAAAATCTTTTCTTTTTCTTTCTCTCCACTTCTCTTATCATTTCCTTTCTCCCCGATGTTCCTGACATCTCTACAGTCCATTTTACCCAATCTGTTTTCTTGTCCTCAAATTTATTTTGTAGTCTTAAGGGATAAGTTGTTTTTTTCACTTCTTGTGAATTTTTTCCCACTAGGATTAAATCATGTTTCCTTGTTTTGTTAAGTTCCATCTTTAAGTCTCTATTCTCAATTCTATATCCATTTATCTGTTTTATCTGCTCCTTCTCTGTTGTTGTTTTCTGGGAATTTTTTTGTTGTAAAGTTAACTTGGAAATAGATTGATTTATATTTTCAAAGTTATTTTGGATTTCTTTGTGGTTTAAAGTCATTGTTGTCTCCTCCTGTGAAGAATTTATGTTTTCTTGATGTGTTCTTTCGACATGTCTCTGATCCATGATGGCCAAGAATTTGAATTTTTCTCTTCCTTTCTTTTCTCTGAAAATAGCTTTAGGGTCCCAATTAAATAGATATTTGTAATCCAAATAGTTCAAAAAATATTTTTTTCTGAAATTTATAATTCTCTCTTTGTCTACAGCCCAGATTATTGTCTTTTTTTGTCACAGCTGTTCTTTGTTGTTAAAGCTTTGAAGGTCACAAACACGGATTAGCTTTTCCCAGGTTTTGCCAAGTCTTATATTAAAGTCATAGCTGTCATAGTCTTCATCCACCACTAGGTGTCAGCAACTATTTGTTTTTCAATTTCCAAAATGAATAATTAAAATGAAAGTCTTAACCATTCAAAAAAATTTAGGTTTATCCAGATTTAAGTTTTAAATTTCAGGTTTTATATTTATTTCACTTCCATATATTTTGATCCCGCATAAAAAGATTAATTTTCTGCTTCCATTAGTATAAGGGCGGGCGGAAATCCCCCTCCTTCCCTTTTGGAGGTATTTTGCTTCTTGGGGATCTTTTCCCAGGAAATTAAATATAGAATAGAAAAGAGAAGATCGAATTTCTCACCCAGTTTCAAGCACGCTTTTTGCAGTTGTGCTGGTTAGTGCTTTTGTACTTTGGTTGCTAGTAGCTTGGGCTGGTCGATGCAATACGGCCAGCCTTTCTCCTGTGGGGTTAGAAGGCTTTCCCCAAGTCGAATGGAATGGCTGCTGCCGTTCCAGAATCACTGGAGCACCCTTCTTTCTTCACTACCTCTCCAGGGCGACTTAGACCCATTTAGGGTTCCCTAGCAGGGTGAAATTAGTCGCAGAGGTACAGAGAATCCACAAGCCCACAACCGGTCACTAACGCACAAAACTGGAACTCCTTAATTCCTTTTCATTTTCTATTTGTTTCTTCTCAAATAGCCCTTCAAAATTTAACATGTCTTGTTCGTAAATCCAAAATAAAAAAGTACCCAAGTTACTCTTCTGCTTTGTTATCATACTTTTTAATTATTAAGTCATCAGCCAGTTTCATTTGTAAACCCACCATAACAGTCTTTTCCATATCATTCTCATAATCTGTCATTTTTAAATCCACATTTGAATCAGTCTCAGTTTTATCTAGTAAAGCATGTTCCTCTTCCATAGCTTCTTGAATCCAGTTTTATATAACAGTTTTAAAAGTAACATCTGAATATATTGTTCCTAAATACCTTTGAATTCATTCCAAGTTATAGTATTTTGCTCATTCTGTATTAGTGGATCTTTTCTCCTTTAATCTTTCTAGAGTTGAGACTGTAGAAAGAATACAGAGAAGAGCAACAAAGATTATCAGAGGACCGGAGGCTAAAACATATAAAGAACGGTTGCTGGAATTGGGTATGTCTAGTTTAATGAAAAAAAGGACCAGGGGTGACACGATAGTAGTGTTCCAATATCTCAGGGGTTACCACAAAGAAGAGGGAGTCAGGCTATTCTCCAAAGGACCTGAAGGCAGGACAAGAAGCAATGGATGGGAACTAATCAAGGAGAGAAACCACCTATAACCAAGGAGAAATTTCCTGACAGTTAGGATAATTAATTAGTGGAACAATCTGCCTCCAGAAGCTGTGAATGCTGCAACACTGGAAGTTTTTAAGAAGAGACTGGACAGTGATTTGTCTGAAATGGTATAGGGTTTGCTGCCTGAACATGGGGTTGGACTAGAAGACCTCCAAGATCCCTTCCAACTGTATTATTATAATATTATTATTATAATCTTTGTTTCTGGTTCCCTGTATTGTCCAACCTTTTGGTTCCCTCTATTGTCCAAATTCTCATTTTATCATGTTTTTCCCCCTAATCAACAAGCATTTTCCCACAGGAAGACTCCTTATATTTAATTTCAAAACCTTCATTTTTTAAATAAAATTCTAAACAGCAACATTTTCCCACAGGAAGAATTTTTATAGTTAATTTCAAAAACTTATTTCAAGTTCATCTTGCCTATTTATTTGTAACGTTCCAAGTCAATATTCCAATCACCCTTTTGCTGTTTACTCCAAAATAGTTTTTTTAAAGTCCTTAAACATTACCTGTCCCTTTAGAGATAATGGGAAGGATCTTTATTTGTCTCTGCATAGTTGTCTTGCAGTCCAGAGCTAGGCTTTAATCTTAATAAAGGGCTTGTCTCATCACCTCTTAGGCTGCCACTCTTATTTACAAATGTTTTATTTGTGACAACATTTCCCCTGTGTTCCTCACCCACTCTCTCTCGTTGAGATCCAAGACAACTTCTTTCCTTGCCTATTGTAGAGGTTAGGGAATTCCCCATGACCTAAGTGGAGCCAAAGGATCTGGCTGGATTCATTGGACAATTGGGTAATAGACCTAAGAAAAAGCAAAGAGGCAAATGAGGCAAGTCATGTAATTTTCACAATGCAAAATTCATTTTATTTGGCACTAAACTTTTCTGCTCCAGCTGTGAAGGAGGATCGTATTGAACACATTTCTATTAGTCCATGACAGCATGAAATATACATCTGCCATGATCTAATAAACTATGCAATGTAGGAACAGAAAGGTAACCTTTACGCTACCATATTCCATATTTTTCTCCAAGGCTTACATAGTTAGGCTTCCTTCCTTTCACGCAAATGTTTCCAGATATGTTTATTAATATAGCCACTTTTCTTCATAAAACATTTTTTCTCTGCCTGTGTACCTACTTTTAGGAATAGTAATTGGAGATGCTTTTCCAAAGAGCACTGAAACAGTAATCACTGTTAATATGACTATAGTACATTTTAACATAATAACAGAATTGGAACCATATAGCAATAACAGAATAACAGAGTTGGAAGGGACCTTGGAGGTCTTCTAGTCCAACCCCCTACTCAAGCAGCAGACCCCACAGGGTTTCCTGCTTAAGCAAGGGGTTGGACTAGAAGACCTCCAAGGTCCCTTCCAACCCTGTTATTCTGTTATCTCTGTCTAGTTCCTGTAGAGCCAGCTTGCTTCAGGTCCCATTAATCAAGCAATGTCATCCAGCAGCATCTGGAAAATGAGACTTCTCTGTTGATTCCCTCCACAACAGTCTTTCTGAGACTCATATGACGCCAACCTCACCTGTCTTAAAACAAGACTAGAAGCCTGGCTGTTTTCTGAGGACTTGGTTGGTGTGTGTGATCAGGTCCCTTGAAAGTTAAGGGTGATCTTTTTTATTTGTTCCATCGGAGTAACAACTTCTCTTTTCCTACTTGAAAATTTCCATCTATTTAATTGTGAAGCCATCCAGAGCTGTTCTGGAATCAGATGACCTGAAAACTGAATCGATGAATGAAGGAATAAATGAATGACTCTAGTACTTTCAGGCAGCACTTTCCCATTTTCAGAGCAGCTGCCAACATGCCAGCTGTGGATTTCCAGAGCTACAGAGTCTCCTGTTTTATCACACAGGTCACCTATCCTGCTAAGGTGCTATCCAGAAGGCCTGATTTGACAGTGGGTTTTGTGCCCTTTCAAAAATGCAAGGTTCTGCTCCTTCAGCCACTAAGCTCTCTCTGTGTGTGGCAAGCTGCAGTGAGCTTTGCAGAATGGCAGCTGTGCTCCTGTCCTGCTTCATTCAGCTGGAAAACAAGCAAAAAAAAATAAATGTTAGGGGTATTGTCCAAGACCATACAGACACCAGCTGGAAATGACCACTAGGCACTGGGTTAATCCAATCACTAGAGCAGACATGTCAAACACAAGGCCCGGGGGCCGGATTCGGCCCGCAAAGTGGTTTCATGCGGCCCGTGAAGCCATCCTGGAAACAGTGAGGGAACGGCCCCCACTGCCTTGGCCCTGGCCCAGAGACCCTCCTTCTGCCAGAGACCCTCAGATCTGTCCCACTCCTGCCCAGGCCCCCATAGGCACCCTTGATGCGAATGATGTAGAGCTGGCCACAACCACCCAGTAGGCCATACGCACTCTAGCCATGCCCACCCAGTAGGCCATACCCACCCTGGCCATACCCACCTGGCCCCTTGAGGGCAACCGCAATGCTGATGCGGCCCTCAATGAAATTGAGTTTGACACCCCTGCACTAGAGGGTCACCTGATTGCAACTGACAGAATAGTTAGCAAAGCACGTCACAAACTGTCCGTGTTGGCATTGCTGGAGGTTACTGCCAGCTAAAAGGGCAAAATGCAAATTTAATATCTTTATAACTGAAGACAACTACAGCCTTTCTTACTCACAGTCTGGGGACCACTTGAAGGCGACAACATAAAGAAATGGAGGAATAAAGAGATGGTTTGAGGCAAGTGGGGAAAGGCTCTTGCTTTCTCCTCTTGAATGAAATATCCAGGGGATGGTTAAAAAAAGAGGAAACTCAGCCTTGTGGTTTGGTGAGGCATTTGTGAGTTGGCCAAGGGCCATGTGTGAATTGCAGATACAGTAGTTGGTGATTGAGTGAGACTGTAATTAAAAAGGTGCTCAAAAGTGGAGGGGTTTTTGTGTATCAAAAATTTGCCACTATTGCATTACAGATCTTGTCTTGCATAATGCAAAGAAAGTTCTCCTATGGGCGGGTGAGAAAAATTGTAATACAAAAAGAAAAGTTTGGTATTAAAATTCTCCTCAGTCCAAGATTGCACCCATTCAAGTTGCGTGTAGATAGATACAGCTGACTTGCTGCTCAGCCACAACAGTTGGGCATTGTGGTTGTTATTTTTTTAATTCGGTTAGGCATTGACAAGGCAGTGTTGAAACACCAAGCAAGTTTATTAACTAACAACAGAAGCAGCCCTAGAGCTGCTTAACAGCTATATATACAGTTCACCTCTAGGTGGCAACCAACAGGTTCAAAGTAACAGTTTCCGCCCCCAAACATAATTAACAGCTTGGAGACAGACAGGCTGGGTTGCAGTAACAGAAAGGTTAAGCAATCCTTCACTTAAGTACAGCAATTGGGCAACTGATTTCAGCAGTTGAGGCCAATACATTACAGTGGTAATGTATTTCCCCTCCCCCCTTTTTAAATTTGAGTATGCAGTGTGCAAAAATACATGATTTTTCTTTCAGTAATAACAACTCTTAATATTAAAGACTAAATATTGATGCTTTTGACTTTTTTTTTTGTTGGATAAAATTCAAAGTTTTGATAAGACCAGGAAATAATCTGGAGCCTACCAAAACACAATTTCATGACATTTTTTACAGCAGTCATTAAGTGAACGTGGCAGTTGTACAACAAATATCGTGATCATTAAGCATGATCCATGGTTGTTAAGCAAACCCATTGTCTGCACTGGACGCTTTTGCCAGAAACTGGATTGTTGGTTTCTGGCAAAAAGAATTGTAAATGACAGTCACAAGACTGAGGGATGCTACAACAGTCATAAAATGTGGATCAGCTGCCAAGTGCACAAAATGTGGTCATGTGACTGAGGAGGGAGGGTAGCCACTGGAGCTTTGAATCAGGGTTGTAAGTACCTTTTTTGGTGTCCCTTGTAACTTTGAATCAGTGGTGGGATTCAAATATGTGAACAACCAGTTCTCTGTGTGGATGCCGCTTCCGGAAGTCCATTCTGGGCCTGGGCAACAAAAAATTAGCTACAGTTTCTGCCGAACTGGTGCAAACCGGCTGAA
This sequence comes from Vipera ursinii, assembly GCF_947247035.1. Taxonomy (NCBI): domain Eukaryota; kingdom Metazoa; phylum Chordata; class Lepidosauria; order Squamata; family Viperidae; genus Vipera; species Vipera ursinii. Next base: position 138,610,652 of record NC_139513.1, on the reverse strand, counting down.
TCCCACCACAGCTTTGAATGGCTGCTAAGCAGCTGGTCGTAGGCTGAGGACTACCTGTACAGGATCTCTCTACACAGTGACCTGTCACTACAGATAATCTTCTGAGCCCAACATTTTCACTGCTAAGCAAGACAGTTATTAAGTTAGCTTTCCCTCATTTTATACCTTTCTTGCCACAGTTGTTAAGTGAATCATTGCAATTGTTATGTTAGTAACACGGTTGTTAAGGGAATCTGGCTTCCCCATTGACTTTGCTTGTCAGAAGGTGGTCACATGACCCCAGGGACACAGCAACCGTCATAAAAATGAACCAGTTGCCAAGCATCTGAATTTTGCTCATGTCACCATGGGGATGCTGCAAAGGTCGTAAGTGGGGGAAATGGTCATAAGTCACTTTTTTCTGTGCAGTTGTAACTTTGAATGGTTACCAAACGAATGGTTGTACCATTCTGCACAAAATATATGGTAAGATATTTTTTCCAAATATTTTTGAAAATATTTGCATAACAGGACATCTCTGAGGATTATTGAAGGAAGGCGTGGGAGTGTGCTGCCATGATCAGATTTATCAGGGAAGTTCATTATGTCTCTCTTTTAAACCTCATCCCAAGAGGTGTCTCTGCTGGCTGAGCAGCCAATGGACAGAATCAGGAAACCCATAATGCCAGTCCTGCAGCTGTTTGTGGAGCTGCAGAGACTTGGAGGACCATCTGGTTAGTGAGGAACAGCTGAGTGATCACCATCTGTCCTGTTGAGGTGCTGCCTTGAGGCTAGAAAAATTGGAAGTGTCTCCCTGTGCTGTAAATTTCCTGCTGAAAGCACCTTCAAATCAATGTATTATGAATGTATCGCATAAACAATGTAAGTTGCATGAAGAAACAATATTTACTTTATTTTATTATTATATTATTTTGTATTTTATTTTATTTTATTTCATTTCATTTCATTTTTTTATTTTATTTTATTCTGGCAATTTATTTGCCACCCATCTCATATGCAACAACAACATAAAAGCTATTTCTTGCAGTGCTGAGGGCTGCGGTGTATCATGCATGTGCTATTACCAAAAATTTTCACAAATATCAAATGTTAAATTCTGCATTGTCAGTTTTGACTGAGCTTGAATTTGAATTATGACCCAGATTGCATTCCTAGAAAAATAGGGACAGCATTTAAGAAGGAAATAAACCAATTTGAAAAAGGTAGATGTAGATGTTGTCCATAGGGTCGCGATGGGTCGGACACGACTTCGCAGCTAACAACAACAACAACAAAAGATGTAGCTTTATTTGATTATCATACATTCAGAAAAAAGGGATTCGTTTCCTTTTATCTCCTTTAGTGACGCTTAAATTATCTCTTCTCAATAATCATATTTGAAGTGAAGTGAACAGGAGAAAACAAACAAAAAAAATCACCAGTGGGGAAATGTTGCTGTTGTTAGTTGCGAAGTCGTGTCCGACCCATCACGACCACATGGACAATGTTCTTCCAGGCCTTCCTGTCCTCTACTATCTTCTGGAGTCCATTTAAGCTCATGCCTACTGCTTCAGTAACTCCATCCAGCCACCTCATTCTCTGTCATCCCCTTCTTCTATTGCCCTCAATCTTTCCCAGCATTAGGCTCTTCTCCAGTGAGTCCTTCCTTCTCATTAGGTGGCCAAAGTATCTGAGTTTCAACTTCAGGAACTGGCCTTCTAAAGGGTTGATCTCCTCTAGAACTGACCGGTTTGATCACCTTGCAGTCCAAGGGACTCGCAGTAGTTTTCTCCAGCACCATAGTTCAAAGGCCTCAATTCTTTGGCACTCAGCCTTTCTTATGGTCCAACTTTCAGAGCCATACATTGCAACTGGGAAGACCATAGCCTTGACTATACACACTTTTGTTGACAGAGTGATGTCTCTGCTTTTTAGTGTGCTTTCTAGATTTTCCATGGCTTTCCTCCCTAGGAGCAAGCATCTTTTAATTTCTTGGCTGCAGTCCCCATCTGCGGTGATCTTGGAGCCCAGGAAAATAAAATTTGTTACTATCTCCATTTCTTCCCCATCTATTTGCCAGGAATTGAGAGGGCCTGATGTCATGATCTTGGTTTTCTTAATGTTAAGTTTCAATCCAACTTTTGCACTCTCCTTCTTCACTCGCAACAAGAGCCTCTTTAGTTCCTCTTCACTTTCTGCCATTAGAGTGGTATCATCTGCATATCTTAGGTTGTTGATATTTATCCTGGCAATCTTAATTCCAACTTTTGATTCATCTAGCCCTGCCTTTCTCATGATGTGCTCTGCATATAAGTTAAACAGGCAGGGTGACAATATACAGCCTTGCCGGACTCCTTTCCCAATTTTGATCCAATCAGTGGTTCCATGTGCAGTTCTCACTGTTGCTTCTTGACCCGCATATAGGTTGTTCAAGAGACAAGTAACATGGTCTGGTACTCCCATCTCTTTAAGAACTTGCCACAGTTTGTTGTGATCCACACAATCAAATGCTTTAGCATAGTCAATGAAGCAGAAGTAGATGTTTTTCTGGAACACCCTAGCTTTCTCCATGATCCAGCGTATGTTGGCAATTTGATCTCTAGTTCCTCTGCCTCTTCGAAATCCTGCCTGTACTTCTGGTAGTTCTTGATCCACATACTGCTGGAGTCTAGCTTGTAGGATTTTAAGCATAACTTTACTAGCATGTGAAATGAGTCCAATGGTGCGATAGTTTGAACATTCTTTGGCACTGCCTTTCTGATCTTTTCCAGTCCTGTGGCCACTGTTGAGTTTTCCAAATTTTCTGGCAAATTGAGTGTAGCACTTTTACTGCATTGTAGTAAAAGATTTTGAATAGCTCAGCTGGAATACTGTCACCTCCACTAACTTTGTTGTAGCTCAGCTTTCCAAAGGCCCACTTCACTTCACTTTCTAGGATGTCTGGCTTGACGTCAGTGACCACCTCATCGTGGTTATCAGGGACGTTAAGCTCATTCTTGTATAGTTCTGAGTAATTTTGCCACCTCTTCTTAATCTCTTCTGCCTTTCTAAGGTCCCTGCCATTTTGGTCCTTTATCATGCCCATTTTTGCACAAAACATTCCCTTCATCTCTCCAATTTTCTTGAAGAGATCTCTGGTCCTCCCTATTCTATTGTTTTCTTCTATTTCTTTGCACTGTTCATTTAAGAAGGCATTCTTATCTCTTCTAGCTATTCTCTGGAATTCTGCATTCAGTTGGGTGTACCTTTCTTTTTCTCCCTTGTCTTTCACTTCCCTCCTTTCCTCAGCTATTTGCAAAGCTTCCTCATACAGCCATTTTGCTTTCTTGCATTTCTTTTTCTTTGGGATGGTTTTAGTTGCTACCTCTTGTACAATGTTGCGAACTTCCATCCATAGTTCTTCAGGCACTCTGTCTATCAGATCTAATTCCTTAAATCTATTTGTCACCTCTACTGTATATTCGTCAGGGATATGATTTAGTTCATACCTGAGTGGCCTAGTGCTTTTCCCTACTTTCTTCAGTTTAAGCCTAAATTTTGCAACGAGAAGCTCATGGTGTGAGCCACAGTCAGCTCCTGGTCTTGTTTTTACTGACTGTATAGAGCTTCTCCATCTTTGGCTGCAGAGCACATAGTCAATCTGATTTCTGTGTTGACCATCTGGTGATGTCCATGTGTAGAGCCATCTCTTGGGTTGTTGGAAAAGAGTGTTTGCTATGACCATCGTATTCTCTTGACAAAATTCTGTCAGCCTGCGCCCTGCTTCATTTTGTACTCCAAGGCCAAACTTGTCTGTTATTCCGGTTATCTTTTGGCTTCCTACTTTAGCATTCCAATCCCCCATGATGATAACAACATCATTTTTTGGTGTTAGTTCTATAAGGTGCTGTAGGGCTTCACAGAACTGGTCAATTTCATCCTCTTCAGCACTGGTTGGGGCATAGACTTGTACTATTGTGATATTGAAAGGTTTACCTTGGATTCAAACTGAGATCATTCTGTCATTTTGGGGATTGTATCCCAGTATTGCTTTTCCTACTCTTTTATTGACTATGAAGGCTACTCCATTTCTTCTGAGGGATTCTTGCCCACAGTAGTATATCTGATGGGCATCTGAATTAAATTCATCCATTCCTGTCCATTTTAGTTTGCTGATTCCCAGTGCTTTTTTTGTAAAAGAAAAAGGTGCCGGAACTCACACATGTCATACAACCCGCCTTGCCTACCCTACAAGGTTCCATCCAAAAAAGGTGCCGGAACTCCGTTCTGAGCGTTCTATGAGAAAAAAAGCCCTGCTGATTCCTAAGATGTCGATGTTCAGCCTTGTCATCTCTTCTTTGACCACGTCCAGCTTTCCTTGATTCATGGATCTTACATTTCAGGTTCCTATGGAGAAAAAAACCTTTACAGCATCGGACTTTCACCAACGGATACATCCACAGCTGAGCGTCCTTTCGGCTTTGGCCCAGTCGCTTCATTCTTTCTGGCGCTACTAGTAGTAGCCCTCTGCTCTTCCCCAAGAGCATATTGGATGCCTTCCGACCTGAGGGGCTCATCTTCCATTATCATATCTTTTTTCCTTTTGGTACTGTCCATAGGGTTTTCATGGTAAAGATACTGGAGTGGGTTGCCATTTCCTTCTCCAGTGGATCACGTTTTGTCAGAACTCTCTGCTATCACCTGTCCGTCTTGGGTGGCCCTGCATGGCATAGCTCATAGCTTCATTGAATTACGCAAGCCCCTTCGCCACGACAAGGCAGTAATCCATGAAGGGAAGTGGGGAAATAGGAAGACTAAAACAACAAATATTGATATTCAGAAATGCTGAGATAGAAATACACCAAAGATTTGACGGAGGGCTCAGAGATCGTTGCTAGACAGTTTAAAATGAAAAGAGTTAAGCCTGGATCATTTCTGGCTATCTTAAAAAAATATATAAAAGGTTTTATATTTCTTAATTTTAAGTTACTGCTTTCTTCCAACAAATTTTCTTGACAGTCCAAAAGTTTAAAAAAAGACTTTAAAAAAACAAGGTGATGTCTTCTAACAAGAAAAAAAAGTATTCTCCCCCCCCTTCTTCTTTTACTGTATTGTTGTTATGATTTGCATAATCCAGAAGAGGTTCAGCTGTTTGATGGTCAGATTTGTTCCAAAGGTTTTAATGTGACCTGGGATTTACCTAGGACAGGGGTCTTCAACCATGACAACTTTAAGACTTGTGGACTTCAGCTCCCAGAATCCCTCAGCCAGCATAGGAATTCTGGGAGCTGAAGTCCACGAGTCTTAAAGTTGTCAAGGTTGCAGACCCCTGATCTAGGAGATTCTTCCTCCACTGTGTGCTCTCCAGATGTTTGAGATTACAAATCCCAGGCAATATGCTAATACTGTATTGAATTGGAGAATGACGTTCAGTATGTATCAAAAAAAAAAACCAAAACATTCTGTTATGGTTGTCACCCAATTTTTCCAAACTGATCCCTGCCTTTAACACTACAGAGCAGCTCAAGAATTATTGACATTACAATTAATGTTTCATATCCATCCAACAGCTATCACAATTCAAAGGATAATAGGTGATGTTGTGTACCGGTATATCTTTGAGTGCACATGTGCACAAACGCCCACACAGAGATGAGACCAGTTGCATTTCAGACCATAAATCTAGGTCACTTATTGTTCTCGCCACTTCAGATCCTTCCCAAATGCCGGCATTCAAACGTATTTGCTCTCTTTCCTCCTCCCAGACTGACAGTAGCATTCAATGAAGCTCCCCGTTTCTATTGTCATAACTGGAGAAAAACATCTCTGCAAAACTGCCCCCATAAATAAAAAACACACCTCTTTCCTTTGTGAACATGGCTTCTCAGCCATATCCAGAGCCCCACTGTATAACACCTAACCTATCAAATTGCAAAGTGTTTGCCAAAATCTCTAGAAGAAAATCACTTCTAGTTTAAGAACTGTAGAAGTGTTGGAAAGAGAGGGGGAGCCGATTCAGTACTGCCTACACATCCAGTAAATTTCTCCTGTCCAGAGATTTCTGAAATACAGAGGACTAAAAGGACAAGGACATAGTCAAGGTAACAAGGAGATCTACAGCCTTTCCAGCATGAACCAGTTTATCACAGCATAAGCTTTGGTGGAAAACAGTCTGTTTGGTCAGAGGCATATAGAGTTTGGTCTGTAAAAGTCATATACTGCTCCATGCATTTTGATGAAGTAGCTAAGTTTTGAAAGTGCCACCCTAGCCTTGGCATAAATTTATGTTTTGCTACACACTCTAGACTAGATATGTAGATATGGTTGCAAGTAGAAGAGGAAAGGTGCAAACTCCAGTTTACAAGGCGGATAGCAATTACTGGGCCAACTAAATGGGTACAAAGGATTTATGTGGATTATTTCTTTATTGTTTTAGAATTCTCTCTGGCCTTTTCTCCTGGAGCAATAGATGGGATACATTTTTTTCCTCCACAACCATCACTCTTTGTGGTAGGTTGATCTCAGAGAAAATACCTGGCCCAAACTCATGCAGAGGTGGGTTTGAATCTAGACCTCCTCAGTGTCAGTCCTGCCCTTTCACCACTACACCACGATGTAGTGATCATTTAGATCACAAAATGGGTACAATGTCTAACCGCCTTTCTTTGTGGTCAGCCTGTCAAAAACAATCTTCAGCTATTATTTTATACATTTTAAAATGACAGTCGAGGGAAGCAGTGAAAGAAAGAGAGAGAAGGGCATTTGGTCCAATGATTCTCTATTGGACTAAGCGTACACACAGAATGATTTTAGCCACAGGTTACAGTTTACTTAAAAGCAGATCAGTAAAAATAGATACATATATTTTCCCTTTCTTAATATAACTGTCAGGTACTATTGGAAACCATAGGCTAAAATAATAAAATTAAATATAATGCCCCATCATTTAAAAGTCTCAAATCAAAACTTATTAAAAAGTCCAGGAAAGTGAAAATATTTTATCTGCATTTGGGCAAGAAAATGACAAAAATAAATTTCTACCTAGGAGATTTCTCTGCACTGATCATCCCAATATTTCTAAAATAATTTTCACACTTCCAAATTCCTCAGGCTAAACATCTGTATCCCATGGGGCAAATTGAAGCTGGGGAAAATCAAGGCGGTAGTAGTGTTAAGTTTGGTTATAAGTTGTCTTTGGGTTGCTCATGGATTTTTCTCTTTTAATGTTTTTTTTTACTTTTTAATTGTAAGTATTAGGTAAGTAGTAGGTAGAAATAGATAGATAGATAGATAGATAGATAGATAGATAGATAGATAGATAGATAGATAGATAGATAGATAGATAGATGATAGGAGAGAGAGAGATGATAGATAAGAGAGAGAGAAGATAAATTGTATGCCACCTGTCCTTCCAAATACATACATAGATTTATTCCACTTGTTTCTTCAAACAATCTTACAGTATAAGCTAGGATGAGTTGTACCTATTCATTAGTACAGAATCTGAGATGTGAGCAAGTGGCAATTTGAACCACAAATGCACCAAAGCCTTTAGCCATATAAATCAAAGGATGAGGTGCCATCCTTTCTCTATTCCACCTGCAAATGTTTCTAGTGATGGGACAGCTTCCTCCAATAAAAATGAGCATCTGGCTAACTCCAGGAGTTCAGGATAGGCAATGTAGCTCCCTAAGAGAAAGCACACAGGGACCTCAGGAAGAAAAATCTGGCTGGGTGCACATACTACAATCTTTGCTTCCTTTAATGGTTAGCTTTGTTCTGTCTAATAATTGGACCAGCCCTGAAATACAAAATACAGATGCACCACATTGATCTGCAAGCCTCTGCATCCCAGTCACTATATCTTCATACTGCCAATGGGAATTCTCATTTAAAGCCCAAGCTAGAAAGAACATAGCCTACTTTGATCAAATTCCTTGTGCAATTAAAAATATCAACAGATGCTGTCATCACCCTGAGAAAAATGAAATTGGAGCCTGAAACCTTTAAAAAGCTGGGAAAGCCAAAATAAGCCTGTCTCAAATAATTTAGCATCCTCCAAATGTATTTGAGTCCAATAATCTCCCACCTGAAATACAATATGTCTGTGGGAAGCTCATCCAATTACTACAAGGGAGTTTTATGAATCCTTAGCATTTATTTTACTATCTTATGGTTCCTCTTCATTTCAGTGCTGATTATCATCGTTATCCCTATTACCATCTCCATCATCTCCATTTTCCCCTCAAGCCACAATATTCATTGCGCTGCAGTGAAGCTTATCTCCTCCTACTGGCATAAACACAACATGCACTTCAATGCATCCTGTCCAAGGGCTGTGCATTTTCAGAAAGGCCGAACTAGCATCAAAAGGGAAAATTCATTGTGAGAATTCTCCAGCTGCCTGGATCTCAGTGTATGTATTTGCTTTAAAGCAGGGGTGGGGTGGGGAAACTTGGCCCTTTTATGACTTGTGGACTGGCTCAGGAATTCTGAGAGTTCTGGTCCACAAGTCACAAAAGGGCCAAAGTTCTCCACCCCTGCTTTAAAGCAACTGAGTACTGGGCTTGGGCTTCAGGGGGCAGAGCACAGATAAACTATTAAGCAAAACAAGTGTGTGTTTATGGCACCACGGATTTTTTTTCCTACTTATCCCACCCTTAACCTTTGCACTGCCACACTCGGCTTTAATTTTCCTTTTATATAATTTTATTAAAGTTTACAAATGCAGAGATAAAAGATGAACGCAAACTGGGAAAAAGTTTTGTAACTTGTAACCTGATCTTTCAAAGTTTCATATATGTCACCTGTTCATCCCCCCCTGTTGCTTGTCTTCTTTCATTTGCACTGCCCCTGCCCTTCTCTTTCTACCTTAACTTTAAGACCAGTAACTTCCTCCTTATTACCAAATGCTTTCCTTTTCCCTGCTGCAGACAAAATTCAGAGAATCCAAGCAATTAGTTTCCCAAGTGGTTAATAAAAATAAAATTGAAGCATGAAAGAGGAGGAACAATTTATTTAAAGATGAATGGGGAAAGCAATTAATTTTAAAAGTAGAGCTAGTTTGTAGGAGGATGTCAGTGCTTGTTAAAGATGCATGGGGTAGAACTTTTCTTTCCAAAGGTAGATTTTTTAAAACCACAACTTTGTGTGCAACATATAAAAAGTATGGGTATTTGGTGGCAACATATGTCCATTGTATACATTGACCGTCCCAGCACTCTTGGTGTGTCCACTTTTCCTATTATCATGGAGACCTAACCCTAACCCTAAGTGGGTTTTCCCACCAATGGGATAATAACAATAACAATAATAATAACGACAACAACAACAACAACAATTACAGAACTACAGACTTTTGAATACAGACAGATCGCCATTTGGAACACAACATGCCAGATATCGCAGTCATAGAGAACTGAAGCGTAAGTTGATTGATATTGCTGTACCAGGAGATGCCAGAGTCGAAGAAAAAAAACTGGAAAAAATTACAAAATACCACAACCTGGCCATCAAAACTGCGCAATTATGGATGAAACGTGTAACAGTGATACCCATTGTTATCGGGGCACTGGGAACTATGTCCAAAAACTTTGCAAAATACATCAAGAAATTGCAGCTTCCTGCAATAACTCCAGCAAAGCTACAAAAAACTGTGCTACTCGGAACATCTTACATTTTAAGGAGATACCTGGTTGATACCTAGGATGCTGGCAGCAACCCATGTCAACCATTAGTGCCAGTCAATTTGAGTGTTCAGTTGACTGAGTTTCATGTTTTATGAATAAAAGTTTTATAATAATAATAAAAGACCTTGGAGGTCTTCTAGTCCAACCCCCTGCTCAGGCAGGAAACCCTATACCAGGGGTGTCAAACTTGCGATGTCACGTGATGTCATGCGATGTATAGGAGCCAGTGGCGTAGCGTGGGGGGTGCAGGGGGGGCCGGCCGCACCGGGCGCAACATCTGGGGGGGCGTGCTCGCACTCGCAGCTCTCTGCCCCTGCCTGGCTCACTCACTCTCTCTCACTGCAGTGCTGGCTGTGCGAATCCGATCCGAGCCGCCGGGTCGCCACCCACTGTGGAGGGGGGGGGTGCCAGGCGTGCAATGTGGTTAGGGGGTGCAAATTACTTGCCTTGCCCCGGGTGCTGACAACCCACGCTACGCCACTGATCGGAGCTTTTCCCCCATTGCCAGCAATGGGGTGGGCACGGTTTTGTCGTGATGCGTCCGGCCTGTGGGCCAGCAGTTTGACACCCCTGCCCTATACCATTTCAGACAAATAGCTATGCAGTCTCTTCTTTAAAACTTCCAGTGTTGGAGCATTCACAACTTCTGGAGGCAGGTTGTTCCACTGATTAATTAAATGATTAATCCTTATACACATTTTTCCCAAGAACTTAATGCAAAAGACTATGCAGAGAGAGCAACTGTCAGCTGAAGCTGTAGAGCAATGTTTCTCAACACTGGCAACTTTAAGATGTAAGGACTTCAACTTCCAGAATTCCCCTTGCTTAACTGACAAGATATTAAGGCTCAATAAGTGCTGACTTCTAAAGAAGAAATGGAGAACTGAAGATTTAGAAGCAGCAAGTAGACTACTGCCTCTTTGTAATTTCTCTCTGGATAAGGAGAGAACTTGAGATTGCCCACACGTGTTTCAGATAATTGCTCCTCACAAGGAGACCCACAAGACAGCAGTGTCCAGCACATTTAGAGCTCTGGGAGGGGAGGGAATAGCTAATTTTCTGCTCACACTGCAATTGTTGCCTTCAAAAGCACACCAAATTCACGTACTTCCTTTTTCTAATCACTTTCGGAAACTGCTTGTTAATTGCTTTTTTAGCTCTTAGGAACCTTTGGATCAATAGATTTTATAGCACAGGATGAGTTTTCTTCAATCATTAGCAAAAGAAGTTTTAAATACAATTTAAAGACTTATTTTCTTTTCTGGAATAAACAGGAAAAGGGTGATTAAAACTTTGATTTTAGAAAGTTAGTGAAATCTTTTATTGCCCTATTTATGTGAGAATATACCTGCATTCCAAATTTAAACAAAATTGCCCCACTTCTCCCTCAGGTCTCAGGGTGTTTCAGGCAGTGCACCTTTTTAAAAACAAAAACAAAACCCTGCCTTTATTATTTTCATAAATAAGTCTAGGAAGCAAACATACCTAATACTCCTTCCTCCTCACAATAACAACGCTGTGAGGTGGGTTGGTTTGAGAGAGAGAGAGAGTGACTGCCCCAAACACTTGGCTTGGTGCAGAAAGAGTACGTCTTGACATGAGGCCTTCTCTAAAGGAAAATTATGGTGGCAACTACCAAAAATGTAAGCACTTTTTTTACTATATTTACTGTTTTAAAAATCTAGCAGTTACTTAACTGGAGATGCTTCCCCCCCATCAATTGAAAACTTTAAAAAAGATTAATCTGCTAGGGATGGAAGTCATGCTAAATATTTTCATATCTATCTTTAGTTTCATAAAATATCTGTTCGCTTGCTCAGTGAAACATTACCATTTTTTTCCTCCATTGTATACAAATGGTCCATGTGGTTTGTTTACCAGGATAGATTGCTTGAATCTCTCTACAATGGAAAGTTACAATATTCCCTGCTGTGACTGAACCTCGACAATACAGGGTTTAATGCACCTGCTGGAAGGCAGTAGAAGTAAAGGAGAAGCATAGGAAAAGGAATATCATGCGAAGCAGTTCAACACTAAGCTCATTTCTCTAGCTGTACAATTGCCCTTTTTGCAGACAGATGAGCAGGAGGGTGAGGGCCAGTTTAGTGTAGTGGTTAAGGCACCAAGCTAGAAATCAGGAGAGATGAGTTCTAGTGCCATGTTTGGCACAAAACCAACTTAATGACTTTGGGACAGTCCCTCTCATTCAGCCCTGAAAAGGAGGTAAGGGCAAACCAGAAAACTGCAGGGATTGTGACCAGGGGTACACTAAATACACTTCCCCCCCTCACTTTATCATCAAGGAAACTAAGGAGGATTAAGTCCCAGATGTTTTCTCAAATTAGATTTCTGTTTTGGATTTAGATTTATATTAGCTCACTGTTGTCTTAGTTGGAGATCTTCCTCCTGTTTCTCATATCCCACTACATACCACTACTAGCAATCCAAGTTGCTTTGCTCTTTGCCTTTCTTGTCCAGATCCCATCCTAGGGAAGATCTGATGTTTCTGTTATTCAGAAGAGCATAAATCATGGCTTAGCATCACTCAGCCTACAAGACCTCAACAGAGAAAGAGCAAGGCAAAATGCATGATGGAATATTTCTGGCTATGGTTCCTAACCTCTGGAGAAACCACCAATTTCTGTTGTATTGATATCAATGTTGACATTGATGAAATGTCAAGATAGGCAATTCACCACATGTACCCAGTGAACTCCTCAGTTTAGATATCTATTGCTAACAAGTTCAGGAAGAACATGAGACAATACAATTGCCTCTTCCAAATGACTCCTTTGGTGCCAAAGAAGTCCTTCCAATGAGGAACGGATGGAACCCTTGCATGATTATTCCAGGACAAATCCATCATTACATCAGACGTTTAATTCCAGACCCCAACCAGCAAGCCAAAATTTATTCAAATGTACTTCATGAGCCCTCAGGACAGCGTAAAATGGGTATATTCCCAATGATATCATTCAATGTGAGATGGTTGAATTATTGGAGAAACTAGTATGACAATGAAGCCCGTACATTACATCTTTTCCATTTGCAAAAGAACAAATTCAAAACATGTCAGAAGTTTCAACTGTCATTATCAGTCAAATGACTGGAGACCAGCATTTGAACACGAGAGAAGATTTAATGTACAAATTGCCAATAAAGTTGCCATCTTTATACCAAACAACAGTGAAACTGAACCAACATCAGAGAACATTATGATGAAAGAATGAGGGGATGGTTTGCAAGTAATTTCAGAGAGTCCTATCGCTCCTATGAATACTTTTTTTTCTTGGAGATGATGGCTGGTATCATCAGCTCAAATGATGAACAAGAAAATATCGAATAATGAACCATGAGAATGAGTTTAATAACCACCTAAGACAATAGCAACCCACCCCCCTGTGGTCAGTCTGTTTCTTTGTTTAGAGAAGGAAATATCTCTGAAAGGATGACCCAACAGGTCATGGGTTGTCTAGCCTCAATTAATCCCATTGCTTTTAACCAACTGAACTACAATACTGTGTAGCTACTTGTTAAATCATGTCCAATGACTCATTGGACACAATTTATCTGCTGGCAATGAAAATCACATCCTAAACTTACATCCTAAACTTATTGAGTAAATATGTTTGCAAGGAAGTCCATTTTAATTGCTGTCATCTAACTGTTTTGTTTAAAAAGTATATTGCTGCCTATTTTAAAAATCTCAAAGCTTCCAAAGGCCTGGTGCCTGAAAGATAATTAATACGGACGCATCCCTACTATCTTGGAGCAGAGATTCCAAATCTGGGAGCTACCACTGAGAAGGTTACTCTGGATAGTCACATCTGTGCCTCAGAGGGGAAGGTACCCATGCTAGATTCTCTGAGGATAATCTTAGGGTTATGACATACACATGCATATATAGTAAATCATAAGTGATGGGCAAAAGTGATAGAGCCTTGGTGGAGCAGTGGGCTAATGCCTCCTTAAGTAAAACCAGCTGCCTGCAATTAGTGCAGGTTCGAGTCCCACCAGGCTCAAGGTTGACTCAGCCTTCCGTCCTTCCGAGGTAGGTAAAATGAGGACCCAGATTGTTGGGGGCAATTAAGCTGACTTTGTAATAATGCCGCTTGGGGGTGTGTGTGTGAAAGCCCTAATAAGCAGGCATATACATAGAATGAAGGCTATTGCTAAGCACATTGGTTTGTGCTTAAATTGTAAGCCGCCCTGAGTCTTTGGAGAAGGGCAGGATATAAATGGGATTAAAATAAATAAATAAAAATAAATAAAAGGAGTAGGCTTGGTCTGTTGTAAGGTGGTACAGGAAAAGTGATCCCTGTTCCACCTTGCTGAACTTTGAAATCACTTCCTGGAAAATTACTATGTTGTTGCTTCACTTATGTACTATGGATCCCTCTTCAAAAGTTTTTTTTAATCTCTAGTTTTCAGCCTTGACAGGGATTGATGCTATGGATGCAAAATGAAAACAAGTAAATATTCCATCCCTGTTTACCCTGGACTTTGCCTTGTCTTCCTTTTTCTTCATAATTTCCCCCAAGTGGCAAGTTAGGCTATATGTTTCTTAAATTAGGGATCTGTCCTCCTATTTTCTATATTTTGTCACACACTGATGATGATGATTCATTGATTATATGCTATGGTGTCATTGCCTATGCTTAATAATCACACAGACTTTCTCTGTGACAATCTGTCCCTAACCTGTTCTTTCAGGTCTTCCAATGGTGTATCAATTGCTACTGTAACTGAATCCACCCACCTTGCTGTTGGTTGTTCTCTTCTGTTTCCCTTCACCGTTACAAGCATTAGAGGCGTCTCCAGAGAACTAAGTCTTTTCATAATATTTGTGAAGAATGATAATTTGAGCCTCATCATTTGTACCTCAAATGAAAACTCTGGGTTGATTTGTTCCATTATTCATTGATTTGATTTCTTGGTCTTCTCCAACACCAAAGTTCAAAACCTTCCCATCCTGCTTCTTCAAAGTCCAACTTTTGTTTCCAAAGAGTGTCAAAGGAAATCCCATGGCTTGCACAATTCTGATTTTTGTAGGTATGGACACATCACAACATTTGATTATCTATTCCAAGACCTTCGTGACTGCCCTATCACGTTTTAGTCTATGGCGTATTTCTTGACAATAATCAGTGACAATAAGCAAATTTGGAATTATACTTTATAAGAAAAACACATGAAAAAAATTTGAGCATGTGTAATAAAGTTCACATTGGCTCTCTTTTCCTCACATCATTACCAAAAAGTATGAATTCACTTGGGAAGAAAAAAGATTAAATATGAATGGGTTATATGATGTATAACCAAGGTAATTCCAGTCATATTGAGAAACTGTGTACATTTAGGGACAAACTACAAAGATGTGAGTAGCTCTGTGTTCAGATTTTCCAGTGTTAACCTTTTTCTTCCATGTGTAACTAGCTACAAGAGGCTGTAGCATTTACAGTGGCAATAACAGTGGGGAAATGAGTATTCAACTTTGTCTCTGATTATTATTTCCAAAATCTAAACTGATAATATTTTGAAACTGCTGTTAAATATCAAGATAAATGCAAATACACCAGTGAGGGGCTACTTATATCTATATACATCAAACAATAATTTTAAAAAAACTGGCCATAGTAATCTACTGATTATTGCTGATCTGATCAAAATGGGAATCATGTTGCTTTAAAGTTTTGTTTTTGTTTTAAAATCATATTTTGGGAGAGGCAATCTTGTTCGAACCTGAAATAATGTTACCTGCCTCCAAAGATTCATATATCCCCCCCCCCCGATTTCAAGAGAAATGATGGAAATGGTCACTGAGATAATGAACATTCTGAAGTTGTATTAAAACATCTGAAGAAACAAGAGTAAAAAACCTCACTTTGCTGAATTCTAATACAGCCCAACCTTTTTATAACCACAGAATTCCTAGGAACATTTTTCTTCCTACACTATACTGTAGCTTAAATGTACTCTTACCTTTATCTCTTTTCATGCCTGAGAAGTAGAAAAGGCTGGTTTCCCACCATGGTGACCTCATGTTGTTGCAGTTATCTAGAACCATTGTATAGACTTGATGTAGAATGAGATGCAACAGGAATGAGGTAGCCTCACAATTATACCCACATCAAACTATAAGCTTGGGAGGTCACTTTTATTAATGCTGCCGCATGGGAGACAGTAACCTCTCTGCAAGTATCTAATAAAATGATTAGCATGGCCCACGCCCAGATGTATCAACTTGTTACACAAAGAGAGCCTTTTATGTCTACTATCACTGATAAATGTCAATCTGAAGTTGTATAATCCAGAAATCTACTATTTACTTCTGCTTAAGTAGGCTCAGTCTAAAAGCACAGGATTTGTGAGAGGAAAGGCCAGTGTAGGAGATGACCCGGCTGAGGGGTCAAGCACACCATCAGTTTGGAATCACTATGCCCCCATAAAAGACCTACGTCCAGCCCCCTTGAAGTCCGTTGACTGATGGCAATTTGCCTTGATCATTAGTAAATCTTGTGTATAGGTACCATGGAATAAACTCATAGTGCTTTTGAACTCTGTCCAGGCTCCTAATTTCTTGCTCAGGACAGCCAGGCAGGTAAATCCATGTCACCCATCTGTCTCCCAAAACTGGTTGGGAAGAAATGCATATAGATCCTTTGCCTTTGTAGTCCATAGAATCATAGAGGTGGGACAAGTCATTTGGGACATGTCCAATCCTCTGTATGTGTAGGAAACCCAGTTTAAAGTATTACCATCTAATCTCTATTTGAAAACATTTAATTGGGGAGCCTACTTCAATTCTCTGTAACCGGTTCCACTACTGGGGGAAAAAAAACCTCTCATAGTTTCAAATTCAGATCTTGTAGCAATAATTGAGGACTTAAACTTTAAGGAGACATTCAGTTGCTTCTCATGTACCCAGACTTCTGGGTTGCCTTGAGGCTGTGTTCTATAGCAGGGCTCACTTTTGATTTTTGAGCTCAATGAGGAAGGCATTTGCAGAGAGTAATCAGCTATCAAATCATCAGATGCATCCTCCAGAATTAGTTCTTTATGGGAAACAAAGGGATAGAATGCCTGACTCCTATGCAATGTCCATAACTTTAGTTGAGAGGGAAGGGAAATCTCAACTGTTTCCCCCATCCTTCTCTCAGGCCTCTTCTCTTATGTTGTTATGTCTGTGATTTGTGTTCTTATTAATAAGAGAGGGATGGGGAGGAAGGTTACACAGTTGCTTGATCCCAACTGCTTTTGTAACACTAGATTTGATGTTCATAAAGTGCTTTGAGGATGGTCTCCAAGAGTCATTATGAAAAAGGTAGGCTCTTATGCTGCAAGAAAGCCACTTACAGTTAGCTTCCCCAAATCAGCCTCTCAAGATTCATTGCTGCAGCTTCCATCAATAAAGGAGTGTTTCGGTTAAACTTGTGAAGGTTGTTCTCTGACTTGGCTTGCTTGAAATCTGGGAAGCCATCATCCAATTAGGACAGTGATGACATGAGGGATGGAGGAAGGCTTTAACAAGGTGGCGGGTTTTAACGGGGTTGGCCAACATTTTTTGCTTTGCCCCACATGCTAAACACCTCTCTCTAAACCTGCTCTCCCCAAACCTGGCACTTTCTCCTGGTCACCCAACATCTATTTGATGGACTACAGAGAGTTGATCCATTTTTCCCCATTTAGCACACTCTTTCAAAACCCCTCAGCAATGGAACACAGCAACACTTATATTTCTACTGGGTCAAAACCATCAGAGAGGGCAACACCTGAAAATCTAAAGGACAAGTGCCCAGTGTTGTGATCCCGTGTCAGTCTGTGCTGCCGGCAGCTAGAGGGATCTGAGGAGGAGGAGGAGGGGTTTGGAGAGCCTTTGGTGTCGGATGCATTGCAAGACTTTCAGTCGGAGGAAGAGCCTGGCCCATCCAGTCGTGTTCATTATTAGGCTCAGCTGTGTGAGGAGGAGGATTCAGAATCAGAGGAGTCACAGCTGAATTTGTTTAGAGACGCTAGAAGCAGAAGGCAATTGAGCAGAGCAGACCAGACCAGAGGAAGTCTATGAAGCAACTCAGTGAAAGGAGAAGGCATTGAGAAGCCACGCCTTGGGGCTGTTAATAAAAGGGGAAGGTGTGGGCGGTGCTGGTTGCTGAAGGCAACCGTTCGTAGAAATCCAAAGAAAATCCTGGTCTGTTCTTGCTAATCATCCTGTTTGACTTTTGTTTGAGGTTTGAATCATGTATTTTTGTTAAGGAAAATATTCTGCTGCTTTTTTGTTTGAAGGACTTTATTATTTGGAACTGTAAATAAATTTGGGTTGGTTTTTCCAGCCTATTGATTTAAAAAGAAAAAAGGGGTTGTCCTTGAAGTAAACTGGGATGGTCGTAGGTGGAAGAGAACACCCATGTCAGCCCGAAGTGGCCAAAAGATGTTGGGCTGCCTCCATTTCCTGCAGCTCACCTCAGAAAATAATCACTAGGCTGGGATAAGATGAAGGCAACTTCAGCAGATAAAGTGTCAGGGCAGGTTCATAGGAATATTCCTAAATTCTTGAGGCTGCTTGGCTTTTGTGTTATTTCTTGCTGCAGAGCACCATATATGCTCTTGGTGAGAGTCATTTTTTTCAAGCAGGATGTTCTTCATTAAAAAAATACTCAATGGATTTTTAAAGGAAAAGATTTCCTCAGACTCAGTTAAATTAAATTAATCAGTTAAATTAATAGGATGATACTATGCATGTTTTCCTAGAAGCATGGTTGGAAACATGGCTGGCTAGGGAATTCTGGGAGTTGAAGTCCACAAGTAGCCAACGTTTGAGACCCCTTGTCTAAAGACTGGCCCCTGTGTCTCCAACCTCAGCAGCCTTACCCACGTGAGCAATGGGTGAGAAATGTTGAGAAATGTAATTTGCCAGTCCTCAATAGTTACAAATTGTCAAGCCCTGATGTAAGAGAATTGAACCTGCAGTATCTTAGCCTGTGAGAATTAATATGTGTGGTTTTTTTTCAAGGCAACCTTTTGAACCTGAAAAAGCAGCACTCAGTGGTAGTGACTGAAGGAGGGGGAAATCATTATTACAAAGATTATCTCCTTTTGCAGCAGCACCTAGTGTCTCTCTGCTAATAACAGATTCAGATCTAAGGCATAAGATAGAGTGCATTGCTGCAATCCACCTACCCCCTTTAAAAAAACACAGCTTTTTTAAAAAAAAACCTGAGAGAATCTGGCAATTTGTAAAAACTAGACAGTCAAAGGGAAAATGAAGTTCACAGAGACTTGTGAGGCTTCTCCTGGCTACTGTGTTCAGAGCGGGGGTGGAATTGAAATGCCAGTACCTTCATTAGAGGGAAAGTGTTCCAGTCATTTGCCTTCTCTGCTGCTGTTCCTCTCTATGGCACCAATGTGCAGAATTGATCTCTTGTGAGGGGCTGAGAGGAACCAAAGATTAATGAACTGGGCAATTGGTATTTTTTGAGAGGCCAAATTTCTGGAGGAGAAAGGACCTCTCTGTTACAGAAAGCCATTTTTGAATCACATGTGCTAATTTATCCATACATCTTCAAACTTAAAAATCATTCTCAGCTTTCTGTTGATTAAAAGAATGTCCCTTAGTGTTTAATCACCAGTCACCTACAAGCATTGCCAAAGTAAATGGTATTTACAGCGGTGGGATTCAGCCAGTTTGCACCACCGGCAGAACCAGTAGCTATTTTTTTGTTGCCCAGGCCCAGAATGGACTTCTGGAAGCGGCATCCACACAGAGAAGTGGTTGTTCACATATTTGAATCCCACCACTGGGTATTTAGCTTCTATAAACTCTTACCTTTGTTCTCCCTCACCCTTCCATCTCTACACTGTAGCAAAGAGCCTTACGACATCAATAGCTCTGAGCTAAAGCTGATGTTAGTTTGTTGGGACACTGCTTGTACTTCTTCATTGTTGGGATGCAGGCTACAGTCCATTTGCTTGCAAAAAAACTCCAGATTGGAGAGCTGGGTGCAGAGAAAAGCACTGGCAAGCTACAAGGAAAACTAGCTTTTGATTGTGCTTCTTAGTGTTGTTGTAGTGGAAGCAAAAAAAAGTTTGTAAGGATAGGTAGCTATGGAGTGGTATAGCAAATGATACAAGAGCTGTGGTAGCACAGTGTTATAATGTAGTATTGCAGGCTAACTCTGCCGACTGCCAGAAGTTCGATCCTGACTGGCTCAAGGTTGACTCAATCTTCCATCCTTCCGAGGTGGGTAAAATGAGGATCCAGATTGTTGGGGGCAATATGCCGACTCTGTAAAATGCTTAGGGAGGGCTGTAAAGCACTGTCAAGTGGTATATAAATCTAAATGCTACTGCTACTGCTATACATACAATATACTGTGTATCATTTAGTTCGGCTTTCTTTTTCTTTAGTTTTCTATTTCTTGTTCCATTTTTGTGCTCTGCATACAGGTAGTTCTTGAATTATGACCATGTGAGCCTGGCAATTATGATCATAAGTCAGGATCCTCATAAAGCAGATCACCCAGTTTTATGACCTTCTTCTTAGCAGTTGCTAAGCAATTGTGGCAATCGTTATGCAAATCCTTTGTTCCCTATGAGCCGGGGTTTTTTTGCCAAAAGTCAGAAGTAAACACCGGTTTCCAGGAAAGCTGTCATCAACCAGTTGCAAATGGCCATAAATGTGATCCAGTTGCTGGGCACCCATAATGTGGTCACATAACTATGGGGAGGGCTGACATCTGAACTTTGAAACCAGTTTGTAAATAACTTGGGTGTGTGTGGGGGGAAACATTGTAATTTGTCAAGGACTACCTGTAGTATGGCTCACTCCAAAAGAGAATAACATGGTGAGTAAATTTAAGTTTGGTATTCTGACCAAAATGTCCACAGCTGATCATACTCAGTATTCAACAATTAGTACAGAATGCTTTGTGTGCCGTGAGAATGGCTAACTCTGGTAACACAAGGTACTCTTTAGGTTACTAAAAAGCATTAAGTGAAAGCTTTGATTTACCAAAGCCATGACAGATGCTGGTAGAGCTGTGCATATGGAGAAGGGAGGGCAGAGGGTCCTTTTGGGACCTCCAGACACTGGAATTAAGAGCTCCCTTTTTTCTTGCTGTACAATTTCAGCCTCCTTCTTCAGAAGAACTGAAGAAAGATCAGTTTGGGTCACAACTGCAACCTTAGAAAAGGAAGAACAGAGTCAGGGAGGGAGGACCATTGCTACTGCTCAGCTCTTGTACTGTCTCTCCTAAATCAGCTGCACCTTACTCATTGGGAACTACCAACCTTCTCTTTTTTAGTTAGGGAACTAACTAAAGGGGATGTGAGGAATCTCTCATGGAAATCACGCCTGCTGTTATGTGGCAGGGAAAAAGTGGCCATTTGACTAAGCTTATAATATCTGGAGTTGCAAATATCCAGAAGGCCATTAGATGGTGCCAAAGAGACACAGACATTCTGGTCCTTTATTGCCATCTAGTGATCGTATAAATATTTGCAGCCCAGTTATGGTATGGACATGTGTTATTCTCTTCCTCCTTTTCTTTTGCTTGCTGTCATTGGCAGAAATGTGATTCAAAAGATATGAGCGATCACAGTAAGCAAGATTGGGGAAATGCACTGTGGGCTGGGCGTGTATAAACCAGATTTTGCTCTTCAACATGTCACTAAGAAATGTACAAATGTGTACCACAAGGTTTATTATGTATTTGTTGATTTGACTTAGAGAAAATATATGGCCAAGTAAATAGATTTGAATTATGGAATATTTTACACCATCATGGAATTGAAGGTTGGTTCCTAAGTATGATGACAGCAGAATATGATGTGAGAAAAACCTCTCTGAGAATAAATGGGATGCTTATTAAGCAGTTCATCACTGAGCAGGGAGTAAGACTAGGATGTATGATGACCCTTTGTCGTTTAATGTATTTATGGATAAATGGATGATGAGCGTTTGTGATGACCTTAGAGGCATACAGTTTGGAAATATGAACGTCTAGGCACTTTTGTATGCAGGCAGTATATGTTGTTGGCTAAGAACCAGAAAGATTTGCAACATATACTAAATAGATGAAGTGGTGTGACAGAGAGCATGGTTCTGAAAATTAATCTTTCAAAGACCAGGATGGTTGTGTTTGGAACAGAAAATGAACAATGCAAATTATACATAAAAGGAAAAATAGTGCCAAGAAATAAATTTATAGATCTTGGTAGAAAGTTTAATACATTATTTTATTTTTATTTATTTCATCACATTTCTAGGCCAACCCACTCCAAATTACTCTGGGCAGCTTCACAATTTTTTTTAAAAAACCCAAGATATAAATTACAACATCTATAAAACAGTGAAGAAAACTATCAATAGCCCTTACCAATTTAAGGGGCCTATCCATCTTAATACAAGGCTCCAGGGAGATGCTGTTCCAAAGGGAAAATGCAGGGATCAAATAAAGCCCACTTTTGGGGTCCCATTAGATGGCATTGCTTAATTGATCAGACCCAAAGCAAGCCAACCTTATCAGAATGTACAGGTTGGGTAGACATTACAGGAGACAGGCAAATTCTTATATACCTAGACCCTATGCCTGGTAGGGCTTTAGAGGTAAAAACTGACACTGGCACCTTGAATTGAACACAGCAGCCAACTGGTAACCAGTGCAACTCACATAAAATAAGAGTTATGTGAGCATAGCAATGTTTGCCCATCATTTCTCACATTGCTTTACTCTGGACCTGCAGTAGCTTCTGAGTGGCCTTCAAGGACAGCCCCACACACGTGCACTGCAATAGCCCAGCTTTGAGGTGACCAAGGTAGGAAGAAGGAGTTTCTCTCAATTTAGGAATGAGCGCAACTGGAATACAAGCTATACCCACCCAAAAGCCTTCTTGGTTATAGGTGCCACCTGGTCTTCAAGCAGGACCCAAAAGTCCAGGGAGACCCAGAGATTGCATTGCAGTCTTAAGTGGTGTAGTGCCAACCTATATGGGACTAAATAAATCCACAACAATGGGAGAGCCAAATAACCACAGTTACTTGGTAGGGTTGAGATTGAGTCTCCTTCCCCCCTCCAGGCTCTTGTAGGCATTAGAATAAGATCTTATTCTTAGTGCCACCGGTCAGAGAATGTAGATTGGTGGCCCCCAGGGGGAGATCTTTCTCTGTGGGCGCCCTAGAATTATGGAACCAGCTACCAGATGAGCTCCGGACGGCGCCCGATCTCCGCTCCTTCTGCCGCGACCTAAAAACATACTTGTTCGAACAAGCCGGCCGGGATTGGGGGGGGTTTATTATTATTTTATTGGGTTTTTTTATTATGTATTAATTGTTCTTTTAACGGGCATGTATTTAATTACTTTTAACTTTTGTAATTTTGTATTTTATTCTTGCCCTGTACACCGCCCTGAGTCCATCGGGAGAAGGGCGGTATAGAAATATTAATAAATTAAATTAAAATTAATTGTTGTTTGGCCAAGAATCAAGATGTAAAGTTGAGTATCATTAAAATATTGATGATAACTGACTGCAAACAATGGATGACTCTCTCCAAGAGATTTGCGTATCTGTTGAACACAGAGAAAAGAGCATTGACCCCCTGAGGAAGAAGCCTTCAAGAAAAGAAAAAAAACCCAATAACACTATGTCTTCCCCCCCCCCATTCTCAACAGCCAGGCCAGAAGGATTCCGTGGTTGACGGTAACAATGAAAACAGAATCAAAACAGAATCAAAACAATCAAAATTAAAACAACAGAAATAGCATCAAATAGCAGCTGAGAACACTCATAAAGGTACCAGCTACCATGAAACAAGCTCACCCTATCCCCCTTTTTTATGCCCTGCATTACTTTTTAGTTTATTGAAAATACACACAATAGTCCTTCCTCCTCTTTTCCCCATAATAATGCTATGAAATGGGGTGGTGGTGTCCTTGGTCTCTCTGAGCTTGCTTGTTTTATTGCAGATGTATCATTACCCATCATCAGTGCTAGTCACCAAGGACCCCCATTTCAACCCTGAGCTACAAATCATCTCCTTTTTTTGGTACATATGGAATGGGTTAGGCTGGGAGAGCGTGACTGGTCCAAAGTCACCCAGCCAGCTTTCATGCCTAAGCCAGAGCTAGAATTCACAGTCTCCTGGCTTCTAATGTGGGGTCTTAGCCACCACACCTGTGTTTGCCTGGAAAAAATAACATGGTAAGTACAGTACATATAAATTCAATTATCACTTCTCCACACCTCAGCTCTGACATAAGAGCCCTGAAAATTGTACCTATGGAAAAGCTGCATGAAAAGAAAAAGGCTATGCTGACTAAAAGTCAGAGTGAGGATGTCTTCTTCTTCCTCCCAATTAAAATAAATGGCAGACATAGATAGCACATTAACGAAGTTGCTCAGGAGAGACATGGGATGACGTGCGATATGCAAAAGGATATTTGCAAAGATATCCTTTCATCCCAACAGCTGATGCAAATGTTCCTGCTCTGTTTCTCTTCCTCTGCTGCCAGACAGCTACGGCCAGACCTTATTGGCCTGTCCTATATGAGAAGACAGGAAACACCAGTGGGATCTCTGGAACTTTGGAATTTGAGAAAATGCTGCAATAGAATGCCGCTTGTCGTGCTCCATCCTGGATGAGCTCTCAGAAACTTTACAAAATCTGGATCTGTCATGGTGTTGGTCCAAGACATTTTTCTGAACAGCTAAAAGGCTGGAGGAAGCTTAGAGTTAGCTTGCCAGATATCTGAAATGACGACACTGACAACTGAAAAAGAGGACCACCTGCTGCCATTGTCAACCTCCCATCGCCCGGTTCGCTCCCACAGAGTCGGCCTCCTCAGAGTTCTGTCGGTTAAGCAATGCTGGCTGGCGACCCCTAGGGGAAGAGCCGTTTCTGTGGGCGTGTCGACCCTCTGGAATGAGTTGCCTCCGGAGCTGCGGATGGCCCCCAACCTTCGGTCCTTTCACTGTGACCTGAAGACATGGATGTTTCAACAATCGTGCCTGGACTATGGTTTTAAATTTGGTTTTATGGGGTTAAATTACTATGTATTGAACACATCTACTGTTTAATTCTTTTTTAAATTTTGTATTTTCATGTTCTTTTTTAGTTTTTATTGTTGTGAGCCACCCTGAGTCCTTAGGGAGAAGGGCGGCATATAAATATAATAAATCAAATCAAATCAAATCAAATGAGGAGAAAAGGGGGAACCCTCTGGCTACTTAACTTTCTTCGTATCCATGAAAGAAATTACAACAAAAAACTGCCACAAAAAAAGTACAGGTAGTCCTCGACTTACGACCACAGTTGGACCTGAAATTTCTGTTGTTAAGTGAGACATTTGTTAACTGAGTTTTGCCCTGTTTTAACTTTCTTGACACAGTTGTTAAGTGAATCACTGCAGTTGATAAATCAGTAACATAGTTGTTAAGTGAATCTGGCTTCCCCGTTGATTTTGCTTGTCAAAAGGTTGCAAAAGGGGATCCTATGACCTTGGGACACAGCGACGGACATAAGTACCGGTATGAGTCCGTTGCCAAGCATCTGACTTTTGATCACATGACCATGGGGATGAGACAAAGTGTGTGAAAAGCAATCATAAGCCTTCCCCCCCCCCCGTGTCATTGTAACTTTGAATGGTCACTAAAGGAACTTTTGTAAGTTGTGAACTATCTATATTTAGGTCCACATGCATATGAAATTATTTTTCCCAGCAGAAGAAAGGCTGGTTTTTCAATGGGAGGAATTTGCTGCAGTTTGTTAGGAGGCAAAACCCTTCAGAGTTGGTCTTGTCAATTTTGGGTAGCAGCAGGATGGGGGTTATTACAATCAGCTAATTAAGATCTCAGAACCGAGCTTATTAACTTGTAGAAAGCATTTTCTAAGGAAGTGCTGAGCTGGGGAGAAAAACTGCTCAGGAAGAGATACTTTAAATACTGGACAATATTTAATTTCAAGGCCGTGTCTGCTGGATGAAAGACATGAGGACAAAAAGGAAGACATGTCCTCATTTCGCGTGGTGACTTTGGCTTAGAGAACAGGATTTTCTCTCATTCTCTCTCTTCTGACAGCTTCTCCACAACCCTGATTCCCTCTTGCAGACATGCTGAAATTGGCAGTGGAAACGACAACATGTCTTTCTTCCTTGTTCCCCCTGGGTCAAAAACCAACCAGCCTAGGTAAAGGTAAAGGTAAAGTTTCCCCCGCACATGCGTGCTAGTCGTTTCCAACTCTAGGGGCCGGTGCTCATCTCTGTTTCAATGCCGAAGAGCCAGCGCTTGTCCGAGGACGTCTCCATGGTCATGTGGCCGGCATGATTAGACGCCAAAGGCGCACGGAACGCTGTTACCTTCCCACTGTAGTGGTCCCTATTTTTCTACTTGCATTTTTACGTGCTTTCAAACTGCTAGGTTGGCAGAAGCTGGGACAAGTAACAGGTGCTCACTCTGTTACGCGGCACTCGGGATTCGACCCACCAAACTGCCGACCTTCTGATCGACAAGCTCAGCGTCCTAACCCACTGAGCCACCGTGTCCCTTCAACCAGCCTAAGTACATTATTATATAAAAGGTAAGGGCAGCCATCCAACGAGCCATACTATGTGTGCTCTTAATCAAATAATTTTGATATGAAGAGAAAGGGCAAAACCAATCCAATGTTATTTGGGTGGTGTCAAGCCAACAAAGGAACTAAAGCAATGTTAAACCCACCCCCTTGCTGTTTCCAGTGTCCTCATTAGTTGCACCCCTCTCTTTAATGAGGCAGCTGATTTGATCTGATCTTTGCTTTTTATCATTTGAGAAAATATTTGGTTGTCAAAGATCAGATAGTACAGCAATAATATCAGCCTTTCTCAGCAGACTTTTATTGTATTGAAGGGATTTTATTATGCTTAAGGTTGATGTTAGTAATATTGACATTAGTAGTGATACTTTGTAATCATCTTTGTTTATGTGCAAGCAGCTTTGTAGGTGCTTTATATTGGGAAATTAGTTATATAAAAGCAAATGTTTCATGCTTTAGGTACAGGGGATTGCTTACGTGAAAAGAGCATGGGGAGGGGAGGGGAAAAAGGTGTTATGGTGGAGCCTGGGTTGTTGTGTATGAGTCATCATCTAGGAATTATTTTTCTGTACCTTTTGGTTCCTAGTATTCTGGAAAGGTATAAAAGGTGGAAGACATCTTTCCTGGTTGTTGCCTCCGTCTCTCTACCAGCCAGGAAGAGAGATGTGGCCACCCAACTCTATTTTGATCAAAATAAAAGTTGTTTGCTTGCTGAAACCCCGGCTCAGGAGTTTTTTGTTTTTTTTTTGCTCTTTTAAATTCCTGAGTAATGCTGGGGCAATTGTGAGGCTAAGTGTAAAACCTTACAGTATAGTATAGTCCAATTATTTTTGACTTGGATTCATTTGAAATCAAAATACCAATATACAGCTTTATATAAGCTATATAAAGCAATGACAATCCTGATTTTACTGTTGTCAAGAAAACTATAAGAATATAATAAAGTTCAGCTTGAGGAAAGCTGGGCCTTATTTTTGTTACATGGGAGAGAATAAATTTTAAGTTATATTTTGGAAAGAGCACAAACTGATGAAAGAAGACCCAAGAAAATGACTTCAATCCTCAGCTTGAGCCTCATGAAAAGAAAGACATACAAAAAATTAAAATTTTCAAAAAGAATCCCCAAAAGAAAATGTTGTAAATGAAATTATATATTAACACCATTACTTTCCAGTTAACTGCATAGCATCTCCTTTCTGGGTAGGATATCAAATCATGGAGGCGTGGGACAGAATGAGAAAAAAATTGGGCCATTTGCTATGAAAAGAAAATTACAGGTAAAAAATAAAAAGTAATTAACACCACACAAATCTCAAGATAATATTGCACGACATCACCACCAGATGGATTTGTAGCTGGCTGAGAAACAATACTCAACTAGTAGTCCTCAATGGTACTATATCCACATGGAGAGAAGTAAGTAGTGGGGTACCACAAAGTTCCTTCTTAGGCCTAGTACTCTTCAACATCTTCATTAATTACTTAGATGAGGGAACAAAAGGGGAACTCATCAGATTTGCAGATAACACTAAACTGGCAGGAATAGCCAATACCCCAGAAGACAAGCTCAGGATCCAAAAAGATCTTGACAAACGTGAAAAATGGGCCCTATCCAACAAAATGAGTTTTAATGTGGAGAAAAGCAAAGTCTTACATTTAGGCAGGAAAAATCAAAGGTATAAGTACAGATTAGGCAAGACCTGGCTCAAAAACAGTAACTGTGAGAGGGACCTTGAAGTCCTAGTGGATGATCCCTTGACTATGAGCCAGCAGTATGCCGCAGCAGCCAAAAAAGCTAATACAATCCTGGGTTGTATAATCAGAGGCATAGAATCAAGATCACGCTAAGTATTAGTACTGCTTTATAAAACCCTAGTGAGACCACGCTGGAATGCTGCGACCAATTTTGAGCCCATACTACAAAAAAGATGAGAACTTGGAAAAAGTTCAGAGAAGAGCAGCTAAGATGATCAAAGGTCTGGAGACTAAAACATGTAAAACAGCTGCAGGACCTGGGTTTGGCTAGTCTAAAGAAAAGAAGAAACGAGTGACCTGATAGCAGTATTCCAGTATTTGAGGGGCTCCCACAAAGAAGAGGGGGTCAAATTATTCTCCAAAGCACCAGAGGGCAAGACAAGAAGCAACGATTGGAAACTGATCAAAGACAGAATCAACCTGGAATTAAGGAGAAACTACCTAACAGTGAGGACAATTAATCTGTGGAACAGCTTGCCTTCAGAAATCGTGGACGCTCCATCGCTGGAGGTTTTTACGAAAAGACTGGGCGGTCACTTGTCTGAAATGGTATAGGTTCTCCTGCTTGAGCAGAGGGATGGACTAGAAGACCACCAAGGTCCCTTCCATCTTCTATTCTGTTCTGTTCTGTTCCAGCTCAGCTAAAACAAGTTGTGACTCCTGACTCACGCCTTAAAAAAAACACTCGAACAAATTTAAATTCTTTCAGTAGGCTTGGCCACATCTACCTTCAGCTGGATTATAACTGACAGATACAATTATCCTTGGGTGACCCAACTTAAAAGCTTGGCCAATATTTGCAGAAAGCCGTGAGCTGACACACACTTCAGTCTGTTGGTAGATACGGTAATTTCTTAGCATTGTTTATTATGGGAATTTTGATAGCACTCTTTCAGAAGTATTCCTCAGTGAATATTACTCAAAGGAAAATTACAATGCAGGGGAAAAAAAACCTATCAAGACAATTATAAATTACAAAGACCGAATAGAAGCATGCTTTTTAGAGGAAATGATTAGCACAACAGTCACTCCAAAAGGCCTTCAGGAACACTAAAAGGGCAAGAAAATAAGTGCCAGGAAGTGCCAAGAAGACTTTTATGGAGAAAGCATTCTGCCCATGGGCTGCCTTCATTGAGGAAGGTTGTTTTTTCATAATCAGCTTCCACACTTTGATCTTGGAATACAGATAGTCCTCAGCTTATAACAGTTCTTTTAGTGAGTGTTCAAAATTACAACGGCACTGAAAGAAATGATTTATGACTGTTTTTCACAGTTACGAACTTTGCAGCATCCCCATGATCATGTGATCAAAATTCAGAGGCTTGCCAACTGGTTCATATTTATGACCGTTGTTATGTCCCAGAGTCACCTTTTGCAACCTTCTGCCAAGCAAAGTCAAAGAGGAAGCCGGATTCATTTAACTATTGAGTTACTAACTTATCAGCTGCAGTGATTCACCTAACACATAGCTGGCTCAGGAATTCTGGGAGTTGAAGTCCACGAGTCATAAAAGAGCCAAGGTTGCCTACCCCTGACCTTAACACTATGGGAAGAAAGGTTCTAAAATTGGGCAAAAATAATTTAACAAATGTCTCACTTAGGACAGAAATTTTGGGCTCAGTTGTGGTCGTAATTCGAGGACTATCTGCATATGCTAAGACTAAATGCTTCGGCAGAGGTGGATTACTCAGTTTCTTGATTCATGCCATTCTTGCGTGAGTTCTTGTATAACAGATGAATTAGAATATACAATTAAGCCTAGATTTATTTTACCTTGGCTTATCAAATATGTCAAAGCAAAAAATAAACCTGGAATAAACTTGGATTCTGGGTTCAGATATAATAAACCATAGTTAAAGTCCTTCGGGAGAAGGGCGGTATACAAATCAAATTATTAAATTAAATTATTAAATTTGTAATCTAACAACAAACCATGGCTTCACACTTTGGGGCCTTACAAAAAATAAACTGTTTTCTTTTTTGGGGGGGTGGGGGGAATGAATTGGTCCACCATAGTAAGGCAAAAACCAACAAGGCTTAACATAAAATGTAAATTCTGCCTCTGTTTCCTAAAGAAACTGCAAAATATAGTTGTTAGATGCAGGCAAACATTACATACAAATAGGTATTTAATTTTTTAAAAGTCTTCATGGATTACTTTCCTTAAGTAAGGACTAATTTCCTTAAAAATAGCCATCTTGGAGACCTGTATCTGAAAGTATTTGGAAGTATGAAAGAGGGTGATCCTTAATTGATGGTTTGCGGGCCCATACCAGATGCGCTGCCCCAAAGCCAAATGCCAGGGTGTCCCGACAGCACAGCACACCACATCACTGTTGATCAGGGCAGATTTTATCAGAATGCACCAAGATCTCATTTCTCAAGCATCCTCAATGGAAAAGGCCGCAAAACTCCAGTCCATTGTGAGCACCACTAACTGGAGTGGAACAGTCCACACTCACTGAGCAATGCAGTGTAGTTTGCCGAGGGAACCCATCCTCAGTCCCTCTCCCTGTTGTAGTGCCGGTAAGATCTGTGGGTTACCTTTCAAAAGAGAGGGATGGTGCTCTGGGCTCCTGTCCCTGCAAGCTCATCCTGGTTGCCCAGCTACAGTACTTTGCTGATGAGTGAGTAACCAAGAGCCTCCCCCTCACCCCTTTCTGACGGAGCGCCCATTCCTCCGCTTGGCCTTTGCTCTCTTTGCAACCTCAGACCGCTAATGAGCACTGTGCAACTGGGAATGGAAAGGCCTGGAGGGAGAGGAATATAATTAATCACTATAATTGTTACTTAATCCACTTGCTCCTCTAATTGCTTTTGTGAGTGATAATTAGTAAAGGCAAAGTCCTGCATAATTACCATGTAACCACTAAACAAATGGAGGAATGGGGAAAGCTGGCAGGTCCCCAAGAGACCCTGGGAACGAAGCAGCAGGTGGAACTGACAGAGTTATTGTAAGACCATAATTACATGGCGCGTCAGACGGTCCTGGGTTAAACACAAAGCGGTTTGTCCAGGATGCTGAACGATTTCCAGCTCTTTCCACTCTTTCCAGGATGGAGACATTTAAACTGATCCTCACCAAGAGTTTGGTACGATTAATTTTTCTTTTCCTCCAGAGAGAATGGTTCAAGAATTAGCTGCAAGGTCCCATCTCAGCCAACAGCTTCCGCTGCTTGGGAAGTGTGTGTGTGGTTTCCAACTACATAACAAATCCATCAGCATCCAATCAAACACAACATCTAAGTCACATATGAATAAAATTAAACCCTAGCTTGTTGCCATGGCTAAGCAGACCCAGGTTTATGCCCTTGAAAAACTGAATCTGTACAGAGGGCATTCTCCACTGCTCTGGTGGGAGAGAGAATTTTTTCCTTCAAAAGAACTAAAATGCCCTTTCCTTGCTGTTGGGAAAATAACATAAATAAATAACAGCTCTATTTCAAAATTGAAAATCTTGGTGAACAACTGGATTTGCCAAAGGAAAAGCAATTCTAAAAAAGAATTAAGGTTACATTTTATTTCCTCTGGATTTGTCTAGGCTTCTAATTTTCCTAGTACATGTAATCCTCGAGTTATAACAGTTTGTTTAGTGACCATTCACAGTTGCAACAACACTGAAAAATGTGACTTATGACTGTTTTTCAAAGTTACAACTTTTGAACCACGATCATGTGATCAAAATTCAGACACTTGGCAACTGGTTCATATTTATGACCGTTGCTGTGGTCCAAGGTCAAGGGATCCCCTTTTGTGACCTTCTGACAAGCAAAGTCAATGGGGAAGCCAGATTCACTTAACAACCCGGTTAATAACTTATCAACTGCAGTGATTCACTTAACAACTATGGCAAGAAAGGTTGTAAAATGAGGCAAAATTCACTCAACAAATGTCTTACTTAACAACATAAGTGTTGTGGTCATAAGTCAAGGACTTCCTGTACTCAGTACTCTGCTTTGTTTTCCTTGGTGCCTAAAACATTATTTTAGGGAAAAAATGAGGAAGGGTACAATAGTAAAACAGGTTGCCCTCCTTGGAGCTCTGAGGTCTGACACAAGGGCCTTAGCTGCTTACCTTCAAAAAATTGATCCCATTGAATCAGAGACAGTGTATCCCCCCAAAATGCATCTAGGATTGAAGTGAGTATTACTGTAGAGCTACACATACAGGTCGTCCTCCATTTATGACTACGATGGAGTCCGGAATTTTGGTTGTATATTATTGCTTGGTTTGGTTGTAAGTCGAGGTATCACATGACTGGATTCAATTTTATAATCATTTTTATAAGTGTCATAAAATGAGTTATCATGGTCATAAAGCAAATTACATGGTCATTAAGGAAGTCCATTCTTCCAAATGGGTGTATTTTGCCCCCCAGAAACCAGCAAAAAAGTTGCAAATCTCAGTTATATAACTCCAGGACACTGTAACTGGCCATAAATGTGAGCCAGTTGCTAAGCACCTGAGATGCATCCACATGACTTTGGGGTGAGGGGGGATGGATTCTAAGTAGCTTTTTGGAAGTCTTGTCTTGATTTTGAACCGTTGTTAAGAAATGGGTTACATGTTGAGGACTACCTGTACTTCAACAATGATTTAGAAGACAGGCTTTGAACCTAACTGAACATCAATGTACTTCTCTGCCAGTCCGTACAGCAGTCTGGCTTATGTCTGGGTTTTGTGGCTGCTTATGAGTCACATGACTGACTGTGGTGGCAGTAGGTCATGCTGATTCAATAGTGGCAGAGACATGCAGTATTTCTACAGGTCTGAAGTCCTTCCTCCAAATCAGTGTGCTTCTGAGAAAGGGTGGCATACAAAATAAACAAATAAACATCTTTGAAGTCACCTGACCTTACTCCATATTACTTCTCTAACTAATAAGCCCTAGTTTAATTGTTATTGCTGTAATTATTATTGTACCGTTAGTCCTACTGCTACTACTACTACTACTACTACTACTACTACCATTTCTATTCTGATTGCTGAATGTGGCGATGCTCAAATAGCTGCCTCAAAAGGTTTGTGATCTTTTTGGGAAACAGGAATGAGGAAGAGAGAAGGGAAAGTTCAAGACGCTGAAAGTTCAAGGGATGAATCAGTGTTAACTTTACAAATATTTAATATTGCGTTTCAGCTCAGGCTTAATGAGTTGACGAATCAGGCAAATTATGAATCAGTGCAGGTGTTTAATACATGTGAGTTCCCCAAACTGTCCCTGCAGAAAGGTTGCATTGATAGCATGATGGTTGAAGCAGGAAGGGAATAAAAAATAGACCAGGCCTGGGTCTGAGTGCTGGGTGCTGAAACATAGGATCCCTCTGATGTCTCTTCAACTCCCCAAGTTGCCACAATATTGTAAATTTTAATTAGAGGGAGAAAATGGTTAAACAGATAAGCTTTCCTATGGGACATCAGTCTTTTCTGGCTATGAGTGCTACAGGCAAGCAGATGGAAACAGATGAGCTTATATAGATTAAATAAAATTTAATACGGGTACAGCAGGGATCAAATACTTAGGAACAGAATTGCTGCAATATATACAAGTTGTAAAAGGTAAAGGTAAAGGTTCCCCCGCACATGCGTGGTAGTCGTTTCTGACTCTAGGGGCCGGTGCTCATCTCCGTTTCAAAGCCGAAGAGCCAGCGCTTGTCCAAGGACGTCTCTGTGGTCATGTGGCCGGCATGACTAGACGCCAAAGGCACACGGAACGCTGTTACCTTCCCACCGTAGTGGTCCCTATTTTTCTACTTGCATTTTTACGTGCTTTCAAACTGCTAGGTTGGCAGAAGCTGGGATGAGTAAAAAATGAAGATGTAATGGAAATAGTTTATGCTCTCTTACTGATTCTGAAAGAATAATTCTTCAAATAGAGCAAAATACTAAAGGGCAATGTGAAAAATTTATGATGTATTATTAAATGCAAACTCAGGCCTTAAACATCTATAAGAATGCAAACTTGATAAAATATTGGAGATAAAACATTCAATACTTTGTGAAAGCAGAAATAGATGAAATTTGCCTCTAGAAAATGTTCTTGGAAATTAATACATTGATAGTATTCCATCTTGATTCTTAAGGCAAAAAAGTACCAAAATAGAAAATAAAAAATAGGACTATATTTCAAGATTGTTGGAAAGGATGTGATAAAACTGGAATATATTTGCATATCCAGGGGAATTGCCAAAAATCCAATTGCTTTCAGGGAGAAAATAAGCTCTTTACATCACCAGTTCTGGCAACATAAGAATTATGTATTTTACCATTGTTCAAAGGAAAAAAAATCAAAATATTAAAAAGCCACAATAAGATTAAACTGGGGACAGAAAATATATCTATAGTCCAGAATTCAACTTTTTAAAGACTTTTAGTGGAAATTCAGACTATTACAAATTGTTTTAATGAAAATTCAAGGTATTAGAAATAACTTCTGTTCTTCTACATTTTATCAGGTGGACTTTATATCAGGTGTTTCTCTTATTAGCTTTTTATTTGCTTGTGCATTTTATCATATTGCATTTTGTGATAACTTAGATGTTTATTTTCTATCAATGTATTAGTATTTATAAAACCTAAAGAATCTGTAACAAATATTTAATTTTAAAAAGGAATGACTTCGCTTTTAATTTAATCCAGAAAGTTTTTATTCACCTTGCTATAAATTAAGAAGCTGTTAAAAGTCATTTGTGTTCACTGAAAATGTGGATTTTAGGAAATGAAGATGAGTGATCATTCTGAAGAGAATGTCAAGAGTATGTCCACAGATTATTTATTATGTATGTATGTTTATTTAATTATTCAGACTTTGGTAATTTTTTTAATGTCCTAGTGGTGTATTTTTAAAATTGGTGTTACTAAAAATTTGAAAAAAATGAAATGTAAATTTTGTAAATTGATTAATTAAATAAATAAAAACATGGTCATTAAATGCTATAATCATATTCACTTTTAAATCAAATTAAATCCTAAGTGTTTTTGTCCTATTGTTACTATTAAATATTTGTGATTTAATACCTGCCTCAAATTTACACTTGCCTTTTCTCTAGGGCAGTGGGATAGCTTAGCTCAGGGGTCTTCAAACTTGGCCCTTTTATGACTTGTGGACTTCAACTTCCAGAATTCCTCAGCCAGCGTGGCTGGTTTAGCGGTTAAGATCAGAGTGTCACATGAAAGCGTGAGCTTCCTCTTTGCCTGACTCCTGCCTACCTAGCAGTTTGAAAACATGCAAATGCAAGTAGATAAATAGGTACTACTTATCTGGGGAGGAAACAGTGCTCCATGACATAATGCTGGCCACATGACCACGGAAACTTCTTTGGACAACCCAGGCTCAATGGCCTTGAAACAGAGATAAGTGCCACCAGTGCTTTTTTTTTGTAAAAGAAAAAGGTGCCGGAACTCACACACGTCATACAACCCGCCTTGCCTACCCTACAAGGTTCCATCCAAAAAAGGTGCCGGAACTCTGTTCTGAGCGTTCTATGAGAAAAAAAGCCCTGAGTGCTACCCCCACTATAAGTCAGTTATAACTAACGAAGTAAAATCCACAGGGACTCCTTTCCTTTTCTCTAGGAGCTCAAGCATTTGAATTTTAATGTCCTAAATTGTATTTCAATACTTTCCCTCTGTTGCATGCATCTCAAAGCTTGAGTGCAGCATTTGGCCTAAAAACAATTTCATAAGCCTTCCATATTTTTGATGCCTCTACCAAATATGGAGCTGATCAACACACTGCCAGCTATTTTTTGCTGGTAGAAGACACCTCTTGGCTCTCTCTACAACTGGATATTGAAATAAACACAACTGACATCTGGTGTGCAGAAATGCCAGCAGAGTTGCTAGACAAAAGCTGTTTTTTGATAGGTTCCCCTCTGGTAGTCATGCTGGCAAGAAGAAGAAAAAAAAGAACCCCTAAAATCTGTAGTAGCAATAGGCTAATAGAAGTTTACAAAATCATTAAAGATTTACAAGAATGTTTTTCTTCCATCTGGAAAACCAGGAAGTAAATGGGGATGAAATAAACTTGATGGCTAAACTTTGTCACAGAGATAATAATAATAATAATAATAATAATAATAATAATAATAATAATAATAATAATAATAATAATAATAATAATAATAATAATAATAATTTAATTTCTATACCGCCCTTCTCCCGAAGGACTCAGGGTGATGTACAGGGCAATAAATACAATAAAAATACAGTGTACAAAAGTCAAGATAGAATTAAATATTAAAGCCCAATTACAGTAAAATTAAATAAAATTAATATTAAAAAACCCCAAACCCCTCAGACCAGGCCAGCTTGTTCAAATAAATAAGTTTTTAGGTCATGGCGGAAGGAGCGAAGGTCAGGAGCCATCCGGAGCTCAACCGGTAAATGGTTCCAAAGGTCTGGCGCGCCCACAGAGAACACCCTCCCCCTGGGGGTCGCCAGTTGACACTCTCTGACTGACGGCACCCTAAGGAGGCCCTCTCTGTGGGAGCTCACTGGACGAAGGGAAGTTGATGCTGGCAGCAGGTGCTCCCGTAAGTAATCCGGACCCATGCCATTTAGGGCTTTATAGGTCATCACCAGCACCTTGAATCTCACCCGGAGGGCAACCGGAAGTCAAGATCTATGCCCAATTTAATTCCCTGGATCTACAGTCCATTATGCTCAGGTCTCTCCGCTCCTTTCAGTTACTGACTATATGCTCTTGAGAATTTCAGTTGAAGAAAACAGTCACAGGGGAAATTCAGTTCTCTGCTTTGGATATTTTTCTTGAGTAGAAATAGCTACAAGCCATTCATTATATTGGCATATACAAATTTTGGAAGAAAGCTCCCAACTATAGTAATCTGGGGCAAATGAGCTGGACATGTCCATCTCCAATTTAAGTCATGATGACAAATCCATATTGACTGATGCCTGTTAATTCTATCTCCTTCCTAAAATCAGCCATGTATAGCAGGGGTCCCCAACCTGTGGGTCACGACCCACTACCGGGCCATGGCCTATTTGCAACCGAGGTGTGTGACTGGAGGGCCAGCACGTGTGCAGCCACACTCATGCGAGCAGTGCCCCAAAGTCTTCTCTCTTGTGTGAGTAGAACTGTGAGTGCACCAGCCTGCTACTCGCACAATCTGGTTCCCCTCTCCCCCCCTCCCCACGGCCAGGTTGCCAATCTAACCGCTTCCAAGGCTCCAAAAGTGGAGCGGTGAGAGCAGAAGCTGAGTGGGACGAGAACTTCCCTGCTCAGTTTGCTGATTCACTCGATCCGCTTTTGGAGTATTGGCAGCCTCGGTGAGTCTGAAGGAGGACGAGACTGTGCCCCCAAAGGCTTATCCTCTCCACACCAAGAGCTTTTGCAAACAGACAAAAGGCTTCGGGGGAGCGATCTCGTGCTGCTTCAGGCCTTCTGTCCCTTTGCAAAAGCTTCTGGCGCAGAGAAGCCTGAAGGAGCGGAAACTGCACCCCAAATGTTTTCTCTTCTCTCTAGCGTGAATGGAGTTGTGCGTGCACGTGCACATGCATGTGCGCCAGCCAAACTGCTCAGGTGGCCTGGTTCCCCTCTTTCCCCCCCAGCTGGGCTGCTAAGTTGCAAAGGTTGGGGACCACTGATGTATAGTATTCTTCAAATATCCCTTCCATAGTCAGGATGGTCACGTAGGCATTTTGTGAAGATTTGGCCATCATCCTGGATTGGTTTTTTTGCATGACAAGATGATCTCAAATCTTGCTTATCAACTCATTCCTTAGGCCCATGAGAGAAAATAAGTTTTGTGGGTTTTATATTGTTTCAAAGACTTTCATAATCTGTTGACTAAAGGTGGTCATTATCCACCTTGGGAAGTGATGCCTTTGTGATTTTGCAGTCTACAAGAAGCTTTTCCAAAAGGTTTATCCAGTAGAAGGGCTGGTTTCTCCAGCACTATTATACTAAGAACCAATATCTAAAAGGGGTAACTTTAACAGAATGACAGAATAATAGAGTTGGAAAGGACCTTGGAGGTCTTCTGGAATCTAGTCCAACCCCCTGCTCAGGCAGGAAACCCTATACCGTTTCAGACAAATGGTTGATCAATCTCTTCTTAAAAACTTCCAGCGTTGGAGCATTCACAGCTTCTGGAGGCAGGTTGTTCCACTGGTTAATTGTTCTGACTGTCAGGAATGACATGTACCACATAACAAAGCCAGTAGTGCAAGTCTATTAGGCATCGTTCTATCAACCACAACTCTTGAGTTGCAGGTTCTTCAACCACCAGAACAAGACAAAATACCGCTTCGGAAAGATTGAGATAGGAGTTACTTTAAAGTACAACAAATCTAAATGGAATTTTGTCAGCCTTGAGCAAGAGTTGCCCCCTTCTCAAGTTTCTGATCAGATTTCCCCAACCTGAACATTCTGGAAAGTGTGAATTTTAAAAATTCTCACCAATGGGAGCTGAATTCAATACATCTTGTCCAATTTCAGACAAGGCCTTTTTAGATTAATATTTTTCCCAGATTTGCCTCCTGGGATAATGCAAAGTGTGGAATCCTTCAGTGACTCACACAGCCACCCTCTGAATTTTATTACTGTGGAGATGAATTTTTCTATTTCCTTCCTGTGAGAGAACTATTGGAACAGATTTTGCTGCTCACAAATCAGGACTACACAGCAACAAATATTGACTTTATTTTGCACGTGTTATAGAGGTCCACTGAGTGACAATACAGAATAGCAACCTTTCCACGACGGTGCAAAGATAGGGTACCAGATCTAGGCTGCAAAAATCTAGACATTAAATACTGTAGAGGCAGCAAAGAGATCATTTTCTGTACCTCTTTGCTGCCATCTAGTGATTATCAGATTTTTTTTTCTTAGTTCAGATAAAGAAGCCATATTTATGCATGAGAAAAAGCTTTCTCAAAAGAGACTTACTACTAAACATCCTAGATGCTGTAGCCTGTGCCTCTGACTTCACTAGGTCTTAAGCATTTATGTACACAGAGAACTTTTTTTTTCAGGTTGCTTTTTTCTTGATTTTGGGATTTTGGATGAAAGTGTGGTAAAAGTTCGGAAGCCTAAAACATAAGCTATATATGCTTAGCTTTCTCCTGAAAATCATACCCTCAAAGGGTGCTGAGAGACATATGCATCCTATGAATTGTTCTTCCCTGAAGAACTTAGGTTCAAAGCAGAAAAATGTGAGTTGTCACTGAACCAGCTTCCAATTCTTACCATAGTGGAGCAACTTGCCTCCAAAAGTTGTGGGTGCTGCATCACTGGAGGTTTTTAAAAAAGAGATTGTACAGCCATTTGTCAGGCATGACATAGGGTCTTCTGCCCAAACTAGAAAACCTCCAAGGGTCCCTTCCAAATCTGTTATTCTGTTATTATTCTTTCAGCAAACTAAAACAAGGCCTATTGTATCTGCTGCTAACCCTGATCCTAATCCCCATTCTGAATAGAAATTCTGGGAGGTACAGTCTCAATTCATGTATAAGAGCAACCCAATCGTCCAGCAGATCAAGCTAGAGGCCCAGTGAGTCACTGGGATTATTTGCATAGCACCAGGCGATTCTGGGACAGCAAAAAGAAGCTCACTGTGAGCTACAGAGAAGTTCTAGGCCAGGGGTCCCCAACTTGCGGTCCGTGGCCCATGACCGGGCCCTGGCCTAGCAGCCACTGGGCCACAGAACAGGTTGGTCAGTGCTGGTCATCCCCACTGTTGCTAGCACTACACCGCTATGCAAACAGGGTGCTGTGCAGAGAAAACGGGGCACCGGCACTATGCAAATGGGGTTCCGCCAATATGCAAACAGGGTGGCGTGTGGTGTGAAAACTGGGTGGCGCATGATGCAAAAATGGGAGAAAACTGTGCAGCACACAGTGCAAAAACCGGGCAGCACGCGGTGCAAAAGCCGGGTGGCGCATGGCACAAAAATGGGGGGAAGCCGGGCAGTGCGTGGCACAAAAACTGGGTGCCACATGGCACAAAAACAGGGAAACTGGGCGGTGCACAGCACAAAAACCAGACAGCACATGAAAACCGGGCAGTGCACAAAAACCGGGCAGCGCATGCATGGCACAAAAATGGGGGGAAACAGATGACTTCCAGGTGGCGCTTCAGTGGCACAGATGGTTGGATTCAACCACTGGCCCTTCTATCCCGTTGAAGCAGCAGAATAGCCGATGATCAGCTGTTCCGCCACTCGAAAACCCCTCTCCTTGGGCAAAGAGGGGAGGGGGAGCTTCCAGGTAGGGGTAGAGCTCCCCTAGCACCCCAGAACATTTGTTCTGGGGCATGAAGGGTGAGAGCCCCCCCAAAGCCTGGGAATGTTCCGGAACGAAGGACTCTTCTTCTTAAGCAGAACAAGATGCTGAATCCACTCCTGCCAGATCTGATTGTCATCTTGAGCGATGGTAGCAGCAGAGCTGATGCAGGAGCAGTATAAATAGCAAGTACAAAGCTTTAACTCTGAAACTCAAACTCTCTTCCTGCTCCAACGATTGTTTTAAAGAAGGGGAAGATGGCACCTGACTGACTTTTTTTTCCTAACAAGAAGTGAAAGTGTTTTTCTTCAAAGTAAAGTGACTGTTTGAACTGAGTGGGAATATGTAAAATGGACTTTAAAACCTTAAAAGAGCTTGCTAAAATTTGGAGGTGCTAAAAAGTTATTTTCAAGATCTGGTTATTTCACAGTTTAACTACAAAGTAATAAATGGACTAGAAAGTGAAAGTGTGTATTGAAAGTCATTAGTTGCAAAAATGGCTTCCAAACCGCATAGACCCATTTTTAAAAGTGCGGAGGCATTGCTTGTTCAGCAGTCTGGAATGCAGTCTTTGAAGTTACCCCCCCCCCGAAGCTGCTGCATCTGTATTGACTTTAAAAGATTTACAATATGCTTTAAACGATGCCTTAAAAATCCAGTCTGAAAAAATATTTGAGAAGGTGGCAGAATTCATTGAAAAGGAAAGCAAGAAAATAAGGGAGGATACTTTGATGGCACTTCAAGTGTTTTCAGGCTGTATTGAGAACCTGGATGAACGTGTGGAAGAAGTGAAACAAAATAATCTGATGCTGGAGGCTAAAATAGGTGAAGTGGAGAATAAAATGGAAAAACTTGAAGATGAAATGATGATGATGCAATATAGAGATATGGAATTCGCCTTGAGGATCAGAGGTTTGAAAGAGAACCTGCAGGAGAATCTGGAAGAGACGTTGGTGGATGCTTTGGTGCCTATTTTGGGGGTTCAACCTGAAGATTTGTTTGGGTAGATAAAGTATTTCATGTTAATTCTTGGACTGCTAAACAAAGGAAACTGCCAAGGGATGTGGTTGTGTATTTTACAAAGAGAAAGATTAGAAATGAGATCATTCAAATCTCTTATAATAAAAGACTTAAAGTGGCTAATCAGGAGGTTTTGATTCTGAAAGAGATTCCTCCAAGAATTTTGAGAAAAAGGAAAGATTTTTTTCTTTCTGGCAGATGAATTAAATAAACAACAGCTTCAGTTCAGGTGGGAGATACCAATGGGGATTGTGGTGAATCATTCTGGAGAAAGATATTGCCTTAATACAGTAGGGAAGGCACGTGATTTTTATTCTAATGTATTGAAAGCAGGCTTACCGTCATCCTCAGAAGTTAAAAAAGGAAAGGAAGAAGAAGGGCGACAGTTACAACAAATAGTTTCGGAAACTGCAATCCTTGGCTTTATTTAAAGATCTTAAGCTTCAAAGAATGACACGGGCTGCATCTAGATTCAAGGAATAACAATAATAATAACAGTAGAAATTAAAGTTAAGTGTATGTAAGGAGGACATTGATAGAAACAAGATTTAGTAATGGAACTTGTTAAAGATAGGATAATCAAGAACTAATAATGGTGGACATTTGGGGATGGTATTTACAGTAGATCTTAAAAATTTGTATGTATGTATTTAAATTGTTAGTCTAAATGTTGGAGATGTGGTTGTGATGATGCAATGTATTATTATGTATGGTTGAATTGTACAAGATTACAATTTTAAATGTTAAAGTAATTTAGTGGAATATGTAAGATTTTTAAGAAAAAGATAAGGTTTTTCTTTTCTCTTTCTTTTTTTTTCTTTTTTCTTTGTATAACTATTTTTGTAGGGTACTATTATAGATTGTATTGTTATAGAAATTAAATTTAATAACTATAGTAGAATTTTTGGTACTGTTATATTGGAAGAAGGCTGATTTGTTTATTATAGAAGAATGGATTTTGAAAGTTTTGAATTAGGTAGAAATGGTAGAATTTGGAATATGTGAAGAATATTTGTAATGGAGATATATTGTGATGTTTAAGGAGAGTAAAAGCGTGATTGAATTTAAAGTGTAATTATAGTTAGTTAGTATATTTGAGATTAAGATTGTGAAAATAATACCCTGTATTTAGCTTTGGGAAGTCGGGGGTGTGTGTGGAGGTGGTAGGGGTATTCGGTGGGTTAGGGGTAGGGGTTAGGGGTAGGGGGGATGGGGTTTATGTCTAAAAATGTACTTTAAAACTTTTCAATAAAAAAATGGGGGGAAAACTGGGTGGTGCATGAAAACTGGGTGGTTTCATGCTTCCCCCTCCCTTTCCCTCCAGTCCGCCAACTGAGAAAGGTTGGAGACCTCTGTCCTAGGCTATACCAACAAAGGGATAACATCAAGATCACAGGAAGCGATAGTAGTGCTTTTACACTGCACTATAGTGAGCCCATATTAGAAATACTGGGTCCAGTTCTGGTTACCTTGATACTTAAAAGATACTGAGGCCCTAGAAAGGGTGCAGAGAAGAAGAACAAAGATGATATCGGGTCTGGAGGCTAAACTGTGCAATGAGTGATTAAAGGGAACTGCAAATGTTTTGCCTAAGAGAAGGCTTAGCGGGAGACATGATAACACTGGAGGGCAGGACAAGAAACAATAGGTGGCAGCTTACCAGAGAGAGAACCAACCTGGAAATAAGGAGCAATTTCCTGACCGTGAGAATGATTAAACAGTGGAACGAACAGCTTGCCTCCTGGAGTTGTGGGTGTTCCATCACTGGATGCTTTCAAGAAAGTTTACAGCATTACTAGCTGTCCAGGGCCACCCACCACCCACGGGACCATGGGTTGGACAGGCCTGGTGTAGGGACTCTTGCCTTGCTCAGGAAGTTGGAACAGAAGGTCCAGAAAAAACATGTTCTTCGTCTGACGGCATTCTTCTTTGTTATTTTGCAGATCTGTTTCACTGGCTGATCCACAAATCTTGCCTGGTTGTTTGGCTTCACTGTCATAATTTGCAGGATTGCTGGGTATGTCCTATTTAGGTCTCAGTTTACCCTACAACTGAAGCAACCTAAGCAGTTATTTTTCTAACTGTATACAGTCTCACTTTTCATTATGGTCATTTTCCAGGGCTCTAGAAATGGATGTCGACAGGGAGAAGCGAGAACTGCTACATTGGTTTCAAGACCTGGCATATTGATGCACATAATGCATTAATTAGATCCAGACAAACACAACTCTTTTTTTTTTTCTTGGACTCTCCTTTAATTAAAGTTGGTGGCTTATGAAGTGCAACTGTTGATCATACTATATGAGTTATAGCCCTGTCTTAGGACCTGCTTATTCAGTCTGTTATCTTGGGATAATCATCCCTGAACCTGCTTCATTCTAATTTGCTTATATGCTCAAGTGATGAATTAGCAGTTAAAATAAGGTGAAGGAAAATGAATTGACCTTGGCAGGATCAAGGTTCCTTCTTTTCCTTTCTTTTAGCTAGGGACAGGAGGAACAGGAACCTGGAGAGAGAAATATAGTGACTTAGAATAATCCAGTGTTATAAGCCTCTTAGACATCATTAAAACAACTGAAAATGTGAAAAATTCTTTTGGGTCTATGCCTCCACATCAAAGAATAGAATAGAATAGAATAGAATAGAATAGAATAGAATAGAATAGAATAGAATAGAATAGAATAGAATAGAATAGAATAGAATAGAATAGAATGGAATGGAATGGAATGGAATGGAATGGAATGGAATGGAATGGAATGGAATGGAATGGAATGGAATGGAATGGAATGGAACGGAACGGAACGGAAAGGAATGGAATTCTTTATTGACCAAGTGTGATTGGACACACAAGGAATTTGTGTCCGGTGCATAAGCTCTCAGTGTACATACAAACAAAGTGATAAGTCATAGAACATAAATCATAACATACAACAATTGACAAATGATAATATACCAATAGGAGAAGGTAGTAGGAAAGATGAAAGGTGGGACAGATGAGAAGATGACAAGGATGAGAAGATGACAAGGATAATAGCAATAATTCCAAGCCCAGTAAAGAGTGTGGCAATGATGTTGCTGGAGAGTGGGAGCTAATGGTTTCAACCCTTTCCTAGGGAGAAGTTGGTGATGTCCCCAACTTTAAAATACTGTTGGTTGTTATGTATCAATTTTGAGATTTATAAAACAATTAGAGAATTGTTCCAATGAAGATCTCAGAAGCAATAATTGGCATAAGTGATCAACTGCTCTGAGGTTTGGGGTTGATTTTCATTTTGCCATCTCAATGCTCATCCTCCTTGGTGTAAATTCACAGAGTAGGCTTCAGTCCCCATTGGGCTAATGTCTGCAGGGAATCCCTAGAGTTTCAAAATCCTGGGCCTTGCTTGTATTGGCAGGCCAGGTGGGCAGTGAGGCTTCCACAGCTTTCTGCCATACTGCAGCACCCACCCACCCCCAACTAGTCCCAGAGGCCCCTGTCATGCCAC
The DNA here is from genome assembly GCF_947247035.1 of Vipera ursinii. NCBI lineage: Eukaryota > Metazoa > Chordata > Lepidosauria > Squamata > Viperidae > Vipera > Vipera ursinii. The sequence goes on along the minus strand of NC_139513.1, from coordinate 138,565,936 downwards.
TTAGATACCCCCCCACTCCTTAATTGGGCTCCTCTTCACAAGCTGTTAGATCATTTAATGACCACAATTGTGGTTGCGAAGCAGTGGTCACATCTCACAATGACTGCTTTCTTCAATGACCAAGTGTGGTTGTAAGCCAAGGATTACCTGTTTTATTTTTAACAAAATCTGTGAAGAGCAGCTGCATTAGACAATATGCAAAGCTTGGCTAGCTTTAGTTTTAGTTTGCTTTTGGGGCATCTTAGCACGTTGTGCTGGCTGGGTGACACTGGCTCAAGACTCTCTCAGCCCAGCTCACCTCACAGGGTGGTTTTTGTGGGGAAAATAGGAGGAAGAAGGAGTTAGGAGGAAGGAATATTAGTTATGTTTGCCATTTTGAATTATTTGCTAAAATTATGAAGGTCAGCTAAAAGAAAAATCCAAGTTACCAGGTTAACTTTCGATTCAGTGTAGCATATGAACCTTAAAAAAAATGAGCTAATGCAGAAATGCAGTTGTACTGTCAGAACACAGCCATAAAAATTGTGATCTTTATTGTGACAGAAAAGGGACTGTAGCTAAACATGTGGAGAGCAATCATATTGAGTGTTACTTCCTTTTATTTCACAATAATTTCATTTGTGTTTTAAATTTAATTAAATTAAATTTTTGTCCTGGCACTACCCATTTTTTAGAATAGGGCCCTCTCTGATAGATCTGTCAAGACCAGGTGTGATCTTTGGGCCAAAACAGAACATCCATCCCTGCCACACAGCAACCTCTTCCAGGTGGGAACCCTCCCCAAATTCTGGAGTCTTCTGGCCTCCACTTCCTGAGCTGCTCAAAGGAAAAAGTTGGCCATTTGAGGAAACATGAACTAAGCAGAAATGGATTTGCACACAGTCAGAACATTTCGGTGTCCCTGTGATTATTCATGCTGTGTCAATAGGAGAAAATTAAATTTGCCTTCTGAGCAAAACCTTCCTCAATTAGATGTTGGCATCAGAGGAGAAATCTATAAAGCAGGGTGAAAGATTGTGTCTTAAATGGGACCCATGAAGGATTGAAGGCTCACGTTTGGCCAGCTTAGATGCAAATTAACTTTTTCTATTGAACTTGACTGTATGGATTTTAGGAAGTATTATCTCTTCAAATCAGAGGAACCCTGTAAACTGGATGAATGTAACAGTGTTGTCCCTAATTAACCTTGGGACTGAAACCAAGATCATTTGTTACTGCAACAACATTTGCAAAAGGCTCTGTGCAGTCAGCTACTCAACATCTGGGTTGTATCCCCAATATGATTGGCTTTGCAGAAAAAGTCAAAACAGGTATTTTTATGTTCATTGTTGTCGTGAGCTGCCAAGAGTGTCTTTACCATTGCAGTAGGATATAAATCTGTTAAATAACTAACCTATATAATGGAAATCTGCGCCAAAACAGATGACTGAGTTTTGGGGTACTGGGTGTTTCCTGATTGAGGTGCTGATAGTGATGAAGACGAGTGTGTGAGAAAGTGCTGCTTTATTTATTTCTTTGGATCCCATTTTTATTATTTTCGCAGGTAACTCAAGGTGGCAAACATATCCAACATATCTTTCTCCTCCTTTCCCCCCCACAACAACAACCCTGTGAGGTGGGTTGGTCTGAGAGTGAGTGACTGGCTCAAAGCCACCCAGCTGGTTTCCATGGCTAAGGTGGGACTTGAACTCATGGTTTCCTACTTTCTAAACTGGTGCCTTAACCATTAGACCAAACTAACTCTCAACTCCAAGGCTACATTTGATCTATCAAAGTTGACTGAAACCTGGTGTCCAGATGTTTTCCAGGTTCTAGATCCACTCCTGGTTCACACACTCAACTATTCTAGAAGCTGTACATCAGTGCTGGCCAGAGGTTCCCATTTCTGATTTATGGGCTAGCCTGAATTCTTACACGTGTATTGTGTGGCTCAATTCTGAGCAGACAATCAAATGCCAAACTATTTCAGAGCTACAGCACAGATTGCTAGAGCCAGTTTGGGGTGAGGGGAAGAGAACAAATTTATTCAGTGCAGTGGTGGGATTTAGATAAGGTGTAGATGCCACTTCCGGAAGTCCATTCTGGGCCTGGGCAACAAAAAATTAGCTACAGGTTCTGCCGAAGTGGTGCGAACTGGATGAATCCCACCACTGATTCTATGTCTGATAGTTCTCACTGATAACAGTGAAACAATGCATTTTCGAAAGACATACAAAATCAGGGGAACTCTGGGTAGGTTCCTGACTTACAACCGCAGTTGTGATCAGCCTTTCCATTGCTTTCCTAGGCAGTGGTTAAGTGAGCTGCGAACGACTTTACCACCTTTTTACCATGGTTGTTAAGTGAATCCACCTCCCTATATTGACTTCGCTTGTCTGTTGCCAGCTGGGAAGGCCGCATATGGCAATCACACGTCACCCAGGGCGCTGCCACCCTCGTAACTACATATTGGTTGCCAAGTACTTTAACTTCAGTCATGTTACCAAGGGGGATGCTGCAATAAATGGGAGAACTGGCCGTTGGCCACTCTTTTCAGTGCCGCTGTTACTTTGAATAGTTTATTATTTATTTATTTTTATTAATTCCATTTATATCCCGCCCTTCTCCGAAGACTCAGGGCGGCTTACAAGCTTAGCAGTAGCCTTCATTCTATGTATATGCCTGCTTATTAGGGCTTTCACACCCCCTCCCAAGCGGCATTATTACAAAGTCAGCTTATTGCCCCCAACAATCTGGGTCCTCATTTTACCTACCTGGGAAGGATGGAAGGCTGAGTCAACCTTGAGCCTGGTGGGATGCGAACCTGCACTAATTGCAGGCAGCTGGTGTTACTTAAGGAGGCATTAGCCCACTCCTCCACCAAGGCTAGTTGCTAAAAGAATGGCTATAAGTTGAGGACTATTTGCATTTAAAAATAAAGACCTAAAAATAAAACAAGCACAAATGCTAGGTTTTTGATGGGTTTAGCACTCACCTTTGTAGTCGTTGGATAGGGTCACTATTGCTCCCTCAACTTCATCGAAGTATCATAAAATGTTGAATTTCAGAGTTATTCTGAAAAAGTCACTTTCTGCCTGGGAATATATCTTACACACACACACACACATACACACAAAGACTCAGTAAGGAATCAGAAGTTCCACCTGCATGAGGGAAGAGTAGTTACAATATCACACATTGTCACAGGGGTAGGCAACCTTGGCTCTTTTATGACTCCCGGACTTCAACTCCCAGAATTCCTGGGAGTTGTGCTGGCTCAAGAATTCTGGGAGTTGAAGTCCACGAGTCATAAAAGAGCCAAGGCTGCCTACCCCTGGTACTAAGCTAAGATGTGAAAAGAGCAGGCTTTTTTATCAACCCAGTGAAACAGGAAGGTGGGTGGACATGGGATATTTTCGGGCTCTGGAGGATCTACCATCTTGTTCTTGCTTTCTTTCTTTTTTTTAGCTTTAGTGTAAGTTGGATTTTGGAAATAAGGGCCCGCCTACTAGAGCAATTGTCCAATTGCAGTTGGAGAGAATGAGAACGTGGACTAGTTGAAAAGGGCTGCGTTATTCTGATATGTCAGCTTGAATGTTTTTAAGAAAGTTGTACAGTTATTCACATCCATTTCCCGTCATATATGCATTCTTGTCTAAGATTTTTGTATAATGTAAGCCTTTTGCCTAATTTGTCCAAACTGTTTTATTTAGGACAGCATTTCAATATCTCTCCACTATCATCTGGATACTCTCCTCGACTTACAACAGTTCATTTAGTGACAACGGCGCTGAAAAAAGGGAGTTGTGACCATTTTTTTACGCTCACAACCGTTGTAGCATCCCTACGGTCACATGATCAAAGTTCAGACATTTAGCCGCTGACTCATCTTTACGACGGTCGCAGTGTCCCAGGGGTCATGTGAACACCTTTTGCGACCTTCTGACAAGCAAAGTTAATGGGGAAGCCAGAGTCAATTCACAACCGGGTTAATAACCAATCAGCTGCCGTGATTTACTTAACAACAGTGGCAAGAACGGCTGTAAAAAGGAACAAAACCCATTTAGCAACTGTTTTACGTAGCAACAGAAATTTTGGGGTCAACTACGGCCTTAAGTCGAGGACTACTGTATCTGTACTTCAAAATCCCTAGGTAATATGTCCCTACAACGTGACCCAAAAGTGAGCATCACAGGCAATTCCCTTTATGTATACACTTTTATTAGAGGCCGGTATCATACATTTTAGAGAATTTAAAAATATGCTGCTCAAAAAAATAAAGGGAACACTTAAACAACACAATGTACTGTATTTAATAGTAGGATGTCTTATCTTGTGTTCCCTTTATTTTTTTGAGCAGTATATATTTGCTAAGTTAGCTAAGCTGACCTTTAAATATTAACTGAGATTTTTTTCCCCTTAAACTCTAATGAGAGCTATAAAAGAAATAAGAATGTCAGACTAGAACTTGGGATTTGAATTCAGATCCCAGATCACTCAATAGCTCTGGGATGCCGACTGACTCTCTCATTCTTGCCCACCTCATAAGATTATTTGGATGTTTTAGTAAAAGGAAAAACTAAAGACCCCTCGGCTTCTTGGTTGGACAACAGTCTGGAAATAAATAACATAAAGCTTAGAATACAAATAGATCTCAACTTACAAAAGTTCATTTAGTGACTGCTTGAAGTTGCAACAGCACTGAAAAAAGTGACTTATGACAGTTTTTCACACTTACAACCATTGCAACATCTCCATGGGCATGTGATCAAAATTCAGATGCTTGGCAACCGACTCGGATTTATGACGGTGGCAGTGTCCCGGTGTTATGTAATCACCTTTTGCGACCTTCTGACAAGCAAAGTCAATGGGGAAGCCAGATTCACTTAACAAGTGTGTTACATAACTTACTTACAACTGCAGTGATTCACTGTTGCAAGAAAGGTTGTAAAACGGGGCAAAACTCACTTCACAATGGTATCCACTTAGCGATGGGAATTTGGGGCTCAATTGTGGTCGTAAGTCGAGGACCACATGTACACTTGGTGGCAGCTGAATGCATGATTCCCTTGATTTTCCTTGTCTGAAAGGATGCTCAGTTCCTGTCCTGAGCCGAGGGGGTGAATCAGCCGCTTTCGAAAGAACTCCAGTCTGATCCCCCTTTTTTGTAGTAAAAGCCTTGAGCGTCATGTCATTGTGAAATGTGATGCCGACAAACATGACTCAGATGAAATGTTTACATTGAGCTTAAAGTGCGTGGAGAGTTTTACTCTCCATCCCATTACCTTCACAAGCTCTGGAATCGTCATCGTTTCTGGAAACCATCTGTCATAAATTGACAGACCACTGAGTGCCCTCGAATGAGCTAATTTGAAGAGAGGAGTGCTCAGCAGCATCCGGCAGACTCTGACTGAGAGTTAGGATTTAGGAGTTGAGCCTGGTTAATCCAGATGGTGAACCAGCTGACAGATCCGGAGCTAGGAAAGTTTGAAAAACAAAACAAAAGACCCATGGAAATTGTAAGCCACCCAGAGTTGAGCTCAAGCAGTGGCGGCTAAGAGGTAGCTTTGTCTTATGTGCCAGTTGCACCTGTTCCTGGATCATCAAACCCTGCTTAGTCACTCACGGGCAAGTTGTCTCCAGACTGGACTACTGCAATTTGCTCTTCGTGGGGCTGCCCTTGAAGAGTACCCAGAAGCTTCAAATGGTACAGAATACAATGGTACAGGCAAGTACGTCTGCTCCTAGGATAGTGCATGTCACTCTTTGGCTCGGTGAAATTAACCTGAAATTAGGTTGGGTCCATCCCTATTGACACAGGTAATCCTCGACTCACAGCCATTTGTTTAGTGACTGTTCAAAGTTACAACGGCACTGAAAAAAGTGACATGGCTTTTTTTTTCACATGACCATTGCAGCATCCCCATTGTCACGAGATCAAAATTTGGTCGCTTGGCAACTGCCTTATATTTATGACCGTTGCACTGTCCCGGGGTCATGTGATCACCATTTGTAACTTACCCAGCCGGCTTCCAAAAAGCAAAGTCAATGAGGAGGAAGCCAGATTGGCTGTGAATCCCAGCAAAGCCGCAGGCCCAGATGGGGTGCTGGAGATAGTGGTTAAGAATTGTGCCAACCAATTAGCAGGGGTCCTGACAAGGATTTTTAACATCTCCTTGGAAACGGCATGTGTACCATCGTGCTTGAAAGCAGCTAGCATTGTCCCAGTCCCCAAGAAAACTGCAGTTGAGTGCCTGAATGACTACAGACGTGTTGCATTAATGTCTGTAGTCATGAAATGCTTCGAAAGACTGGTTCTCCAACATCTCAGGACATGCCTCCCACTGGATTTCGATAAACATCAATTTGCCTACAGGGGGAACAGGTCGACAGACAATGCCATAGCTACTGCTTTACACTCTATAGCAAGTCATCTTGAGAAACCTGGAAGCTATGTCAGGATGCTTTTTGTTGATTATAGCTCGGCTTTCAACACCATTTTGCCAAGCACTCTCATCGAGAAGCTGACTGACTTGAAATTTTCCCCCTCCATCTGCGACTGGATTCAAGACTTTCTTAGGGACCCATTACAAACAGTGTGGGTTGGGTCTGCTTTGTCCACCCACCTGAAGCTTTGCACCAGCTCACCACAGAGCTGCGTGCTTAGCCCCTACCTGTACTCTTTGTATACATATGACTGCATATCATCCGACCCATCTACTGCGATAATTTAAGTTTGCAGATGATACTACCGTGGTGGGTCTTATTACAGGTGGGGATGAGACAGCATACAGGGCGGAGGTACAAAAACTATCCAAATGGTGTTGTAACAACAACTTGCACTTGAACATCAGCAAGATGAAAGAGATGGTGCTAGACTTCCGGAGGAAAAAGGAGGAACCTGCCCCACTTTACATCGGGGAGGACTGTGTGAAGAGAGTTTCCTCCTTTAAATTTCTGGGAGTCTACGAAGATCTGACCTGGAAAGTTAATACAATCCAGGTGGCTAGAAAGGCCCAATAGAGGCTTCACTTTCTCAAGGTCTTGCGGAAGAACAGGGTAGAACAACGGCTTATGACCCTCTTTTACCGGTCTACTATAGAGAGTGTCCTCTCATATGGTATTGTGGTTTGGTATGCTGGTCTGACAGCCGTGGATAGGAAGGTATTACAGAGGGTGGTGAGCACAGCACAAGACATTGTGGGCTGTCCCCTGACACCACTGGATGACATCGCCAGGGCTCACTGCCTTGGAAGTGTGAGGAAAATTCTCAGGGATGACTCACACCCTGGACGGTATCTCTTTACTCTCCTACCATCGGGTAGGAGATATAGGAGTATAGCCAGCCATACCAACAGGCTGAAGAATAGCTTTTATCCATGGGCTGTTAGGCTTTTGAATGGGAAATAATTTTATAAACTTTATGCATGATTGACTTGCGAGGCCTGTGCATTGTGTAATTAGTTCACATGGTGTAATAAGATGGAGGGTTTGTGTCACTGTAAGTTGGGGGTGGGGGCACGAAGGGAGGCTCAGCCAATCTCAATGTATACATGGTTGTACTTTGACAATAAAGGTTCGTTCATTAACGGTCACATGAGTCACTTAAGAACTGCAATGATTCCCTCAGCTGTGGCAAAAAGGTCGTAAAATGCAGCAAAATGTATTTAACAACTGGGAATTTTGGGTTCCATTGCGGTCATAAATCAAGGACCACCTGCATTCCAGAAGCCTCTCAAGGACCTTGTTATATTATCAGGCCTGAGGCTCCCAAGGAACTGGAGATACCTTTTGATAGTTCCATTGCTGAGAGGCCATTCTTATGCCACCTTTGCCTGAGGCTTATGTGTTTATTTTTAAAAATATTTATCTTTGAATGTGGATCTTTATACCTTTATTTCTGTTATTTCTATATTTGTTATTTCATTTGTCTGTTGCATACTGCCCAGAGTTGCTTTTGGTAAAACGGGCAGCTACACAGTGGTGGGATTCAAATATGTGAACAACTGGTTCTCTGTGTGGATGCCGCTTCTGGAAATCCATTTTGGGCCTGAGCAACAAAAAATTAGCTACCGGTTCTGCCGAAATGGTGCAAACCGGCTCAATTCCACCACTGCATTTGATAAATAAGTAAAGTTTGAGGTGACTGTTATGTATGGAGTTAATAACACTATAAGCGACAGCTTAACTGATAACACTAGGTAGCGCTGTACCAAAACTACTGCTAAGGCAGGGGTTAGGTTTCGGTGGGAAAACCAGGTTTGAATTGATTGGCTGGAAGCACACCTGGCCAGGTATAAAAGAGCACAGGTAAACCCTAAACAGCCAGTACAATCTACCTCCTAATAAAGACGGTTATGCTGTACTCCTGTGCCTGGTATCATCCATGCGTTCCAGAACCCACTACACAATAGTGGCGACGAGGGTGGGATCCTGTTTCACTGAGAACTGAAGTCACAAAGGAACGGCATCTCTTGCTGGAGGAAAGAGGCATCTTTCCCCCCCTTCTACAACAACCAGCTAGCTACCACGCTAAAGGTCAACCAAAAGCAGGCTCCACAAGACAGGATGCAGCATGGCACAGATCAGCCGATCCAGGCATTCGACATCTGTCACCCCGAGCGATGGGAATCGCACTTGGGACAGGTCAAATTTTACCTGCAGGTAAACCGGATCACAGAGGACAGCATGAAGGTGGCAGCCCTGCTCTACCTCAGCGGGTCCGCCGTTTACGATTTGGCCATAGGCCTGTGTTCACCGGACGCAATGGGGAGTGTCTCCTACAGAGACCTCACAGAGAATAAGCATTTCAACCCACGAATGTCAGAACTGGCCTGATGGTTCCAGTTCGAACAAAGGGCTCAACGGCAGGGTGAGTTGGCGGCGGATTTCATTGCGGGTGTACGGCAGGCCACCCGCCTCTGCAAATTCACAGACCTGGATGAGCGGCTACGCGACCAGATCATCTTTGGCCTGCGTGACAAGCGGCTGTGGCAAAAGTTGGTCGTGAGACCCAGCCTGACCCTCCAAGAGGTACAAGATGAGGTGTTGTTGTTGTTTTTTAATCCCATTTATATCCCGCCCTTCTCCGAAGACTCAGGGCGGCTTACAATCTAAGAAGCACAAATCAATGTGCTTAGCAATAGCCTTCATTCTATGTATATGCCTGCTTATTAGGGCTTTTGCCCCCCCAAGCGGCATTTTTACAAAGTCAGCTTATTGCCCCCAACAATCTGGGTCCTCATTTTACCTACCTCAGAAGGATGGAAGGCTGAGTCAACCTTGAGCCTGGTGGGACTCGAACCTGCACTAATTGCAGGCAGCTGGCGTTACTTAAGGAGGCCCATGACATGGCCGATGGTGCAGACCAGACCACCCCCTGACCCAGCAGCCCTGGAGGATCCATCCATCAGGCATTCACTGCACAGGGCGGGAGGGGTGGAGCAGATGAAGAGGCCAAGATCGATGCAGTGCAACGGAGGCCGGAACAACCCCAACTTCGGTGCGGCAAACAGGGAGCCCAGCAGAAGCCAACAGCATCTAACAAGTGTCCCAGCTGTGGCTGCGGTGCAACAACCCCCAAGTGTGCTGGTTGCGACGGAAACCATGCAAGGGTGGCCTGCAAATTCCGGATGGCCAAATGTCGGGCCTGTGGAAAAACAGGCCACATCGTCTCTGCCTGCCGGAACTGTTCCCAAGATGGCCTGCATGAACTACAACCCAAGGACGCATCACCAAAAGGTACCGGGGCCCAACAACACACCACTAACTTTTTTGAAAGCTGGTGGGCCGCGCCCCACACCGGGGTCCACCAGCTGTTCACCCCCAAAATTAAATTAGAGGTCCACTTGCAGGGCATTCCTTGCAAGATGGAGCTTGACTCTGGCTCTGCAGTCTCCATAATATTGCATGAGATGTTTAAATTCGTGTGTGGCTGGAGCAAGCAACGGCCTCAATTGAGGCCTACCAACCTTAAACTAACCAACTTCCAACACGCCCCAGTCAAAATTAAGGGGGAGGCCACCCTGTCGGTGGGGTTCAAGGATTTCCATGGGCACTTGGATGTCAAAGGCCGGAGGACTAGTCTAGTGGGGTTGGACTGGTTTGAGGCCCTGGGCATAGGGATCTCAGGTATCCACCACACCCAGGCCAAGAGCATCGAGTCCATCTGCAAAATGTTTGCAGACGTATTCGATGGCAAGTTAGGCAGGTACACTGGGCCACCAATCACATTTAAACTAAACCCCAACATCCTGCCTGTAAGAATTAAACCCTGGAGAGTTTCCTTTGCTCTCAAGCACAAGACTGAGAACGAACTGGATAAGGTAGTCGAACAAGGGGTTTTAGAGCCAGTAGAAGGGGGAGAGTGGGAAACCCCCATAGTTACCCCTCTTAAAGCTAATGGGGAGGTTAGAATTTGCACCAACTATAAATGCTCGGTGAACCAGGCCCTTAATCCGCACGCTTACCCGGTTCCAACGGTCAGCCACGTTCTTGCTGTTCTCCAGGGCGGCGCCATCTTTGCGAAGCTGGATCTTGCGCAGGCGTACCAGCAGCTCCCAGTTACCAGGGAGACGGCAGATGTGCAAACCATAGTAACGCACAGAGGAGCTTTCAGAGTTAACCGTTTACAGTTTGGTGTCTCTGTAGCTCCAGGGATTTTTCAGGAGGTGATGGAGAAGACACTGAAGGGCATTCCTGGTGTATGCCCTTATTTTGATGATGTCCTCATTGCAGGGGATTCTGAAGAGGTGCTGGCTGAGAGACTGCAGAGTGTTTTAAGCAGGTTCTGCTCTGCAGGGCTCAAATTGAAACGGGACAAGTGTAGCATTGGAGTGGCATCAACTGAATTTCTGGGGTTCAGGATTGATGCCAAAGGAATTCATCTTGCTGACTCCAAGGTAAGGGCAATAAAAATGCCTCCAACCCCCAAGAACAAGGCTGAGCTGCAAGCTTTTCTTGGGTTGCTTAATTTTTATCATGCATTCCTACCACACAAAGCATCAATTGCTGAGCCCTTACACAGGCTTTTAGACAAGAAAGCTAGTTGGAATTGGACCAAGGTCCACAAACAAAGCTTTCAAACATTAAAGGACTTGTTGTCTAGTAATGCCACTGTCACACATTTCATAGAGAGTAAGCCCATCTGTATCGCATGTGACACTTCCCCCTATGGAGTGGGTGCAGTATTGAGTCACTTAGAAGAGAATGGGAAACAAAAACCAATTGCTTATTACTCCAGGACACTGTCAGCGGCTGAAAGGAATTATGCCCAGATCTATAAGGAAGCCCTGGCAATTGTGGCCAGAGTCAAAAAATTTCATGACTACCTGTATGGCAGGGAGTTCACAATATTCACAACCACAAGCCCCTGATAGGTCTATTCACAACAGACAGGCAAACACCACAAATATTATCACCTAGGACAGACATGTCAAACACAAGGCCCGGGGGCCGGATCTGGCCCGCAAAGTGGTTTTATGTGGCCTGCAAAGCCATCCTGGAAACAGTGAGGGAACGGCCCCCACTGCCTTGGCCCTGGCCCAGAGACCCTCAGATCTGTCCCACTCCTGCCCAGGCCCCCATAGGCACCCTTCATGCGAACGTTGTAGAGCTGGCCATGCCCACCCAGTAGGCCATACGCACTCTAGCCACACCCACCCAGTAGGCCATACGCACTCTAGCCATGCCCACCCAGTAGGCCACACCCACCCTGGCCATACCCACCCGGCCCCTTGAGGGCAACCGCAATGCTGATGCGGCCCTTAATGAAATTGAGTTTGACACCCCTGACCTAGGATGCTCAGGTGGTCAATATTTCTATCGGCGTATAATTGCAAATTGGTGCATAAGCCAGGGAAGGACATGGGCCACACTGATGGGTTAAGCAGGCTACCCCTTAAACACCTAGAAACCGACCTGGCACCAGCAGCACAGATTCTGGCCATCCAGGATCTACCAAAATGTCCACACAAAGGATATTGCTGCTGAAACAACAACAGACAAGGTCCTGAGCAGGGTCCAGGTGTGGGTGGGCACTGGGTGGCAAGAAAAGAGTCTGGGCCTGGAATTCCAGGCATATTTCACTAGGAGGCATGAGTTATCAGCCCATAAGGGATGCGTATTGTGGGGTAGCAGAGTCATCATTCCTGAGAAACTAAGGGACAGGGTCATTCAATCATTACACGAAGGGCACCAGGGGATAGTGAGGATGAAGGTGTTAGCCAGGAGCTACCTGTGGTGGCCCAGCTTAGACAAGGCTATAGAGGAACAGGTAGCTGGATGCTACACCTGCCAAAGGTCCAGGCCAGAGCAGCCTCATGCACCTATACACAAATGGGAGGCAACCCACACTCCATGGTCCAGGGTCCACATCGACTATGCTGGTCCGTTCCAAGGACAGCTATTCCTAGTGGTGGTGGACAGTCATTCCAAATGGCTAGAGGTAGTACCAGTTACTAGCATGACTATGGCCAAGACAATCCAAGTGCTCAGGGGGCTCTTTGCCACACATGGCCTCCCTGACGTGTTGGTCTCGGATAACGGCCCACAATTCACATCTGCTGATTTTCAGGCATTTATGAAGAACAACTTGATTAGACATGTTACATCCGTGCCCTTTCACCCATCGACCAATGGACAAGCTGAGTGCATGGTGCGCACAACCAAGGATGCATTGAGGCCCATCATCAGTGGCGACTGGCATCAAAGCTTGGCTCGATTCCTACTTGCACAACCCACCACACTTTGCACTGCCAATGGGAAGAGCCCAGAAGAACTGCATTGGGACAGACGGCTCATCACCAAGTTGGACAGGCTTCACCCCAACAGAGTGGCTGCAGAGACAGAGAAACCCAACCCCACTAGAGAACTACACATAGGCGACTTGGTTTGGGCCAGGAACTATGGACCGGGACATGTGTGGATTCCGGCGGTGGTGGTTGACACAACTGGACCTTTGTCATTCACTGTAGAGGTGGAGGGGAACCATCAGATCTGTAGACACATGGATCAGGTCAGGAGACGGCTCCCTGAAAAACCACAGGACAATAGACAACAGGCGGGCCACCAAGAATCAACTTCAAATCAGCACAGCCAATCCGGAACAGAAGAGGACTTCATGGACCCAGAGCTACTTTCAGAGAGACCGGGCTGGCCTAGACAGGCCACAGGAATAGACTCGAGGATGGGTCTAGCAGAAGTGCCCAGGCCGGGTCATCCCACTGACGCTGTGGCCCAGGACAGGGGGGAACCCCTTAGACGGTCAGCACGGACTCATAGGCCACCAGCATATCTCTCAGACTATGTGCAGTCATGAGGGTAGCCAAGCATGTCACACTAAAGCGGATTTGTACAATGTTATGTGTATGGGGTCAATATCGGAATGTACTTAAGGGGGAAGGGGTGTTATGTATGGAGTTAATAACACTATAAGCGACAGCTTAACCAATACCACTAGGTGGTGCTGTACCAAAACTACTGCTAAGACGGGTTAGGTTTCGGCGGGAAAACCAGGTTTGAATTGATTGGCTGGAAGCACACCTGGCCAGGTATAAAAGAGCACAGGTAAACCCTATACAGCCAGTACAATCTACCTCCTAATAAAGATGGTTATGCTGTACTCCTGTGCCTGGCATCATCCATGCGTTCCAGAACCCACTACACAATAGTGACTTTTCTACTTTTTATAGCGTGGTGGGAGAGGAGAGGTGAAACCTTTCATTCAGTCTAAGTTTAGCACATTCTCACAAAAGAAACTAGATTTCATTCAATTTGAATGAAATCTGCAAAGTAAAGTGGGTGTGATTATTCACCGTGTAGCTAATATTTTCTTTCTATAATAATCCAGCTGAGCATTTATTGGCAACTTGGCTTAAGATTCAGGACCATGTTCAAAATTCTCAGGGGCTGGAGTTTGGACACAACTCTACCAAGGGATCCCGTTTTCATCTTAGTCCTCGACTAACAGCAGTTCATTTAGTGACCATTCAAAGTTACAATGGTGCTGAAAAATGTGATTTATGACCGTTTTTTAAAGTGACAACCTTTGCAGTATCCCCATGATCTCGTGATCAAAATTCAGACACTCGGCAACTGGTTCATATTTATGACGGTTGCTGTGTCCCAGGATCATGTGATCCCCTTTTGTGACCTTCTGACAAGCAAAGTCAACTGGGCAGCCAGGTGCACTTAACAACCAGGTTACTAACTTGTCAACAGCAATGATCCCTTTAGCAACTGTGGCACGAAAGGTCGTAAAATGGGGCTAAACTCACTTAACACATGTCTCACTTAACTATAGAAATTTTGGACTAAATTGTGGTCGTAAGCAGAGGACTATCTGTATGTTTTGGACAGCTAAAAGTCTATGCTAGGCAGCAACTCCTTTCCAGCTTTGATGGGATGACATTTTGTCCATTGAGGGAGAAACCTTGTCTGGAAATGCAGTGTGGGGATTCTGAGAAGCCCAGAAAAACTTCTCTGTGACAAGAAAAATTCACCCGTCAAGATCTTGCCCCTGCCTCCTTGTTCCTTGTTTCCCAGCAGTGAAGGCAGCATAATTTTATGCAGCATGCTCTTGGGGTGATACATACTGCAGGAGATACAGCCTTGGTGAAATGGTTCATTTGTCAGCTAAGGATCCAGCTAGCATCCAGGCTTATTTATCCAAGTAACTTTTGCTTATCCTCTGGAAAAAAAGTCTTCCTAGAAAAAGACAAGTTTAAAGCTCAAGCAAGCCACTCGTTTGGCACTGCAGTTCATAGCTGTCAAGTTCATATTCGTTTTATGTTGAAAGTGGCCCTTTTTATTTCCTGAATAGAGTGCTTAAGATACCCAGATCCACATGGCAAGTCAAGACTTCAGAGGAAAGGAACCTGGAGCCCTCTACTGGCTGGTTATGGGATCACGTCTATGGAGATTCTCAGTCATCCAGGACAGGTCATGGTTATTCCAAAGCTACTTTTTCAAGAGGCAACTGGACTTTCTTGTTTTTCTTTGAAGACGTTTCACTTTTCATCCAAGAAGCTTCTTCAACTCTGGGATCACCATCTACAGATCCATCTCTTGCTGAGACCATCCTAAAGTTCCTCTCCACAGAGGCTACAATCTATGCACCAGACTGGGCAATGACAATGATTCTTTCTGATGATTCTCCTTCTGTGTCTGCTGCTCTTCTCCATCATAGCTCCCTTTGAGAATGGACAGTCTCTGGCTGAAAGGCTTAGGGTCATAGTAAATAACAAAGTTGTAAAGGATAGATGCCAAGATGGCACCAATTAAGGGGCCCACCCAGAAAATCTATAAAGAAAGATCAGAGATAAGTTAGGACAACAACAACTTGTCATCAATTGACCTAAAGGTACAACCCTATTTGACCCAAGGTCAGGAGCTCTGAGGCAAAGAAGCTGCACATCTTTAGAAGTCCAACTGAAATGAATTGAACCTAAGTTACTAAATCACATTAGTTTCTCTCATGGTTTTCCAAGATTTAGTTCCTTATCTCTGTCTTGGAATCAGGACCTAAATCACAACAGTCTTTATCATCTACAATCAGGATCACAGCTGCCCACAAGGCATGGTCAGAAAGGTCAAGATGGTGGTAACAATGGTGAATGAAGCTTTGCCTAATTTTTTTATGTGCACCACATATGTAATACATACAAAAAACTGGAGAGAGCTTCCATCACCATTGTGACTGTTGTCTTCACTTTTTTGACTATGATCAGTAGACATTCATGATCAGGACTGTTATATCCTGCAATATGAATCAATCCATCTCCTCCAATGTTGTGACATCTTCTGTTGAAAGGTTCTGTAGAACCAGTGGTGGGATTCAAATATGTGAAGAACTGGTTCTCTGTGTGGATGGCACTTCTGGAAATCCATTCTGTGCCTGGGCAACAAAAAATTAGTTACCGGTTCTGCCGAAGTGGTGTGAACTGGCTGAATCCCACCACTGTGTAGAACTGATTACCAATCCACGTGAGTGAGATAGCTGTGTATCAGAGGTAGACAGCTTACCCTATCCAAAGAGAGATATAAACTAAGATAAGATGGACCATGTAAATAAAAGGCAGGCAAAAATGGTATGCCTGGTTTTATGAACCCTTTCAGCAAAATACTGAAGTATACCAAAGATTTTCACATGAGGACTTGAAATTCATCATTAAGTGAAAACAAAACCAAACCCCAGTGCATGATACAGTGATCTAGACCATTTCTCAAACTTAGCAACTTTAAGATGTGTGGATTTCAATCCCAGACTCTTCCAGCCAGCCACATGGAAGTCCACAGAACTTAAAGTTGCCACATTTGAGAAACACTGCTCTAGACGGACAAGGCAAGATCAAAGTCATGAAAGTTTCAAACTCCTGTTCCTGATGATTTCCCAAAGTCAGAATTCAGTAGCAAATGGAGCACAGGCTTTAACTGGGGGAAGCGAAATTTAAATCCCTGCTGACTGAATTCAACTTTAAACTCCTTTAAGGAGAGCTGAATATGCAAAGCGGGAAGGGCTTGCTTTAAAGCCATAAGCTACTGTCGAGGTTAAAATGAAAGTAGATAAGAAGAAAATAAAGGAAGTTAGATCTACAACTTCTCTCTCTACTTAGTTCTGTCCTTAAATTTTCCATCTTAATTCAACCCTTCCTGGAAACTTCCAAGGTCAGAAACGTCTGTGAGTAACCACATCTGCAACTAGAATGGTGGCAAGTTGGTGTTATTCCGGGCTGGATCTACTATTAAGCAAAAGGGAGTAATCACCTAGGGCAGGGGTAGGCAACCTCGGCTCTTTTATGACTCATGGACTTCAACTCCCAGAATTCCTGAGTTGAAGTCCATGAGTCATAAAAGAGCCGAGGTTGCCTACCCCTGACCTAGGGGAAAAAGGCTAGGAAGGGAAAATTAAAACAACAGAGCCAGCCTATTGCCTGAAAAGACTGTAGGGCTTCACTGTCAATACTGAAGAAAACCTTCACAGCTAATCCAGTTAGCGTTTGCATTTGAAATGGGAAGGGGTGGGAAAGATATAGACCATCCCATTTCTGACTCAAGCAGCAACATTTCTTAGGCGGCTCTACTGCTATGGCTTGAAAGGAGGTGAACCTGGCCTAAGAAAAAAATGTCAGGGTTTGTGTCTTCTGATAGAAGATTCCTGTCTTCAGTAGGGCACCAAGCCTCCAAGAGTAAGAAAGAGCCCATTTGTAGCCCCTATAGGGCAGGGGTCCCCAAACCCCTGTCCGTGGACCAGCACCAGGTCCCATTCGCATGATCGGGTAGCATGCAAAACCCTGCGGTCCTCAGAAAAAACTGTCTCCATGGAACCGGTTTCTGGTGCCCAAAAGGTTGGGGGCCACTGCTCTAGAAAGTAAGGATTTTTTTTTAAAAAAAACCAATCACTTAACTATGTGCCATCGTTTTTGACAGCTAGCAATCACAATGACCACCACCAGAGGGCAGCAAAGAGTTTTGTATCGCTTTGCTGCCATTTAGGGAAAATCTGGAATTCTGTGGCCCACAGCTGGTTAGCCCTGTTCTTCATGCCAGCAACTGAAGCTATTTATGCAACGGCAAAAATGTCGCCTCCTCTGATTTTAAATTTAGGAACTGGGTGGGACCAAACTGGTCTGCCATATGCAACCAGAAGATGGCCATCATCTCCCAGCTTTAAAATGCAGTTGCTGCCAGACTGAGCTACAGTTAAGATGTCTATAACAAAGTCCTAATCCATAACAGACTTTTGTGGAAAGTAGCTCTGAGAAGCATCGTGGCCTTGCAACTTAAAATCCCATGCCAGGCTTCCCCAAAATGGCTGCCAGCAAGTCCTTGCAGATGGCTACAGAAAGTGAAGCAGTGCTTTGTGGGAGGTGCGAAGAAGCTTGTGGACTTATAGTACAGAATGCTCATTTTTGTTTTTTAATAACCCCAGTCCCATTCCAGTTGCTCTTTGGGTTCATAGTGCATACAATTAAATCCTACTGATATACAGTCCTTCAGGGTCTGACCAATTGGATAATTCCTTGCCCCACTTTTCTTCCACCAAGCCTGGAATAATGGGGGATGAGGATATAGAAAGAAGAGAGTTTTACCCACTGCTGAAGAAAATTCCCAGTTATGACAGCAGGACCAAAGGATCTGGCTGGATTCATGGAGCATCTAGTGTAGTAATGCTAGAAACGGGGAATTGGAAGAAAGCGTTAGAAAAGGCAGCTCTTGTGAAGTTCCCATTCTCTGTTTCAATGTTGCACTTCCATCAAAAGTTTTTTTTCCCCTCACTATAGTCCAAACAACTACAGGTAGTCCTCGACTTATGACCACAATTGAGCCCAAAATTTCTGTTGTTAAATGAGACATTTGTTAAGTGAGTTTTGCCCCGTTTTACGACCTTTTTGACACAGTTGCTAGGTGAATCACGGCAACTGATTGGTTAGCAACCCGATTGTTAAGTGAATCTGGCTTGCCCATTGATTTTGTTTGTCAGAAGGTCGCAAAAGGTGATCACATGACCTTGGGACACTGCAACCGTCATAAATATGAACCAGCTGCCGAGCATCTGAATTTTGATCACATGACCATGGGATGCTGCAAAGGTCGTAACTTTGAAAAACGGTCATAAGTCACTTTTTCCAGTGCCGTTGTAAGTTTGAACAGTCACTAAATGAACTGTTGTAAGTTGAGGACTACCTGTACAGTGTTGGGATGGGATCCACATAGAACAAGACACTGGAGGAAAATACTTGTGTAGCTTCCTAGTCTTGCGCATGATGTTGAAGACTGGAGCTGTTTGGTTCAAGCAGCCACTACTACTGTTCTTTTCTCTAAAATGTCTCTCTTACTGGAGGCAGGCTATTGTCTGGGTAAAATATTTGCCAAAGTTGTGCATCACACCACCCACTTTAGTGGGGTTATCTATGAACACAGTTGTAAAAGCTTAGAATGTTGCTCACCGTAGGATCTGCTAGTTAATTTCAGGGCTCCTCCAAAACACCCCTGACATTTTTACATTATACATGGGCAAAGTTTGCAGCCAAGAACCCAGCCCCTGCACCGAGCTCAGGTTATTTACAAGGTAGTTAAAACAATATCTGTTACATTATTCCTTTTGTCCTGGTTTTTAAGAGTTCTCAGCTTTATCTGGCTAATGCTGGCTTGGGTGTATTCTGTCTTTTATTTCTCACATTGATTTTTATTTTGTTTTGAATGCCTATTCCCTCCGAAGAGCAGTATCATTTTAAAAGCTTGCTTCTAGCATTTTAAACACAATAAAACAAAGCCTGTCTTGCTTAGGGCTCCCAGATGTGGTAGGTTTTCCACTCTCAAGGAATCATCAGCCAGTTCTGGTAGGCTGACTTTTGCACTTATCTTTCCTAGCTTCTCTTAATTTACTCACCCCAACCAAGTGGCCCAGGGCAACCGAGATGCCAATGATGACAGCGGGGCAGCCCGTACTACGCTGTGTATCTGTGGATGCAAAGTAGCACAGAACCAACTGTAGGGTCAAGATGAGCTCAACTGCAACAGCTTGTCCAGTTGAAATATTGATGTTCACCTAGGGCAGAGAAGGAAATAACGGTGAAGGAGATTTTAACTCTACGGCTGACATTTTTTCTGCCTGGGGAAAAAAAAGATTATTATACAGGTTTTAGGTTACGCGAGTGCAGGATACCCTAAAGTTAAATCAGAGCACTTTGTTACCATTACTAAGAGCAGCATCCGATGACTGCAACTTGAGACTTCCTGCCAGCTCTTCCACTGACTTTGCTTGTCAGAATCCCCTCCTACTTCAACATTTTTTTGGGGGGGACCCTGAAGGATGTACGTTTCTGTGAAGGTAGCTCCAGATGGAAAAAACATTTGACTTTAACAGCTGCCTTTTATATTTCTCCAATTAGGGGAAGCCAACAGTCATCCCTGATCAGCTGAAAAAGACCCTAAACTTCCTCTTTTTTTTTAGTTATAAACTGATGTTTTCCAGCTTCTGGCAAATGGCTGCTGCCTGCTTCATCTGAAGCGCATCATACTAAGGCAGAGTCCTGCTGTGGTCACATCCCTCCAGTTTTCAGGACGGTTTGTCTTTCGAGACCAGAAAAAGCAGAGTCCCTCTGCTGTGCTCAAAGACCATCTCTTCTGCTTTTCTTGCCAGTCCCTGGGTGCAGCCGTGTCTACAGAGAAGAGGGGATTTTTTTAAAAAAAAATTAAGATGGTAGCATGCAATTTTAGTCCTACCCTTTTTAGTCCTGCGTGGTGCATATTGCCTTTCTGCCGGTAGTCTTCCATTATCGACCAGCAACTCTGGGACCAGCAACTCTGCTGCTAAATGACACAGGCATTAAGTGAAACATCACGTCGCCATGCTCAACTTATGTCAATGCACCGCGGTTGTGAAGCGAATCTGTCACCGTCAGTAAGGGCAACATCTGATGACTGCCATTTGAGGCTTCCTGCCAGCTCTTCCATTGACTTTGCTTATCCGAAGCGGGATGACTAATCTGACTGACATTTTTTTAATCTATGTCACAAACGTTCTGGACAAAGGAGGTGCTGTGGACATAGCTTATCTTGATTTTAGCAAAACATTTTATACACTTCCCATAATGAGCTCATAAAAAAGTTGTACAGGCTAGAGGGCTTAACCACTGGGCGGTTCGGTGGATCAGAAATTGCCTCTGGGACGATCCCAGTGTGTGATTGTTAATGGGGCACTGTCTGAACAGAGACCAGTCACAACTAGTTTACCACAAGCCTCAGTCCTAGGTCCTGTTTTGCTCAATGTGTTTGTAAATGATATAACAGGAGGATTGCTAGGTGAGGTATGTCTTTTTGTTGCTGACACAAAAATCTCATCAAATGTAATACAGTTGGTGTTCCTGAGGGTTGTTTTTTTTTGTAACATGGAAAACATTTTGGCATTGCTGGAAAATTGGTAAAAAATGTGGAAACTGCAGTTCAGTGTTCCTAAATGTAAGGTCAAGACTGTTAGGGAGGGGCTTTTGATGCCTGCAAAACTGACTTCTCTGACCCTATTTCTTTAGCCATGGGTGGCCAGGGGAGTGAGCAGGGAGAGAAAGTAGGGAAAATATCTCCTTTATTTTGAATTGCCCAGTCCAGGGATGGGGAACGATGGCCCTTTTATGACTTGTGGACTTACACTCTTGTTTACTCCCAGCCTACGTGAGTCCTTGTTATGCTCACAAGGAGAAACCCCTCTTCCAAGAAACAGGCAGGAACTGCAAGAAAAAACCAAGCCCTTTTATTCTCACAGACCTGAGTCAATGTCCAAGGCAAACAAACACAGTTCACAGAAACTCGATCCTCAACACAAATGGTTGGCTTTGGCAACCAGCACCTCCCACACTTTCCCCTTTATAATTCAGCCAAGGCGTGACTTCCTAATGCCTTCTCCTTTGCCTTTGGAGCCGCCCCATTGTATTCCTCTGTCCTACTCGCCTCTCTTGCCTGTGCTTTCATGCATCCTGGATTTGTCCCAATTGTTCTTCATCACTGTCCAACTCAGGCTCCCAGCACAGCTGTGTCTCAGCCTGAGCGTGAGTAGAGGAGCCAGGCTCCTCATCTGACTATAAGGCTTGGAGCTCCTCAGAGCCTTCCTCTGACTCTAATGTCACTCCAGACCCCTCCTCCTCATCTGATTCCTCAGACTCAGCTGCCGGATCCACTGGCTGGCGAGGAAACACAACTACTCTCAGAATTCCTTAATCAGCCATGCTGGCTCAGGAATTCTGGGAGTTGAAGTCCACAAGTCATAAAGGTGCTATCGTTCCCCATCTCTGGTTCAGTCCCACAGAGTAATCACTTTTGGCAGGAAGACCCATTTTTCTTACTTCTACCCCATCCCCCAAATTTCTTGCTGTGCTCAGTAGGAAAAATGTAGGGAAAGAAGAGAGTGAAGGGCTCCTGGGGTGCCAGTTCTATGATTTAACTCTGTGTGGCTTCAGCGGCAGCAGCTGGGCCCAAGAGAGAGGCATTCCCCAGTCCACCTCTTTCCTTCTCCTTTCTTTTACTAGGAGAAAACCCCATTCTGCTTTGACAGCAGTTTTTATGCTAAGGAGCTTTTGCCAACTCCTACCCTTTACTGCTACCATGCAGATGAGCTCTATAGATCAGGGGTCCCCAAGCTTTCACCTGGGGGGTGGAGGCGCCTTTACACGTGCGAGCATGTGCACATGCAAGTGGGGCCATGTGCACATGAATGGGGCCGTGATTACATGCATGATGCAAATGAGGCCACGAGTGCCCATGCGATGCTCAGGCAACACTAGCACTCATGCAATACCATGATGCTAGCACAAGTGGGGATGTTGCGCTTGCAATGACGATAGTGCCGGTATGACATCACAATGCTAGTGCGAATGGGGGGGGGTGCTCTCATGGTGACACTACTGCCCACCTAATGCTTATGGCATTGCTAGCACCTGTGCAACTCTACGACACTAGCGCAAGCAGAGAAATTCAGTCGTGGCAACACTAGCACCATGTGACACTCATGGCATTGCTAGCACCTGCCTGATGCCGTGACACTAGCACAAGTGGGTTGGTGCGAGTGTGCACACATCCATGCACTGACCAGCCACTTATGCAGCCCAGTGACCAAGAGCCTATGGCCCGGTCTTGGACTACGGACCACAGGTTGGTGACCCCTGCTATAGATAGCAGCAAAGAGATACAGAAAAATCTATGGCTTTGATGTCCTCTTAACTGTCCTCCAGATTTTTGGAGCCCAGGTATGGTATCCCTAGCAGAGGTGGCTTAAACACCAGTTGCCTCTTGCCTCCATTTGCTCAACGGAGAAATTTTAGAAACTCAGAAGTTTGTTCATGTTTTTGAATATCTCTTTGGCCTAGTATGATATTGCTGTAATAAAGAAATGAGATATTTATTCCTCTGAGTCAACACAACTGTTTCTGCTTTTTAATAGATTCTCTTCTCTGTAGCTGAGAAATATTCCTATCCCCACAGCATAGTCCAAATTCAGAGTGGCTGAAGTGTGAAATTAATTCTTGACATCTGACAAGAAAATGAAAATCAAGATTAACTATGAATTATCAAAAGGTGAAGACCTGGGAAAGAAACAAAAGTGAAAAAAACATGTTTCTGATCTATCCCTCTTTGGATTTCTTGAGATTAGGTGGGGCCAGAAGCTCCAGTCCTAGCTATAAATTGAAAATGACTTTTCAAAATAACTGCTGTAACAATCAGAAGCTACTTCTTGATAACTTTTTTTTCTAGTCTACTTTTCTCCTAACCTTTTCCTTCTTTTTCTACTTTAGTGTTTTATTTCTTTCTCCCCCCCTTCTTTATTTTAGTTTGTATTAGGTTTTACTCATTTCAGCTTAATGCTAGTATAAGGTAAAGGTAAAGGTTCCCCCGCACATATGTGCTAGTCATTTCCAACTCTAGGGGCCGGTGCTCATCTCCGTTTCAAAGCCGAAGAGCCAGCGCTTGTCCGAGGACGTCTCCGTGGTCATGTGGCCGGCATGACTAGACGCCAAAGGCACATGGAACGCTGTTACCTTCCCACCATAGTGGTCCCTATTTTTCTATTTGAATTTTTACGTGCTTTCAAACTGCTAGGTTGGCAGAAGCTGGGACGAGTAACAGGCGCTCACTCTGCTACGCGGCACTCGGGATTCGACCCGCCAAACTGCCAATCTTCTGATCGACAAGCTCAGCGTCCTAACCCACTGAGCCACCGCGTCCCTTACAATGCTAGTATAGGAGCGGGGAAAAATAGGTTTGCTGTTATTTTAGTTTGAGATAGAGTTTTAACAGAAGGCTAAACCTGCTGGTCTATCCATTTATCGAAAACTGTCTCCTCTCATCCATATCTCTTGCCCACATTAAAAACAGGATTTATAGATGTTTTCACAATAGATGTGATATTTGCTGGGGGAGGAAGGAAAGCAAAGCTGGAAGAATTCACCAATCCTTCTCCTTAACATGCCTTGAGCACTATAGGTAGGCTCAGTAACATATTCCAGCATCCTGTCTGGGGATCATCAGTGGAGACAGTAAAATGCAGTAAATTTTATGCATGCTCAAGGACTAGTAGATGTTTAACTTGGCTTTGAAGAAGCAACCTAAGAAATAGAGACAGAATGCCCCGCGCTGATTGCAGACTTCCGGGAGTTCTCTTAACAGGTTCATGAAGAGAGTTAACTTCTAGAAAAGATGACATTAGGATAATAATTCCTTTCTCTTGCCTCCCACCATCTAAGGCGTTACCTTTTTCTAGGAGTGACCTCTTGCATACAAATTGCTTTCTACAAGTCTGCAGATTTTTATTTTTTGTTTTACATTGTCTAGGATTTTCATCCATCTTTCATTACAGTGTTTACTTTTCCATTATTTTATTTTTATTTTATTTATTTTAATTCCATTTATATCCCACCCTTCTCCGAAGACTCAGGGCGGCTTACATAAAATCCTGATTTCTGCAAGCACCCCAAAAAAGTAGTTATCTAGTCTAGGGTGCAAAATCTGAGGGCCACTAGATGTCAGCACTGAAATTTCAGACCTTTTGCCACCATCTAGTGGTCATCCGTCTTTGTGAAAGCCTATAGGTTGGAGGATTTAAATTTCCTTAAACTAAATATATTTATTGTAAGGTAAAGGTAAAGGTAAAGGTTCCCCCGCACATGTGTGCTAGTCGTTTCCGACTCTAGGGGCCGGTGCTCATCTCCGTTTCAAAGCCGAAGAGCCAGCGCTTGTCCAAGGACGTCTCCGTGGTCATGTGGCCGGCATGACTAGACGCCAAAGGCGCACGGAACGCTGTTACCTTCCCACCGTAGTGGTCCCTATTTTTCTACTTGCATTTTTACGTGCTTTTGAACTGCTAGGTTGGCAGAAGCTGGGACGAGTAACAGGCGCTCACTCTGTTACGCGGCACTTGGGATTCGACCCGCCAAACTGCCGACCTTCTGATCAACAAGCTCAGCATCCTAACCCACTGAGCCACTGCGTCCCTCTATATTTATTGTACTTTTTTTTACAAAAAAAACCACTTCCAAAAATACGTCAAAGGAAAAATTGATGGGAATACAGGCTTAGGCATATATAACTATAGTTAGACCATGTGGCTGATTTTAATGTCCACTAAACCAGGGACTGGCAGCACAGCATTTATGTCATCCCAAAGCGCACACAAGCACAAACTGTAAAAAAAGGTGAAATCTTGTGAGAAATTGGTTTTCATATTTATTTCTGCAAAATGTTAAATCTGACAGTATTTTGAGCTTGAATGCCCAAATCACATGAGATTTGGAGTAGAAGGCAAAACCTTGTGAGGTGTTAGGAATAAAACTGCCTGCATTTCACAAAAATTCAACCATTAAAAAGGTTTTATTACTACTTGGCAATCTATTCTCTTTTTTGTAGGAGAGTAAAACACTTACTGAAATCTGCATTAAGGCAAAAGGCAATTGGTTTGGTTTTGGCTTGACAAGTGTATGAACTGAGCCAGCTGTGTTCTGTTTAATAAAATGACTATGTAATGTGTGTATGAAGCCTATATATTAGGAAATACAAATCAGTGTGCAGAGAGAGTTTGATTCTGAATAATGTCTTGCAATATATTGGAAAGGAAAGATAATTGTTTTCTACCTTCTCAGTTCAGCAATGTTTATGCAGATTGTGCATCAGTGCTGGTTTATCAGTAGCATTTCAGATTTTTCAGATTTGCTGTTATCTCAGAGTACATTATCATACATACTGTCAGGCACAAGTGACCAGATCCACTTGTGTAGAGTTCAGGCTCCTTTGCTGTATTCTGCCTATAATACAAGAATTTTCTCAGACTTCTCGCCTTCCCTTGGGAACAGATAGATAAGATTTCTTGGAGCTTGGGGAAGTGGTGGGGGGGAGGGTCAGTCCTGGATCTCTTACATCTGTGCAACAACTCAAGACTAATTCCTTCTTTGATCCCTCCTCCCTTTTGGCTGGGTGTTTCCCAGCACATACCAAATTAGATCATCATAGTTTATCAGAAGCTCTTTAGGTATAAGCAAACAAAATATTGAAGTGGGGGAGGTATTAAATGATGGTTACTGACTAATCATTTTCCAAATACAAAAATCTCAGTGGCTTAGTGCCCTTGCCTTTGTTGCTGCCTTTCATGCAACTGATTCCCCACTATGGCAACCAGGTATTCCCCAGTCTTTTTTAAATACACAGAAAAGAAATAATGGCTGCGCTCATGTCAATCCTTATCCTGTTGTGATTTATTGCTGAATTATGTTGTCCTGATTAGGCAGATGCAATATGGGTCCTTATCATTTTACTATTTCAGCACTTCAGCTTGTGCTAAACCAGTCAGAGTTAAAGCACTTACAGCCTACTGCTGATCAGTAAGTACCATCAACCAATACTGGTACAACAACAGCATGGTGCTAGATAAAATGTACAGTAGTGGGTGGTGAATCCAAACTGATCTTTACCTACCTTGTGATTGCTATTGTATGTTGCCAGCTTAAGGCAGGGGGAACATTAATTTAACACCAGTGCAGTTAACAGAAGAATAGCGTGGGAAGGGACCTTGGTAGTCTTCTTGTCCAACCCCCTGCTCAGACAGGAGACCCTGTTTGACAAATGGCTGTCCAATCTCTTCTTAAAAATCTCCAGGGCTGGCACACCCACAATTTCTGGAGACAAGTTGCTCTACTAATTAATTGTTTTAATTGTCAGAAAATTTCTCATTGGTTCTAGGTTGGTTCTCTCCTTGATTAGTTAATTAGTTGATTAGTTTTTCCTTAATTAGTTGATTAGAATAAATTAGATTAGATTAGATTAGATTAGACTGATTAGCTAAGATTGATTAAAACCTATTTCACTCACCAGCTGGTGCTGAAAGCAACATCACAGGTACATCCTCTTGAAAAAGGCTGTACAACACAACAAACATGATGTTGATGCCATGGTTAAGTGCAACTGGAAAGAGACTCTCTATCCTTCCTACTTAATTCAAGGCCGGGCTACTTCCAGAGCTGCAGGAGGCTCCCAGACCAATTTCTTTACTTCTGATTACACTGTACTGTAAATCTGACAACTCTCACTGTTTTTGTTGGAAGAGTTGAAAGACCAGGTTAGGGACAGATCATCATGGAGAAAATCTATCCATGTGGTTGCTAAGAGTTAACAATGACTTGGTGGCACATAATCCATCAGTCAATCTATTTCCAGGAAAGGTCAATCTCTGCATTCTCTGGGCTCCCTTTCTTCTAGTCTCTTTCCCTCTCTATAAGCATGGAAGAGCTTATAAGGGTTCATTTCTAACACATGGATATAATGACATTTAGTTCTACTTCCCTCCACTAGAACTGCCCTCTTTGATCCACTCTTTCACTTGTTAAATAGTTGCACCTCCCACCTTGTCAACCCGGGACCCGATAACTCTAGATGTTGCTGAACTATAACCTAATAAGTTCCTGCTGCAAAATTCCAACTTCTGATCTGCTCATTTATTTGTTGAAGATCAATTCCACATTTCTTTCATTTACAAGACCACCATGCAAAGAAGTTGAGGGAAGTTGTGTTGTTCAAAATGAACCAGTAACTCAGGGCATAAGTGGAGAGGTTCTTCTGCAATGCAACAAAGTACAGCAGACAAACTAGACAACAAAGTAGAAGAAAAATACCCTTGATATCAAGCAGAAAAAGATGGGTGGAGGTTAATTTCCCATTAGGCCAGTAGTGAGTAGAAGACAATAACATGCTTTCCAGTCACTAAAAAAACAAAACAGTAAGTTACTGGTACTTGAGGCAAACACATTGTCTGGATCAGCCTTGAGTCTCCGTTGTCCTTGCCTTGCCATCTATCCATTATGTGAATCAACCCAAAATAATGTTCTTGACCCTCTGCTCTTCCCATTCTCTTTATCATAGACAATTCTTATTCCCTTATTTGTTGCCACATTCTTATCCCTCCCCATCTTAGAATTTAGAGTGGACACACTTGAGGGCCTGGACCTCTCTTTCTAATTGTTATTGTCCAAGCATGGACAATCCTTTTCAGTCTTAGCATTTCCTTCCCAGTCTTATATTTTGTCTTCTGAGATTTGTGGGGAATGCATCAGTGATCCGGAGTTATAATCAAGTGGAGAGGTTTGAAGGCCTTCAGTCCTTTTGGGTAAATCTTTGGGACTTTCCACACTTTCAGAAGAAATGACCTACTCTGACCTTTACTTCCTACCCCAGATGCTATAACCATGGTAATGAAAACTGGCCATTTTTCAGTTAATTTTGTCAAGCCAATCTAGGGAGGTTATAGGGCAAGGTGGGATGAACTGGAGGCTGTGGTTTGTATGAAGTCACCCATCCCTGCTGTACACCCTGCTTCCACACATTCTGTTACCACTACCAGTAGATACCCCACAATCATGATAACCATTTTTACAAAAATGGAGTTGCATGTTATTATAGCCACCATGAAGCCATTTTATAATTCAGTCCCTGTTGCAATTAACGTCAGGCCATTTTGAGCTTTTGTTATAACTTACTGCCAGTTTCTTCTAAAGCCCTTCCCAGGGGACCGTTCCACCAAACCATCATTCCAGGTAATCCTTCCTCTTCGTTTGAAATCATAATCAGCTTCCCTCTCCCAACAATTTCCAAGTAAACCAACAGAGAACATGTTTTGCACTGCCGTCTGTAAGAGGATGTACCATCAGTGATTGACACACATAGAATTGTAGCTATTTGCATCTCCCTGGCTTCACACTATAATCTAAAACAACCCGTGACAATATTTCACACCTTAACAACCACACCCCTGTTTGATGTTTGCCAGATCCACAACTCCAGTCAATCCTGGTACACTTGCTGGAATGCATATCGCTTGGCGGGTTATTTAAAATGCCATTGTCAAAGATGCCAATTCAGTGACATACCTTGTTGATGCCCATATTTCCCCGGATATCCCCAGGAGTCACCGCATAAAGGATGGCTGCCCCAACAATTCCTCCAGCCAGCTGGGCCACCACATAGCAGACAGTCCTCACCAAAGAGACACGAGAGCCAAGCAGGAAGGCCACAGTCACTGCTGGATTGATGTGGGCTCCACTAGCACGCCAGGCAATCTGGACAACTGTGGCTGCTGCCAGGTTGAAGGTGATAGAAATCTGCAGGATGGAGGCCATCTCTGGCCAATTCAGCAAAGACCCCAAGCCAAAAAAGACGTAGATGGCAGTGATCAGCAACTCAGTGAAGACAGCCCGGTAGAAAGCTATAGAAAGAAGTTCCTTACACATTCTGCAAGAAGCAAGAGGTGAACAGTACATATTTTCTGGTGGCCTTTTCCCTTCTGAGCAAGAGCCAAGGAAGCACTATTTAAATGAGTGAGATTGCAACATTGGGTTGGACCAGGAAATAAAAGGGAAACTCCTGCAGTAGCCTCTCCTGCCCAGCCATTGGCTTGGCACTGCTTCTGCTCCTTAGAACAAGGAAGGGCTCTAAGCTGGGAAGCTTTGGGCCAGTCACATAAATCCAGTGGGGCAATCTTCAGCAACAGATCCTGGGAAAGAAACAGCAGAGGGAAGGTCAGTTGTGCAGCTTCTTTCTCAAACTGCTATGTCCAAAGGCTCCTCATTCCTACCTAAGGAATCCCATCATCGTTAGTGCCAGCACAGACAGCGGAAGAAGCTGGGGAGACATAGAAGCGTAGAAAACTGAGGGCAGAAAAAGACCTAGTGGTCCATTGAGTCTGCCCTTTGAGGGTTTTTTTCTTTTTTCTTTTTCATTTTAATTTTTTTAATTTTATCTTTTTTATTTTTGTTGAACGATGGGCATGTGTTTATCCGAAGCATGTTTATTTTTATTTTTATTTTTTATTTTAATCCCATTTATATCCCGCCCTTCTCCGAAGACTCAGGGCGGCTTACAATTTAAGCACAAACCAATGTGCTTAGCAATAGCCTTCATTCTATGTATCAATAACTCAAGTTATTTTTTTATTAATGAAAAGTTTTACAATACATTTTATCTTTAACAATCCCTCCCCCCCCTCCCTCCGCCCAACCCTTCCTAACCCTCCCTAACCCTCCCCCGCTTCTCCCCTCCCCCCTCCCCGACTTCCCAGAGCTAAATACAAGGTATAAAAGCAAAAAACAATCATAAACAACCATATGTTAACAACAATAAACTATTAAGTCTATCGCACTCTAGCTCATATGAAATGACTACAAGCAATACTAATATCACATAAAAAAAGAAAAAAACTTATTCAAATGCTAAGTGAAACTTTTTAGTCCCATATTTGTTCTGGATATAATCAATCCACTAATAACTCAAGTTATTGATAATTGATCCACTACTTCCGCTGGAAGTTGGTTCCAAGCTTCCACAACTTTTTCTGTGGAGTAATACTTGCTGACATTACTTTTGAACCTCCCTCCTGTCAGTTTGAGGTTATGCTCCCGTGTTTGTGATTTTTTGCCTAAAATTGAAAATACTGCCTTCTGGAACCTTATTCACACCCTTAATATATTTAAAAGTTCCAGTCGTGTCCCCTGTTTCCCTTCTATCCACCAAGCTGTAGGTATTTGGTTCCTCCAAAATCTCTCCCAATATGTTTTGTCCCTCAGACCTGGCACCATTTTTGTTGCCAGTCTCTGGACTCATTCAATCTTATCAATATCTTATCAAGGTCTCTAGAGCTGGACACAGTGTTCCAAATAGGGTCTGACTAAAGCCCTATATAGCAGGATTTTGGAAAACAAAACCTCCAGTACAACCCTGGGTTTCTATGTGGAGAAGCACCATTCATTGCCTCCTTAATGTCTCTGTCCTTAATTAAGGGCAGGCTTCTCTTTGAGTGACAAGACACTTCTCAGCTCCCTCCCTGATGGCATCCTGACTCTGCTCAACGTCACCAGAAGCAGGTGCTTAACAATATTCAGGCAGCAGCTTAGGAGAGATGCAGTGATTATAGAAAGATTGAGGGTGAACACTACTTGCAGGAAAGAAAATATCAAAATAACTGTGTTCAAAGGGTGGCGAGAACTGCCTAGGCATTACCTGGTAACCTCTAGTTATCTTGGGCTGCTGCACCTCTCATCAAGATCCTAGCTGGCTGGGGACAATGGAACATACAGTAACATATAGGGTAAAGGAGTGTTAATTTACAGACTGGGAGAAAACCATCTGCTACTTCCTTTCACTGGAAGCTTTCTCCACACTTAATTTCAGCTGAGAAGACTTTCCTGAATACTTCAAAAGGCTTTCTTCCTGGGCTTAAGCTATCATTCCATTCATACACATTCAACCTATTTTAAAATGTCAGTAACCTCAAGTAGGCTCAGTGTTTTCACATTAGTAAAACATTCCTTAGTCTTGGCAAACAATTGTTGCTTTGTCAGTGCAATTTGATAGCTCCCTAGTAAGGAGAACAACCAAAAGGAGCTTTGTTCAAATTCCAAGAAATCATTTCTCCCTTGCTTGGAGCAGAAGAGCACCTGGAACAATAATGTTCCAATAATAGTAATAATGAGAATAATGAGAATAATGAGAAAAGACCTCCCTCCCCATCTTCATGCTTCTTTCTCTTCTCTCCCCCCTCATTTTTAATTTTTTAATGATAAAATTTTAGCATAACTATGATTATTGTTATTACTGTTTTATCTTTTTAATGCTTCTGGTTTTAATGTTTGTAAGCTGCCCACAGTCACCCTCTGGGCAAAATGGGCAGCACATACATTCAATAAATAAATAAGTACATATGACCTCCTTCCCCAGAGCTAACAGCCAAACCCTGATAAGCTCTTTCATCAAACTTTGCTTCCCTGGTTTTGTGCTCCTGTTAGAGGGAACATTGCTGCTACTTTAGGGGAGGAGAAGATGGAGGTCTTTTTTGTCTGACTTGACAATATGGGAATGTATAGTGTTGAACTAGTGTTGAGCATAGTCACTTGTAAGATTGATAGTTCTTGCTGAAATGTGTTCATATTCCTCCTCCTCCATCTAAAACAGTTTAATATTATGCAGAATTAAGGCAGGTCCAAACCTGAAGGGAGTGATATAAAAATACACTAAACCACCTCCCCCTTGCTCTTTTAAAGCCCTTCTTCAATTTTATAAATTGGCAGCTTGTGTTTGCAAGATAGATGCCCTTAAAACAGGATAGACATTTTGTCTATTACGGTAAGTTTTTCAGAAAGGCATTTACAGAATGGACAGTCATTGGTCCAGAGTGATATAGGGTCTCCTGTTTGTGCAGGGGGTTGAACTAGAAGATCTCCAAGGTCTATTCTAACCCTGTTACTCTATGTTCTAATAGTGAAAGTGCCAAGCTTATGAATGAATCCATAATGTAATGTGAAGCTGAGAAGCAGATAAAATCAGATCTCTACTGCCCCTCATGATTTACAGTATACTCAGGATCCACCTAAAACTACAGCTGCAGTATAGTTCACATCTGCCTGCACACTAAGAACCACAGCACTCACCAACCCAATACTTTGTGATGCTATTGTTATATATTGGGCTTGTGGTACCACACCACGTGCGTTGCTGAAGAGCTAATGGCTCCTCAGCAACCCAGACAGGCCGTCTCCGGTCCTGCCATGGGTCAGCCCCAGGTGGCAAGCACGGGTTCAATCCTATTGGCTGCTTCCGTAGGGCTAGGCTATATATTGTGGCTGGGTGCGGCCCAAGCTCAAGTACAGTTCCAGCGAGAATAAAGAATGAGTTCCTCTGTACTCAGCCTTGTGTCTTCATTCCTGCTCACCAGAGCCCATGACTTAACAGTGGCAATGAGGATGGGATCCTGCTTCACTGTTTAAAAGGGCTGAAGTCAACAAGGGGTCGGCAATATACACTGGAGGGAAGAGGCATTTCCCCCCCCTCTAGGCCGGCTAGTAAAGCCACACTAGCAGCCACATGCTCAGCGGACACATTCCCTAAGCCTAAGAAGCAGGATCCAAGAACACAGGAATTGAGGAAGATGCCGAAGGTCGGCAAACTCGGAGAGTTCAATGTAAAACATCCAGAAGAATGGCCGTCTTACCTCTCGCAAGTGGAGAACTATCTACGAGCAAACCAAATTGCAGAGGAAGGCCTAAAAGCCGCTACATTGCTATGCGTGTATGAACCAGCAACTTTCAACCTAGCAGAAAATCTTTTCGCGCCGACGCCCATTGAATCAGCATCATTTGCAGATGTTAAGAAGAAGCTGAGGGGGCATTTTCAGCCCAAGATGTCGGAGATGGCGTGGCGTTTTAGATTCAACCAAAGAGTGCAGCTACCCTGAGAGACAGCTTCTGAGTTTATTGCGGGCCTAAGGCAGGCTGCACACCTTTGCAAGTTCTCGAACTTAGAGGAACGACTGAGAGACCAGCTCATCTGTGGCCTTTGAGACAGAACCCTCCAGCAGAGACTGTTGCTAGACCCAATCTCACATTCTCTGAGGCACAGGACAAGGTCATGGCCGACAAAGCCGCCGAGAGTGCAGTGCAGACAGTGCAGCCCACCAAACCTTCAAAGGTTGAGAATTCCATCCATCTTGAGGTCGCCAAATGCATCAGTGAATTGTCAGAAGATGAAGAACCTGAAATCAACAAGCTCCAAAGGGAACCAAATGCGCAAAACCGCGGCAACCATCATCGAGAGAACGATTACAAGGCAGTTCTCTTACCTAGATGTAAGGGGTGCCGAGGCAACCATCTTTGCGCCAATTGCAGATTTCGCTTGGCCAAATGTAGAGCTTGCGGAAGGACCGGCCACATTGCTGTGGTTTGCAGAGCCCGCCAGAGAGACAGGCCATCCAAACACCAGTCAGAGGAACTGACTAGGAGAGGTACTGGGGCCCAAGGTCCAGTTAGTGTGGGGTTCTTCAGAAGCCGGAGAAGCATTTGCCACACTGGGGCTCGTTGCCCCCTCAAGCCTAAACTCAAGCTCTCAGTAGAGGTACAAGGAGTTCCATGTAAGATGGAGTTGGACTCCGGCTCGGCAGTATCAATCATTTCACAAGACACATTCAACTTTGTATGTAGGTGCAGTAACAATTGGGCTAAACTAAGCCCTCAGATATTATTTTAATGGATTTTCAGAACACTCATGTTAAAGTTAAGGGGGAAGCCACATTATTGGTAAAATTTAAAGGGTTTTTGGGGCACCTGGATGTAATAGTAGTAGAGGGCCAAAGAACGAGTCTTATTGGACTTGATTGGTTTGATGCTTTAGGCATTCAAATTACAGGCATTAATCGGACACAAACGGCAGACCTCATGACTGTTTTCGAGGAATACATGGATGTTTTTGAGTCAACCCTGGGGACTTACACTGGCCCGCCAATTTCTTTTAAGTTAGATCCTAATGTTGTGCCAATTAGAATTAAGCCTTGCAGGGTCCCCTTTGCCCTAAAGCACAAAATCGATTCCGAAATCGATAAGCTAGTAGAACAGGGTGTTTTACAGCCTGTTGATGGGGGGGAGTGGGAAACTCCTATTGTCACCCCACTGAAGTCCAACAGGGAGTTCGCATTTGCGCAGATTATAAATGCACATTAAATAAGGCCCTTAATCAACATGCTTACCCAGTTCCTGTAGTCAGCCATATTTTAGCCTCTTTGCAAGGGGGAACCATTTTTCCTAAACTTGATTTAGAGCAGGCATATCTGCAATTGCCAGTTGATGAGGCCACAGTCGCGGCTCAGACAATAGTAACTCACAGAGGGGTATTCAAAGTCAAACGCTTACAGTTTGGAGTCAGTGCTGCACCAAGTATTTTCCAAGGGATTATGGAACGCACACTTAAGGGTATTCAGGGTGTCTGCCCCTATTTTGATGATGTTTTCATTGCTGGAGAATCCCCAGAAGTGTTATCCAATTGGCTCAGGGCTGTTTTGCAGAGGCTCCGCGATGCGGGCCTCAAATTGAAGAAAAACAAATGTAGTATTGGGGTCTCATCAATGGAATTCTTGGGGTTCCGTATCGATGCTAATGGAATTCACCCCGCTGATTCAAAAGTGAAGGCCATCAAAATGGCTCCAAGGCTAAATTCAAAGGGAGAGCTGCAAGCATTTTTGCGCCTCCTAAATTTTTATCACACATTCCTACCTCATAAGGCTGTGATAGCAGAGCCCCTCCACAGGCTGCTTGATAAAAAAGCCCCTTGGAAATTGACTAACTTACATGAAAAAAGTTTCCAAGATCTGAAAGCCCTTCTATCAGAAAAGTCTACTGTAACTCCTTACATAGAGTCTAAACCTGTATGTCTTGCATGTGATGCATCTCCTTATGGGGAGGGGGCAGTTTTAAGCCACATAGAGAAAAATGGGAAACAGGTTCCTATTGCATTTTATTCTAAGACTTTATCTTCTGCTGAGCATAATTATGCATAAATTGATAAAAAAAGCCTTGGCCATAGTGACCAGAGTTAAGAAATTTCATGATTATTTATATGGCAGGGATTTCACTGTCTACACTGATCACAAATCTCTTTTGGGGTTGTTTACAACAGACAAACAAACTCCCCACATACTATCTCCAAGAATGCTGAGATGGTCTATGTTTTTGTCTGCATACAATTTTAAGTTAATTCATAAACCAGGGAAGGAAATGGGCCATGCGGATGGCCTCAGCAGACTACCACTGCCACTAATGGATCCTGATCCAGCTCCTGCTGCTAAAATATTGTCCATTCAGGCCTTAACTGAGTTTCCCCTCCACGCAGGAGATATTGCTGCTGAAACTGCCACAGATAAAATTCTGGGCAGAGTCTTGTCATGGGTATACACGGGTTGGTTTGAAAAAAGTCCAGGCTCTGAATTTCAAAGTTATTTTGTCAGGAGACATGAGTTGTCTGCACACAAGGGCTGCATATTATGGGGCAACAGAGTCATAATTCCCACTTCATTGAGGGACAGAGTTTACACTCTTTACATGAAGGCCATCCAGGCATTGTAAGAATGAAAGCCTTAGCTAGAAGCTACCTTTGGTGGCCTGGCCTGGATAAGGCTGTAGAGGATCAAGTTCATAGTTGCTATACATGCCAGCAATCTAAGCCTGAAATGCCTCAGGCCCCAGTTCACAGGTGGGAAGAAATGCATACCTCCTGGTCCAGGGTTCACATAGATTACGCTGGGCCTTTTCAAGGACAGCTTTTCCTGATAGTTGTGGATAGCCACTCAAAACGGCTGGAAGTAGTTCCAGTTCTTAATATGACTACTGCTAGGACCATCCAGGTGCTGAGAAAACTCTTTGCAACACATGGGTTGCTTGACGTTTTACTTTCTGATAATGGGGCTCAATTCACTGCTGCTGAGTTTCAGGCTTTTCTTAGAGCTAACATCATCAGACATGCTACGTCTGCACCATTTCATCCTTCTTCGAATGGACAAGCCGAATGCATGGTGAGGAAAACAAAGGAGGCACTTAAGCATATTATCACAGGTGACTGGCATCACAGATTGGCAGATTTTTTGCTCTGCCAGCATTCTACGCCCTGCACTGCTACAGATAAAAGTCCTGCTGAGCTATGTTGGGGAAGACATTTAATTACTAAACTGGACAGGTTGCATCCAGACAGAGTGGCATCAGAAGCCTCTAGACCAAAACCCCTGAGGGGGCTGCAAATGGGCAATTGGGTTTGGGTCAGAAACTATGGGCCAGGGAATTTATGGGTTCCTGGTCAAGTAACCAAGGCATCTGGACCCCTATCTTATGAAGTGGGGTTGGAGGGAGGGCACCTGGTCAGAAGACACATTGACCAACTAAGAAAGAGGTTTCCAGAATGGTCACTAAGTGAGGACGGTGGCATAAGTTCCTCCCAAGGTCCTCAAACTGGTACCCAAGCCAGCCCACACCAGAACCACCAGGGTTTTCCCTTTTCAGCAGAAGTTGATTCCGAGGAAGAACCAGGAAGCTTGGAAGTGCAACATGGAACCCCTGACCAGGTGAGCCCGCCGAATCTCAGCAACCGCTGTGCCTACTCTGCAGAACAGACTGACTCTGGGGTGGGCCAACCTGGTGAGGCCAGCCAGAGCATTTCAATCCCCCTGGACAATGGAGCACAAGGGGGCATGGGTCTACCCAGCCCACAGGGTAAGCAGGTAGACTACAAAGTGAGGAGAACTCCAAGGCGTTCCTCCAGGCCACACAAACCTCTGGCATATCTCACTGACTATATTGTAAAATAAAGTGATGTATAGTGATGTGACAAGTGTACCCCTACCTACAGAAATTGGGGCATTTTGAAACTGCCTGTACTACTTGTAAGCATGTTCATTGAGACATTGTTTAATCTCATTGTAGTCCTTACTGCATTGGCAAGCCATTTAGCCATTGTGTAATCTTATTGTAGTCCCTACTACAATGGTACGTCTGAAAAGGTTGTGTAATTCTAGCCACCTTGAATTTATAAGCATTATTACTTATTATTTTGTTTTTTGTTTTTTGTTATTATGTTATTTTGGTTGTTGGGAGTGATTCATAAGTCTTGACTGTTGTCAAGCTTATTAAGGGGATTATAGCCTGATCTTAGGAGGGAGGGGTGTTATGTATTGGGCTTGTGGTACCACACCACGTGCGTTGCTGGAGAGCAAATGGCTCCCCAGCAACCCAGACAGGCCATCTCCAGTCCTGCCATTGGTCAGTCCCAGGCGGCAAGCACGGGTTCAATCCTATTGGCTGCTTCTGTAGGGCTAGGCTATATATTGTGGCTGGGTGCGGCCCAAGCTCAAGTACAGTTCCAGCGAGAATAAAGAATGAGTTCCTCTGTACTCAGCCTTGTGTCTTCATTCCTGCTCACCAGAGCCCACGACTTAACAGCTATGATGCAAAAAATTGGACCCATGTGTCATGCCTCCTTCTGAGCCTGAATCTGAGGAGGAACATGATGTGAAACAGGACCCTATGGAGGGCAGGGGGTGAGAGGTGTCTGTGGCTTCAGAGGAATGTGGGGAAGAGCAGGCTGAGGCAGGCCAGGACCCTTCAGGATTGGGACAGGATGAACAGGGGAGACAGAGTTTGGGCAATGAGCAAGGCCCACCCCCACCTGATCCTAGAGCACAGAGAGTGGAGAGAAGGAGGGAACAACGCAGGCAGTTGCTCAGGAGGAGAGTGTCCTGCCCCACTCCACAAGGCACACCTGGAGATTGAGATTTAAGGAGACGCTCTAGGGAGGGGCATTTGTTGGGAACAAACGCTGAATC
Organism: Vipera ursinii; assembly: GCF_947247035.1. Lineage (NCBI taxonomy): Eukaryota > Metazoa > Chordata > Lepidosauria > Squamata > Viperidae > Vipera > Vipera ursinii. Next base: position 138,527,802 of record NC_139513.1, on the reverse strand, counting down.
TTGGGAGTGTTGTGTATTGTTGCTGATCTCTTGTTTGGAAACCTGGAAACCCTGACTACTAGACTGACTGACCATGGTGCTTGACTGTTTAAAGACCTCGGACTATTCTCTCTTTTGAAAACTGCTCAGGCAAGCTAGGATTCAAACAGACTCGTTCAGTTTATGTTTTCTTCCTTGTTATCTCTATGGCCTTGAGTACTTTCTTATGCTAATCAGCCTGTATTTGAACCTGCTTTCAGCCAGAGTCGGCTGAAGGGATTTGTGTATGATCTTTTGTTGGAGGCTTGCCAGCAAACGTGGGAGCATTTGGGGAAAATTGGGAGCAATAAAAGAACTGTTTGAATTGCCAGTTGACCGCATTGCCTCTGTGCTGTGCCCTGGGTCATCACACCATGCTTCATAGTTTTTACATGGGCTCTACTTGAAATTTCTGTCAAAAACAGAAATTGTATCTGCAAAACATTAAACCATAAGAATAATAGATACGACAAGTTTTGTCTCTCCCATGGAAAAGAGATCATTCTCCATACATTATTGGCATTTTAGTGTGTTTTTTAAAAAAAGCTTTTGTTCAGATATAAACCAAATACAGTAAAAATACAAAATGTATACCATAAAAGACCTGTTAATAGCAAAAACTAAGCATATATACTGTTATGTATTGGGTTCAGTTGTAACACCATGTGGTAAGCTGGAGCAGCTAATGGCTCTCCAGCAACTCAGAGTCCCCAGCTCCAGTGCTGCTATTGGCTGCCCCTAGGCAGCAATGGGTTGCTTTAAACCTATTGGCTGCCACCTAAGGGCCAGGCTATAAATTGCTGCAAGCTGCAGCCTAATTCTCAGTTCAGATCCTGTAAGCAATAAACCATGAGCTTTGCTGAACTCTCTTGCCTCATCTCCTTTCCTGCACAAAGAACACACGACACAACACTGGCGAGGAAGGTGGGATCCTGCTTCTCCGAAAGATCTGCAGTTCACTAGGGGAGAGGCAGCACACACCTGGCATCCCCTGTAAAATGGAATTGGACACAGGCTCTGCTGTCTCTATTATTTCCCTGGACACTTTTAATTTCGTGTGCAGTCGCAGTAGAAAATGGGCCAAGCTAAGGCCCTCCGACATAATTTTAACTGATTTTCAAAACACTCAAGTCAAAGTTAAGGGGGAAGCCACCTTGGCCGTAAAATTTAAAGGGTTTTATGGGCACCTGGATGTCATAGTAGTAGGGGGCCAGAGAATCAGTCTAATAGGGCTCAATTGGTTTGATGCTTTAGACATTCAAGTAACCAGTATCAACCGGACACAAGCTGCAAATTTATCGTCAGTTTGCAAGGACTTTGCAGATGTTTTTGATTCAGCCCTAGGAACATACACAGGCCCGCCTATCTCATTCAAACTAGATCCCAATGTGGTCCCCATTAGGGTTAAGCCTTGAATGGCCCCTTTTGCCCTCAAACATAAAATTGACTTAGAAATAGACAAGCTTGTAGAACAGGGCATTTTACAACCAGTTGATGGTGGGGAGTGGGAAACTCCTATAGTCACACCACTTAAGGCCAACGGAGAAATTAGAATACGTGCAGATTATAAATGTACAATTAACAAAGCCATTAAGCAACATGCTTACCCTGTCCCAGTAGTGAATCACATTTTAGCTTCTTTGCAAGGGGGCACTATTTTCGCTAAATTAGATTTGGCACAGGCCTATCAACAATTGCTGGTTGATGAGGCCACAGCCACTGCTCAGATGATAGTGAGTCACAGGGGGGCTTTCAAAGTGAAGTGTTTACAGTTTGGGGTTAGTGTTGCTCCAGGCATTTTCCAGGGAATCATGGAACGCACACTTAAAGGCATTCAGGGTGTTTGCCCTTATTTTGATGATGTACTTATTGCTGGAGAATCTACAGAGGTGTTAGCCAGCAGGCTCAGAGCTGTCCTACAGAGGCTGCATGAAGCAGGCCTCAAATTAAAAAAGAGTAAATGTAGTATTGGGGTTTCTTCAACTGAATTTCTGAGATTTCGAATTGATGCTAATGGCATTCACCCTGCTGAATCCAAGGTGAAGGCCATTCAATTGGCCCCTAGTCCTAAATCCAAAGGAGAGCTACAAGCATTTTTGGGCCTCCTCAACTTCTACCACGCGTTTCTGCCTAACAGGGCCACATTGGCTGAGCCTCTTCACAGGCTCTTAGATAAAAAAGCTCCATGGAAATGGACAAGCATTCATGAGAAAAGTTTCTAGGACCTAAGGGCGCTATTGTCAGTTAAATCTACTGTAACTCATTTTAGGGAATCTAAACCAGTCTGTTTAGCATGTGATGCATCTCCTTATGGGGTGGGAACAGTCTTGAGTCATTTAGAAAAGAATGGAACACAAGTCCCTATTGCATTTTAAGGACACTGTCCTCTGCTGAGCGTAACTATGCTCAAATTGACCAAGAGGCCTTAGCCATTGTAGCTGGAATTAAAAAATTCCATGACTATTTATATGGCAGGGACTTCACGATCTTCACAGACCACAAACCACTGCTGGGACTCTTCACAACAGACAAACAAATTCCCCACATACTTTCCCCAAGAATGTTGAGATGGTCTATTTTCCTTTCTGCATATACATTCAAGCTGGTTCACAAACCCGGCAAAGAAATGGGCCATGCTGATGGCCTGAGCAGATTCCCACTGCCACTAATGGAACCAGACCCAGCCCCTGCAGCCAGAATTCTGTCCATTCAGGACCTACCAGAATTTCCCCTCCATGCTGGGGACATAACTGCAGAAACAGCTACTGATAAAACACTTAGTAGAGTGCTGTGTGCACCCTGGGTGCACACAGGGTGGTTAGATAAAAGCCCAGGGTCTGATTTCCAGAGTTACTTTGTTAGAAGACATGAACTATCAGCTCACAAGGGTTGCATCCTTTGGGGGAACAGGGTCATAATCCCCACTTCACTGAGAGATAGAGTACTACAGTCACTACATGAAGGCCATCCAGGCATTGTCAGAATGAAAGCTTTAGCAAGAAGCTACCTTTGGTGGCCAGGCCTAGACAAGGCCATTGAGGCACAGGTACATGGATGTTATACATGCCAGCAATCAAGGCCTGAAATGCCACATGCCTCAGTTCACAGGTGACAGGAAACGCACACTCCCTGGTCTAGAATTCACATAGACTACGCTGGGCCCTTTCAGAGAAAGCTCTTCCTCATAGTGGTAGACAGCCACTCCAAATGGCTTGAAGCAATCCCTGTTGCTAACATGACTACTGCTAGGACCAGGGCTTTTTTTGTCATAGAACCCTCAGAACGGAGTTCCGGCACCTTTTTTGAATGGAACCTTGTAGGGTAGGCAAGGTGGGTTGTATGGCATGTGTGAGTTCCGGCACCTTTTTCTTTTACAAAAAAAAAGCACTGGCTAGGACCATCCAGGTGCTGAGAAAACTCTTTGCCACACATGGGTTGCCAGATGTCTTAGTTTCAGACAATGGGGCCCAATTCACTGCTGCTGAATTTCAGGCCTTCCTAAGAGCAAATCTCATCAGATACGCAACGTCTGCCCCTTTTCATCCATCCTCTAATGGTCAAGCTGAACGTATGGTGAGGACCACAAAGGAATCACTTAAACGCATAGTAACAGGTGACTGGCAGATTTTTTACTTTGCCAGCATTCTACGCCCAACACTGCTATAGGCAAAAGTCCTGCATAACTTCATTGGGGAAGGCATCTGATCACTAAACTGGACAGGTTGCATCCAGATAGAGTGGCAGCAGAAGCGTCTCGACCAAACCTCCAAGGGGGCTGCAAGTGGGCAATTGGGTATGGGCCAGAAACTATGGACATGGGAATCTGTGGGTTCCTGGTAAAATTACCAAATCATCTGGTCCCCTTTCTTACGAAGTGGGGCTGGAGGGAGGGCGAGTTGTCAGATGCCACATTGATCAACTCAGAAAACAGTTTCCAGAATGGCCACTAAGCGAGGACTGCATCATACGTCCCTCCCAAAGTCCCCAAACCTGCAGCCAGGCCAGCCCATTCATGGACTATCAAGACCCTTCCTTAATAAGCAATGAGGAATTGGGCATAGAGGAGGGGAGTCCAGAAGTGCAAAATGGATCCCCTGACGGAGCAAGCCAACCAGATTTCAATAACTGCTGTGCTGACTCTGCCATTCAATCTGACTCTGGGGTGGGCCAACCTGGAGAGGCCAGCCAGAGAGCATCTAATTCCTTTGACTCAAGTGCATCAACGGACACTGGTCTACCTGGCCCAATGGGTAAGTTGGTAGACCAGAAAGTGACTGGAACACTGAGGCATTCCACAAGGGCACGCAAGCCTCCTACTTATCTAGCTGATTATGTTGTAAAATAAAGGAACTATAACGTTGTCTGTACTGTTGACTTGTCGCTGTACTGAAACAATAATGGAACTATGATGTTAACTGTATAGTATGCTGTTAATGGAAGCCAATTCATCCTGGTGTTAAAATTGTATAACTTGGCTAACTAATGCTATGATGTTAAATCTTGTAACTTGTATTGGTTGCTAATTGTTGCTATGATGTTGTCTGTTCTAAGAGGGGAGGGGTGTTATGTATTGGGCTCAGTTGTAACACCTCGTGGTAAGCTGGAGCAGCTAACGGCTCTCCAGCAACTTAGACTCCCTGGCTCCAGTGCTGCTATTGGCTGCCCCTAGGTGGCAATGGGTTGCTTTAAACCTATTGGCTGCCGCCTAAGGGCCAGGCTATAAATTGCTGCAGGCTGCAGCCTAATTCTCAGTTCAGATCCTGCAAGCAACAAACCATGAGCTTTGCTAAAATCACTTGCCTCCTCTCCTTTCCTGCGCAAAGAACACACAACACAACATATATGTTATGTTTTGATCCAACCATTTCTAGCAACTGTTGTCAAGGCACAGACTATGGGAATTTTGGGGGAGCCTTTGAGTTGTGTCATTTAATAATGACAGTATGCTGGAACCATTAGCATACTGGAGGAAAAATTAGCTCCATCCTCCAAAACAAAATTTGGTTCTATATATTTGTTTCAATCAGCAGACCCTCAAATGGGCTTCAACCAAGACAGCTTTAATTAGAGAGAAAAGTAACATATTCCAAACAAAACATGAAGTTGGTTACAGTATTTATTCCTACTCCCTAACTTGTACAACAACTCAAAAGATTTTTAAAAAGGTAAAGGTAAAGGTTCCCCCGCACATGTGTGCTAGTCGTTTCCAACTCTAGGGGCTGGTGCTCATCTCCGTTTCAAAGCCGAAGAGCCAGCGCTTGTCCGAGGACATCTCCATGGTCATGTGGCCAGTATGACTAGACGCCAAAGGCGCACGGAACACTGTTACCTTCCCACCGTAGTGGTCCCTATTTTTCTACTTGCATTTTTACGTGCTTTCGAACTGCTAGGTTGGCAGACATATTCCAAACAAAAAATGAAGTTGGTTACAGTATTTATTCCTACTCCCTTACTTGTACAACAACCCAAAAGATTGCTAAATCAGCTTAAAACTCCTTAAAATGTATAAAACATTGGAACTAAAATTACGCATCACCTTATATCATGTATCTTTGTAACAGAATAATTAACCATAAGCTGTAATTTACTCCTAAATCGATGAACAAGATAGTGTAATGCACAATGTTCAAATCATAAAAACAAATGAAATATAAGGAGTTCGGTCTTAATTTTTCCTCCACACTCCCAGAGGCTTAACAACTCATTTTTTGCCAGTGAAACAGAGCAATCCAGAAATATTTCAGCCACTTCTACATAGATTTATGTCTCTAAAGTCAAAGGAGCAGCTAAACAATGATATTACCCACAAAATTTGACAGATGAATATGGCTTAAGGGAAAAGAATCATTTTGAATGAATACTTTACAGACTAAATAAACTCAGATTAAAATTTGCACCTCCTGACATGCACAGAATACTTGCAACCAACGCTATTTTTTTGTAATATATTTTATTCATTTTTTAAAAATAAATCCCAATAATTGGTGAACAGTTTGTTGTCTGGGTTACATTTGTAAAACAATCATTAACAATTGATTTCTATAATCCATAATCCACATAATAGTTTCTTCTTTTCCCAAAATATCCTCTTTTGCAAATTGAGTTAATACAATTCTTATTGTTTTGATAGATAACAGTTAAATATATATTTTTCCCAATATTCCTAAAAATAATAATCACATCAATATAATATTTCTTTTCTATCCAATCATTCTGGTTGCCTTATCATAGATCCTGTTACAGTCCTTATTTTAATTTGTTTCTCCCACCAAATTCTAGTATTCTCTGGTTAAGATTTTCTCAAAAATTAATTACATTTAACAATTTAGCTCTATTTTTCCATATGAACCATCTCACACTTTTACATTTCTTAAGGAATAGATAAAACAATGAAAAAAAAAATAAAAGAAAGGAGAGCAAGAGTAAAGAAACATAAAAAGCAACATAATACTTAAAATATATATCCCTCCTAAGCTAATATATAATTTCCTAAATTTCTTATTCTTTTGAACCATAATTAAAATTATGTTTAATCTTTAAACATTCCATTTAATACATCTAGTCATCTAGTCCTTTAACTCTTATTCAAAACATTTTTTATTATCCATTATAATTTTCTTAAATTTAATCACATTTAAGTATCTAAAACATTTCCTTTATCTGAGTCATTTCAATTTTTTTATATTACTCATATCAAGAAAGAGAACAAAAAAGGGGAAAAAAGCATATTAGATTATTTAGGGAATTCACCCCTCTTAGAATGACATACCGTATTTTCCGGCGTATAAGACGACTGGGCATATAAGACAACCCCCTACATTTCCTGTTAAATTATAGGGTTTGGGCTATACTCGCCGTATAAGACTATCCCTCTTCCAACGCACACCAAATAAAAATTAAAAAACATCAGATTTGATTTTAATATGGTAATTTTAATTCAAATGCTTATGACATGCAGGTACTTAGTAGGAAAACTGTCACTTATAAACATAAGGCTGTTTGTCATCAAACATGTAAACATAAAACAGTGCAAGGGGATTAAACTTTAATAATAATAATAATAATAATAATAATAATAATAATAATAATAATAATAATAATAATAATAATAATAATAATAAGTTGGAAGGGACCTTGGAGGTCATCTAGTCCAACCCCCTGCTAAGGCAGGAAACCCTATACCATTTCAGACAAATGGCTGTTCAGTCTCTTCTTAAAAACTTCCAGTGTTGGAGCATTCACCACTTCTGGAGGCAGGTTGTTCCACTGGTTAATTGTTCTAACTGTCAGGAAGTTTCTCCTTAGTTCTAGGTTGCTTCTCTCCTTGACTAGTTTCCATCCATTGCTTCTTGTCCTGCTTTCAGGTGCTTTGGAGAATAGCTTGGCTCCCTCTTCTTTGTGGCAGCCCCTGAGATATTGGATCACTGCTATCATGTCACCCGTCACCCTTCTCTTCGTTAAACTACACATACCCAATTCCAGCAACCATTTCCTATTTTCCTAATTCACTTTTTCACTTTTCCTAATTCACTCTAAAGCTTTCCCTGCACAGAGCCTTAAGTAACACCAACTGCCTGCAATTAGTGCAGGTTCTCATCCCACCAGGCTCAAGGTTGAGTCAGCCTTCCATCCTTCCGAGGTAGGTAAAATGAGGACTAAGATTGTTGGGAGCAATAAGCTGACTTTGTAATAATGCTGCTTGTGGGGGTGTGTGTGTGAAAGCTCTAATAAGCAGGCATATACATAGAATGAAGGCTATTGCTAAGCATATTGATTTGTGCTTTAAATTGTAAGCCGGCCTGAGTCTTCGGAGAAGGGCGGGATGTAAATGGGATTAAAAAAAAAAGACCTAATGGGACATCCGCTTCAGGTTTTCCAGCCAGCCCGCCCAGTTCCTGAGTCAAATGTGTCCTTAGAGCTAAGCAGCTGCTCTGGCTATGGCATTCCCCACCTGCCTTTCAAGTTGCTCTTGCATTCCCCACCTGCCTACAGCTGCTCTTCAACTTTAGAAAGAAAGATGCCCAGACCCCAGCCTGTAAAAAATCACAGACTGCAGCTTCTACTCCAATTGGTCCCACTTTCACTGCGCAGACTAAATAGAAGATCCGCTCCAGGTTTTCCAGCCAGCCCTGTCCCTAAAGTTTCAGCACCCGGCGTATAAGACGACCCCTGACTTTTGAGAAGATTTTCATGGGTGAAAAAGTCGTCTTATACGCCGGAAACTACGGTATATATTCCAAAACTTTTCTATTTCTTTAACCATATTCAAACAAATGTTTCTTTTTTAACTATTCTCTCTGGCAAGTCCCATCATCTATTTTCTTGGTTTCTACTTTAGTCTTTTTCCTTTGCCCAGTATCTTTCTTAATCAATGTATTTTGCTGAATCAAAAAGTTTTTCTGTATGTTCATAAATGTTGCTGTAAATATAAAAAGTAAATCAGGTGAAGTGTCTTTGTACGGGGCTTCTGCCTTTCCACATTTGTTGAAAATCTTTTTCTTTTTCTTTCTCTCCTCTTATCATTTCCTTTCTCCCCGATGTTCCTGAAAACTCTACAGTCCATTTTATCCAATCTGTTTTCTTGTCCTCAGATTTATTTTGTAGTCTTAAGGGATAAGTTGTTTTTTCCAATTCTTGTGAATTTTTTTCCACTAGGATTAAATTGTGTTTCCTTGTTTTGTTAAGTTTCATCTTTAAGTCTCTATTCTCAATTCTATATCCATTTATCTGTTTTATCTGCTCCTTCTCTGTTGTTTTCTGGGATCTTTTTTGTTGTAGTTAACTTAGAAATAGATTGATTTATATTTTCAAAGTTATTTGAAACTCATTGTTGTTTGAATTAGTTGCAGTATACTATATATCTCCTCTTGTGAAGTATTTATGTTTTCTTGATATGTTTTCTTGATATGTTCTTTCTACATGTCTCTGATCCATGAAGGCCAAGAATTTTAGTTTTTCTCTTCCTTTCTTTTCTCTGAAAATAGCTTTAGAGTCCCAATTAAATAGATATTTGTAATCCAAATAGTTGGATTTTTTTGAAATTTTTCTGAAATTTATAATTCTCTCTTTGTCTACAGCCCAGATTATTGTCTCTTTTTGGTCACAGCTGTTCTTTGTTGTTAAAACTTTGAAGGTCACAAACACAGATGAGCTTTTCACAGGTTTTGCCAAGTCTTAGTTCGAAAGCACGTAAAAATGCAAGTAGAAAAATAGGGACCACTATGGTGGGAAGGTAACAGCGCCCCGTGCGCCTTTGGCATCTAGTCATGCCGGCCACATGACCATGGAGACATCCTCGGACAAGCGCTGGCTCTTCGGCTTTGAAACAGAGATGAGCACCGGCCCCTAGAGTTGGAAACAACTAGCATGCATGTGCGGGGGAACCTTTACCTTTACCTATACTGAAGTCAGAGCTGTCATAGTCTTCATCCACCACTAGGTGTCACCAACTATTTGTTTTTCAATTTCCAAAATAAACAATTATCTTTAAAATGACAGTCTTAACCATTCAATCAATTTTAGATTTATCCAGATTTTTATATTTATTTCACTTCCATATATTTTGATCCTCCATAAAAAGTTTAATTTGCTGCTTCCATTAGTATAAGGGTGGGGCGGAAATCCCCCTCCTTCCCTTTTGGAGGTATTTTGTTTCTTGGGGATCTTTTCCAGGAAATTAAATGTAGAATAGAAAAGAGAAGATTGAATTCCTCACCCAGTTTCAAGCACGCTATTCACAGTTGTGCTGGTTAGTGCTTTTGGACTTTGGTTATTAGTAGCTTGGGCTGGTGGATGCAATACAGCCAGCCTTTCTCCTGTGGGGTTAGAAGGCTTTCCCCAAGTTGAATGGAATGGCTGCCGCCATTCTACAATCACTGGAGCACCCTTATTTCTTTTGTCGCTTCTCCGTGGTGACTTAGAACCATTCAGGGTCCCCAGGCAGGGTGAAATTAGCTGTGGGGGTGCAGGGAATCTGCAAGCCCATGACCAGTCACTACTGCACAAAACAGGAAGTCCCAACCAATGCTATTTTAAATGCTGAGCTTCAAATCTCTCTTCCCCATGATAGGTGCACATTAGGTGTACCATGATGAGTACTCTGTGAATCAACCACAATTAAAAGGAGGTATTTAGCAATTCAGGAGATACAGGAAACCCAAATTCTGAAAGACAAGAAAGGAAGGAAAAGGGATAAATTCACTTTTTTCAGAAGGTTAAAATGAAGATATCAGGTATTCAGAACCTTCTTGATAGACTTGTGGAATTTAGGGTATGCCCAAGCTCCAGTTTTCAATTAATTGGTCTCCATATCAACAAAATAAAGAGTTGGAAGGGATCTTGGAGGACTTCTAGTCCAGCCCCCTGCTTAGGTAGTGTTGTGTGGTGGGTTCTGTAGAACAGGAAAGATGCCGGGATGATGAGTACAACATAACAGCTCTTTATTTGGTGGAAGTGACTGTACTGAGGAATAGGGGCTACCTGCACTCTTTATATACCTGGCCAGTACCTGGCCAGGTACACAGCCAACCAATCGGATTGAACCTCTGTTACCCGCCAAAACTGCTTCCTGCCAAAACAGTTACAGTTCAATGCCCCCTGGTGGTGACTCTTATACAAGTGCTTTAGGTATTCCTAAAAAGCCTAATACATAACACCCCTTCCCCCTTAAGGATGAAACAATAAACATATACAATTATTATATTCATGACAGCCAATCTTTCTTTCTTTCTTTCTTTCTTTCTTTATTTATTTAATACTATTTCTATACCGCCCTTCTCCCGAAGGACTCAGGGCGGTGAACAGGGCAAGAATAAAAATACAGATTACAAAAGTTAAAACAAGATTAGATAAATGCCCACATACTAAAATACATCTTTAAAACCCAATAAAATAACCATAACAAACCCCCCCAATCCCTTCATCAGGCCAGGCCAGCTTGTTCAAAAAAGTATGTTTTTAGCTCGCGGCGAAAGGAGCGAAGGTCGGGCGCCGTCTGGAGCTCAACCAGTAGCAGATTCCATAGCTCCGGGGCGCCCACAGAGAAGGATCTCCCCCTGGGGGCCACCAGCTGACATTCTCTGACCGGTGGCACCCTGAGGAGGCCCTCTCTGTGGGAACGCACAGGGCGGAGGGAAGTCGATGCCGGCAGCAGGTGTTCCCAATGGACCTAGCCATCTGGCTTCCCTCATTTGCGCACATAGTCAGTGAGGTACGCAGGTGGCCTATGGGGCCGAGATGAGCGTCTTAGGGTTTCTTCCCCCTTGTGGGCTGGTGCCTTTCTCACCATATCCTGGACGTCCAGGTTCTCCTGAACAGGAGAGTCAGCAGGTAAGCTCTGGCTGACCATTTCTGGTAGACCCACCCCACAGTCAGACCCTGTGGCAAGGTTAGCCCCGTGGTCCTGAGAGGGTTGCTGTCCTGGTTGATCGGGGTTCTCCCGATGCAGATGCAGTTCTGTGTCCACATGGTCCTCAGGCTCGGACGTGGTTGTTTGTTGGTCGTTCTGGTAGGGGGGATGTGAGCTAGCTTGTGTGCCAGCTTGAAAACTCAATGAGGGGTAATTCTCCACGTGGTCGCTTGGTGACCATTCTGGAACTCTTTTCCTTACTTGGTCTATGTGCTGTTTGACCTGACGACCCCCTTCCACCCCTACTACATAAGATAAGGGCCTAGTTTTGTCAACCACCACCCCCGAAATCCACACGTGTCCCAGACCATAGTTCCTGGCCCAAACCAAGTCGCCCGGGTGTAGTTCTCTTGGGGTTTTGGGTTGCGCGGCCTCAGAAACCACTCTGTCAGGGTGCAGCCTGTCCAGTTTGGTGATGAGGCATCTGCCACAACGGAGCTCCGCAGGACTCTTCCCCATGGCTGTGCATGGTGTGGTGTGTTGAGACAATAGGAATTCTGCCAACCTGTGGTGCCAATCACTGACGATGATGCACCTGAGTGCGTCTTTGGTTGTTCTCACCATCCTTTCTGCTTGTCCATTAGTCGAAGGGTGGAAGGGCACAGATGTGGCGTGTCTAATCAAGTTTGCTCTCATGAAGGCCTGAAACTCAGCAGCGGTAAATTGAGCCCCATTATCTGATACCTGAACGTCAGGCAGACCATGTGTGGCAAAAAGTCTCCTGAGCACTTGGATTGTTCTGGCTGTGGTCCTATTTGGGACTGGTACTACCTACAGCCATTTTGAGTGGCTATCTACCACTATTAGGAAAAGCTGTCCTTGGAATGGACCAGCGTAGTCTATATGGACCCTGGACCAGGGTGTATGTGATGCCTCCCATTTGTGGACAGGCGCTTGGGGCATCTCAGGTCTGGACCTTTGACAAGTGTAACATCCATGTACCTGCTCTTCCACTGCCTTATCTAACCCTGGCCACCAAAGGTAGCTCCTTGCTAAAGCCTTCATGTGAACTATGCCAGGGTGTCCTTCATGTAGAGACTGCAGAACTCTCTCTCTCAGTGTTGATGGTATAATAACCCTACTACCCCACAACAGACATCCTTTATGTGCGGACAATTCATGCCTCCTTACAAAATACGCTTGGAATTCTGGGCCTGGACTTTTATCCTGCCACCCTGTGAATACCCAAGACTGAACTCTGCTCAGGATTTTGTCTGAGGCTGTCTCAGCTGTCCATTTCCATGCAGCTTTTTTATCAAGGAGCCTATGCAGGGGTTCAGCTATGGCTGCTTTGTGGGGTAGGAATGAGTGGTAAAAGTTTAATAATCCCAGAAAGGCTTGCAGTTCAGCCTTGTTTTTGGGAGTGGGGGCCATCTTAATTGCCCTCACTTTTGATTCTGCGGGGTGAATCCCCCTGGCATCGATCCTGAACCCCAAAAATTCTGTGAATGCAACCCCTATGCTGCATTTGTCTCTTTTTAGCTTGAGACCTGCAGAGCGAAGCCTCTTTAAAACTGCCCTAAGTCTGTCTGCTAACACTTCCTTTGTTTCTCCAGCAATGAGGACATCGTCAAAATAAGGCAGAGGTGTCAAACTCAATTTCATTGAGGGCCGCATCAGCATTGTGGTTGCCCTCAAAGGGCCAGGTGGGTGTGGCCTGGGTGGGCGTGGCCTACTGGTTGGGCGTGGCTAGAGTGTGTATGGCCTACTGGGTGGGTGTGGCCAGCTCTAAATCATTCACATCAAGGGTGCCTATGAGGGCCTGGGCAGGAGTGGGACAGATCTAAGGGTCTCTGGCAGAAGGAGGATCTCTGGGCCAGGGCCAAGGCAGTGGGGGCTGTTCCCTCACTGTTTCCAGGATGGCTTCGCAGGCCACATGAAACCACTTCGCAGGCCGGATCTGGCCCCCGGGCCTTGTGTTTGACATGTCTGAAATAAGGGCATACACCTTGGATGCCCTTAAGTGTTCGCTCCATTACCTCCTGAAAAATTCCTGATGCTACACTTGCTCCAAACTGCAGGCGGTTAACTCTGAAGGCTCCCTTATGAATTACAATTGTTTGTGCTGCTCCTGTCTCCATGGTAACTGGCAGCTGCTGGTACACCTGTGCGAGGTTTAGTTTAGCAAAGATGGCGCTGCCTTGGAGGGAAGCGAGAACGTGGCTGACCGTGGGGACCGGGTAAGCATGCTGGTTTAGGGCCTTATTTAGGGTGCATTTATAATTGGTGCAGATACGGATCTCCCCATTAGCTTTGAGGGGGGTGACTATCGGAGTCTCCCACTCTCCCCTGTCTGCCGGCTGCAGGACCCCCTGTTCTACTAGTTTGTTTAGCTCTTTTTCAATTTTGTGTTTGAGTGTGAAGGGGACTCTCCTGGGTTTAATCCTAATGGGTAAGACACTGGGGTTTAATTTAAATGAAATGGGGGGCCCTGTGTACCTTCCTAGCTTACTATCGAATACGTCTGCAAACTCTTTGCAGAAAGATTCAATGTTGTTTCCCTGCAATCTGTGGATGCCAGATATTACAATGCCCAATGCCTCAAACCAGTCCAACCCGACTAAAGTGGTCCTACGGCCTTCGACTACGATAACATCCAAGTGCCCCTGAAACCTCTTAAACCGCACGGAAAGGGTGGCCTCCCCCTTAACTTTTACTGGGGCATTTTGGAAATCGGTTAACATGATACTGGAGGGCCTCAATTTAACCCACTGCTTGCTCTGGCCGCAAACAAGTTTAAACATCTCGTCAGAAATAATCAAGACTGCAGAGCCAGAGTCTAGCTCCATTTTACAAGGAATGCCTTGTAAATGGACTTCCAATTTTAGTTTGGGTTTAAGCGGCCAGCAGGCCCCAGTTCGGCAGATGGCCCTCTGGCTTTTGAAAACCCCACACTTGTCGAGCTCCGGGCCCCGGTACCTTTCCACGATGAGTTCTCTGACTGTCGCTTGGGTAGGCCCTCTCGGAAATGGCTACGGCAGACTGCTGCAATGTGGCCCGATTTTCTGCAGGCCCGACACGTGGCTGACTGGAACTTGCAGCTCACACACATGTGGTTGCCTCCACAGCCTCCACATTTTGGGGGGGAGCTGCCTTCTGCTTGCTCTCCCTGTGCTCGCATGGTCGATCCTGTTGTACCGTTTTTCGCTGGATCTGGTCAATGTCGGTTTCTTCCTCGTGTGTGTGCTCGCTGTACGTAGTGTAGTGTATTGCTTCCTCTGGGCTGCTGGGCAAGGGAGTCTGTACTGCTTGCACCACGCCTCCGGCCACCTCAACAGCCAAGATCTAATCTTGAGCATCTTGGAGAGTTATATCGGGCCTTGCAAAAAGACTCTGTTGCAGTCGCTTGTCTCTTAGGCTGCACACCAGCCTGTCCCGTAGTCTCTCGTCCAGGTTGGAAAACTTGCAGAGGTGGGAGGTCTGTCGCAAGGCCATGATGAACTCCGATGCAGATTCGCCTGGCTGTTGTACCCTCTGGTCAAAACGGAACCACCAGGCCAGCTCAGACATTCGGGGCTTGAAATGCCCATTCAGCTTTTGCGTGAGGTCTCTGTATGAGATGGTTTTGATCGGCGTTGGTGTGAATAGACTTTTGGCCAAATCGAATATGGCAGGCCTGCTTATGCAAAGCAAGGTCGCCACTTTTAGGCCATTCTCGGCAATTTGGTTCTCCCGGAGATAGTTCTCGACTTGCCCCAGGTGTGATGGCCATCATTTGGGATGGCAGATGTCGAATTCTTGGGGCTGGCCGACTCGTGCCATCTTCTTCTCCTTGCTTTTGGATCCTGCTTCACTGACTCAGACGGTTGGTTCTGAGTATGTGTGGCCGCTAACGTGGTGACTAGCCATCCGTAGAATGGGGGGGAAAGATGCCTCTTTCCTCCAGCACGCGAAGCTGTCCCCTCGTGAATTCAGCTCTTTAAGGCAAAGCAGGATCCCACCTTCATTGCCACTGTTGTGTAGTGGGTTCTGTAGAACAGGAAAGATGCCGGGACAATGAGTACAACATAACAGCTCTTTATTTGGTGGAAGTGACTGTACTGGGGAATAGGGGCTACCTGCACTCTTTATATACCTGGCCAGTACCTGGCCAGGTACAGAGCCAACCAATCGAATTGAACCTCTGTTACCCGCCAAAACTGCTTCCTGCCAAAACAGTTACAGTTCAATGCCCCCTGGTGGTGACTCTTATACAAGTGCTTTAGGTGTTCCTAAAAAGCCTAATATATAACAGGTAGGAAACCCTATACCATTTCAGACAAATGGTTGTCCAATCTCTTCTTAAAAACTTCCAGTGTTGAAGCATTCACAACTTCTGGAGGCAGGTTTTTTCACAGATTAATTGTTCTAACTCTCAGGAAATTTCTCCTTAGTTCCAGGTTGCTTCTCTCCTTGATTAATTTCCATCTGTTGCTTCTTGTCCTGCCTTCAGGTGCTTTGGAGAATAGCTTCTCTCCCTCTTCTTTGTGGTAGCCCTTGAGATATTGGGAAACTGCTATCATGTCACCCCTAGCTTCTTTTCATTACACTAGACATACCTAATTCCAACAACCCGTTCCTTATATGTTTTAACCTCCAGTCCTCTGATCATCTTTGCTGCTCTTCACTGTACTCTTTCTAGAGTCTCAACATTTTTTTACATTGTGGCAACCAAAACTGAATGCAGTATTCCAAGTGTGGCCTTACCAAGGTGTTATAAAGTCGTATTAGCACTTTACTTGATCTTGATTCTATCCCTCTGTTAATGCAGCCTAGGAGTGCATTGGCTTTTTTGGCAGCTCCAGCACACTGCTGGCTCATATTTAAGTGCTTGTACACTGGGACTCCAAGATCTCTCTCACAATTACTACTATTGAGCCAATTACTAGACTATACCTGTGCATTTGGTTTTGCTTGCCTAAATATAGAACCTTACTTTGTACACCACTGAATTTCATTTTGTTAGATGGGACCCAATGTTCATGTCTGTCAAGATCCTTCTCTATCTTAAGCCTCTCTTCTGGAGTGTTGGCTATTCCTGCCAGCTTGGTGTCATCTATGTCACTGCGTGTTTTTTTAGTTTTGCCAGCTTCGCTCATTCCTAAGTGTACATCTCTTTCTGCTCTGCAACTGTGCATTATCTTATCTTGTAACCATAGTGACTCCAGCTATGTCCAGTCAATATTTTTGGTTTTAAACTGTTTTGTGCGCAGGCCTAAAAAAAGTTCAGTTTTACTTTCTTCTCCTGCCTGATGAAAGAATGTGGTCAGTCTAGGTCTTTTGTTTTCTCATTAAAAGTTTTACTATAGAAAATGCCTTGGATTTCTTTTCTTTGATATTGACCATGCAAATGAACCACGGTCCATCCACCTCTGGTTGGACTGTTAATTGTTCCGCGACAATCTGCAAACTTGATGAGTTCCCATGTATCCCCTCATCTAAATCTTTGATGAAGATATTGAAGAATACTGGGCTTGACACCGAACCTCGGGGAATCCCACTTTCCTTTCTTGTAGATGCAGTTCCATTGAGGACTACACATAGAATGGAGTTGGTTAGCCAGTTCCAATTATATCTGGTGGTAATGCTGACTAACCCACATTTTTATAACCTATTAAGTAGTAGGTTGTGGCCTACTTTAACAAATGCCTTAGTGAAGTCCAATAAATTATATCCACAGCATTTCTCCAATCCACTAATTTTGCCACTTTGTCAAAGAATGTAATAAGATTTGTCTGGCATGATCTGTTTTTGACAAATCCATGTTGGCTTTTGATTATGACATTGTTTCCCTCTATGTGTTCGTATATTTGTTGCTTGATTATCTTTTCCAGAATCTTCCCAGGTATTGATGTAAGGCTGATAAGTCTGTAGTTTCCTCTATCTCCCCCCCCCCCTTTTTTTAAAGATAGGAACTATATCAGCTCTTTTCCAGTCCTCTGGTAGTTCCCCAGTGCTCCAGGATCTTTGAAAGATATAGTTCAGTGGTTCTGCGATCACATCTGCCAGTGGTTCTGCGATCACATCAGAACCTTGGGGTATAATCCATCTGGTCCTGGTGATTTGAACTCGTCTAGGGTGGACAGGTGCTCACTTGCCATTTTCTTGCCTATTTTAGCTTGTGTTTTAATCTGTTTTTTACGGTATTGTTTTTGATAGGTTGGACTGTTTTTTTCTCTTTGTGTAAGTAGTTCTGCTTTCTCCCTGTTTCTTAACACCTTCTTGCCACTTTCTTCCACTAATGAACCAATCATTTCCTTGAGTTTTTTCTTGTTTTTTACATGTTGAAAGAATCTTTTTTTAATTATTTTTTACTTTTGTCACAAGCCTTAGTTCATTTTGAGCCTTAGCTTTCCTCACTTCACCTTTGCAAGCTCCGGCTATCTGCTCATATTCTGCCTTAGTTATGTGCCCCTCTTTTCACTTTTTATACTTGTCCTTTTTGTCTTTCAATTTATCAGAGAGTTACATATATATAGAGAGAGTTCTTTGTGCAGCCATGCTGGTTTCTTTTGAGAACTGTTATTTTTCTTCTTCATTGGAATTGTGCTAGACTGGGCTTTTAGAATCACATTTTTCAAAATTTCCCAAGTTTCTTGGGTTGTTTTCCTCTTGAGGATTCTCATGCATGAATCCTTCCCAAGCTCTCTCTAAGTTTATTGAAATTAGCTCTCTTAAAATCCAAGTCTCTAGTTTGACTATGTTCTATTCCTTGTGCTTGCATAATGTTGAATTCCAATATTGCATGATCACTCCCCCCCCAAGTTTCCTGTTAGTTCAACACCTTCTATCATTTCATCTCTGTTAGTGAGAATTAAGTCCAATATGGCTGATCCCCTAGTTCCCTTCTCTACATTTTGGGACACAAAGTTGTTTGCTACGTTTGTCAGGAACCAGTTTGATCTTCCACTTGGTGCAGAGTTTGTCTTCCAGTTGATGTAAGGCAGGGGTATCAAATTGCTGGCCTGCGGGCCAGATGCATCACAAGGAAACTGCGCCCATCCCATTGCCAGCAATGGGGAAAAAGTTCCGATACATTGCATGATGTCACATGACATCACAGGTTTGACATGTCTGATGTAAGGGTAATTAAAGACCCCCCATTACTATTGTGATGTGCTTCCTACATATCTTAGTTAACTGACTAGCAAAAAGTTCATTTATT
Organism: Vipera ursinii; assembly: GCF_947247035.1. Classification (NCBI taxonomy): domain Eukaryota; kingdom Metazoa; phylum Chordata; class Lepidosauria; order Squamata; family Viperidae; genus Vipera; species Vipera ursinii. The sequence continues at coordinate 138,509,233 of NC_139513.1, read as the reverse complement.
ACCTCTGATTGGTTGGTGGCCTATAGTATGCATCTAAGGCAATGTCATTCCCCCCCACTTTTATATTGACCCAAATGCATTCAAGATGGTTTTCATCATTGTTCTGCTCTATTTCTGTAGAAATGTAGTTATTTCTTATATATAGTGCAACTCCATCTCCTCTTTTCTTAGGTCTGTTTCTTTAAAATAATTTAAATCCCTCTAGCTGTATGTTCCATTCATGGGTTTCATCCTACCAAGTTTCCATAATGGCAGCAATATTATATCTGTCTTCATTTACTTGGATTTCTAGTTCACCCTGTTTGTTCCTCATACTTTTGGGCATTGGTGCATAGACATTTCAGTCCTTTTTCTTTGACCCTGTGTTTACTTTCTACATAACCTGTTTTTTGTCTGAGTTCCCCTTTTTCCTTACCACCTGTTTGATTAGTGCACATGGTGTGGTGCACGCTATTAGAAGCTTGGTTTTCCTTGATAGCCAATTGATTTTCTTAACCACAGAAACATCTACTGTATGTTAAAAGTACTGATAACCCTGTTAGTTTTAGATTGCTGGGGACAGAAATATTTTGTATCGATTAATTCTCTGTCCTCATTATTTAGTTTTATGTTTCTCCAGAAAACCTCTGAATTTAGTACTAAGTAACTCAGTCCCTTTCTTTGATGGATGCAAACCATCTCTTTTGAATAGGTTTTCAACGTGACAGCTGCATACAACATAACCAATATAATCAAAACCTTCTGCTTTACACCATTCCTTTAGCCACATATTGAACTCTGCTATACACTGCAAAAGTGCAGCTTAAACTTATTTGTATAGCCTAGAATTTTTCAACCTTGGCCACTTTAAGATGTGTAGACTCCAACTCCTGTGCTGGCTGGGGAATTCTGGGAATTGAAGTCCACATATCTTTAAGAGGCCAAGATTAAGACATATACCCTTTGGTGCTCTGGTGGTTTAAGGCAAAAATGAGCATGGCTGCTTTAGTTTAATGCTATATTTGGGCAGAGTGGAAGAGAGAAACGTTAGCTGTAAACAATGGTAAGGTTCTTAGCCTGATGGGTCTCTGCAAAAATAGGATCTGAGTCAGAAAGATAGATTAATATCTTTTTATTCATGCATAAGTAAAAGAAAGGACTCCTAGAGGTACAAAGTGAGAAGAGCCTTAAAAATGGGAGAAATTGCTTTATTTGGTTTGGAATGTGTTCAACTGGCCAGCAAAATTTGAGTCATCAAGCATCTAGAGAGCATAGCCAGCAATTATACATCTATCATGGAATAGTTCATACCATCCCATAATATTCTTAGCAGGAGCTTGTTAATGCCTAATTGCATATTCTGGAGGTGTGTTTGCCACATTATAATGTGTTTTTAGGTTAGTTCAACTTTCTGGGCAGACTCTAGCTGGTCTAGCTTATCACAATCCAGATTCTTACTATCAGAATCCACATTCTTGCTTGTTACTTCAAACTAGAAACATTAATCAAAGAAGCTCCTTGTTACTGAAAACAGTCACTCAAAGAGTTACCCCTTCTTCTGCTCCCATCAGAAATACCTAGTAAATTTACTCTTAAAAATAGGGTGGTAGTAGAGTGAGGCAACATCTACCTTAATGTAGCTGCTTGGAAGCATTTAGGCTCTAACATATTTCATGCCTATTCCAGGAAGAAACATGGAATGCATTAGAAAATGTATCCATGATTCTGATCCTTATGGGGAACAGGCTGAAAGAAAGATCTGATTACCGTGGATGGGCAATATTCTTTGAAACCTCAAGGTCATTCACTGTGGTTTTGGAGTTAAGATTTAATTAATAGCACCTGCATTCTAATTTGAAAGGGCTGTTTACTTGTTTCAACAGGCTTGTCTATTTAAAAAAAAATTGAAGCTATGGAGAGGCTTTAAAGAAGGAAGGATAACCGGCTCCTACACATTGATCGGGAAGGCTGATTGTTTAATTAAATTTCCCTTCCATTTTTTTTTAAAGATAAAGACTTCAATTCTAGCTTTGATCTCAATACTTGGACAAGTTCAAACTGTTCCTGCTTTCAGCCCTTCTCCATGGTGACACCTGAAAGTCCTTGAACATTATAGCGATCCTTCAGGTTTGAGCTGAGAACTATTTGTAGAAGACAGCAGTTCTGCAAAAGAAAACCCCTCTTGACAATTCAGAGCAATTTTCTACCAGAGACGTTGGAAAAGCAGTTTCTTGGGTTTTGAGTAATGCATCTCAGCTAAATCTTCAGAGAGGAACTATTAGTGACTGCACACTACTAGACGCAAGAGCTCTGATTTCTTGAGATTGCTCTCCTTATGCATTTAAACAAGATAGAAAAACACATTTGAACACCAGGTGCAACAATATGCAATGTGCTGTTTCTCTTTAGCTCGGCAATGAATCAGCCTTTCTTGTTGTATATAGTATGTTTAGGTGTGTGTCATGTATGTGTTCACTTTGAGAGCAGGCAAATAAATTTCATTTTTGATATGTGCCGTTGCGCCCATAGTAAAAAATGACAATAAAGGTTGTCTTGTCTTGTCTTGGTCTGGTCTCGTTTTGCCTTATCTTGCCTTATCATCTTATCATCTTATCTTAATTCTGGTGGACAATCAGCTGAGGAGAAAAGAGTAATTTGATCCAGCAAAGAGCCTGAGATTCATTATTAAGAACTGCATGCAGGCACATAATGGACTTATTGTATGACAGGGTGTATTATTATTATTATTATTATTATTATTATTATTATTATTATTATTATTATTATTATTATTATTATTATTATTATTATTATTAATAATAATATTTAATGCAGGGCTTTTCAACCTTTTCACCCATTGTACCACTTTTAGGATATGGCAACATCCGAGTACCACCAGTCGCCTAGCAAGGTGTCAAAAACTTGATGACCAAAAAATAAATAAAAGGAAAAAAGTGATGAAGTACAGGTAGTCCTCGACTTACAACAGTTTGCTTAGTGACTGTTCGAAGTTACAATGGCACTGAAAAAAGTGCCCCCCAATCCACAGCCGAGCAGGACACCTGCCTGCCCGCCCGGTGGTGCTCTTCCTCCTGTCCGAGGTTTTCATTGTTGTGAGCATTTCTGTTCAGGAGTGACAGCAGCGGGAGGGTGTTGTTTGTTTTTTATTCCCCCCATCTTCTGAGTGGTTGCAGCAGGTTTGGGTCACTTCACATGACCCTGGGACACTGACCATCATAAATATGAATCAGTTGCCAAGCATCTGAATGAAAATCACAAGACCCTGGAGATGCTGTGACATTCCAGCTGATCGGCACTTCTTCTCGGCTCAGAAGTGCCAGGATCAGCGCTGAGCTCCAGCTGGAGCCTGGCGCTGATCCTGGTGCTTCCACTGAGCCCTGACAGCCCCAAAGAAGTGCTGATCCTGGTGCTTCTGCTTAGCCCTGACAGCCCTGCAGCTCCAGCCATCTCTCGCTCATGCTTGTGTGGTGCTGCCACCAGTTCAGCTCATTCCCCTCCCCTGCAACCACTTTTCTAGGATGGTCACATACCACCTGCCAGGTGCCAATGTACTACAGGTGGTACCTGTACCACTGGTTGGAAATCCCTATTTTAATATACCTAAAAAAGGCTCGAGCGAGTTATATATTTGACCTGTGACTTAAAGCCTCCCCATCTTTGCTTCAGCCTTCATTTAGGGATGTTATTAAAGAAACTACTACACTTTAAATCAAGATCCTCCTTTGACTCTCTGAAAAATACACAAACATGTTGTCAAAAGTAAGACTATAGAGTGTAATATTGTAGGCTTACCTGAGACCCAGTCTCATAGAATTCAAATGAGGCTTACTTCTAAATAAATATGCTGATAGTTACTCCAGTTGCTTATCTTAGAACTTTGTATTGTGTCCTTTGCTAACTGGTTCTTGCCCATATCAAGTATTAGGACAAACCAGTGGCTTGGTTTGCACAATAAAATCAGCAGAAATCCAATTATTTATCAAAGTAGCCACTGTCTCCCCTTTCTCCCATGTCAGTTTAAATCCTCTATTATGGGTTTAGCTATGCCATGCATCTGTTGAAGGGAGCTGTAGTTCACATAAGCTTATGCATTTTAATACATTTATCTATCTGAAAAGATACCACCTGACTCCTGATTTATAGAATATTTTATAACATGGTTTTTCTTCTTGTAGTTCTGTGTAAGTTACAGAGTCACTGTGTTGTCCTAAAAATATGTTCACTATTCAGTGAAGCACTAATGGTGAAATAGCAGGTTTAGCAATATCTTGAATATTATCTGAGTATCTTCCAAAGGTGTTTATCACCATCTTTCTCCAAGCTTTTTTTCTTTTGTTGTGACAATAACTTTGTTATAGAAATAACCATAACATTTGCTTTTTGAAAATATGCTGTATATTAGGACTAGTTTATCTGGACTAGTGAAATCCAATTGACCATGAGATGGCAGTAGAGAGTTACATACAAAATACTAGCTCTTTGCTGCCACCTATTGGTTGCCTGGATTTTTCAACCTGGATATAATAATACTAGTGCATAGATATGTAAATGATATAAATGCAAAATCTGTACTAATCATAGAAAAAAAAGGTTGGGGTGTTGCTTCATTCTTCTGCCTTACTATTGGCTAGTTTAAAAGATGCCAAATTAAAGTGCAAGGGTTAGTGCCTGTCTGAATCCTAAGGGCCTATGGGCAGGAATTTCCATATAAACGTTAACTAGACAGTTCAGTAGGTTTCATGGGATTTCCATGCTTTATAGAATATTCTGCAAGCCACTGTACAAAGATAATAGATTTTTATTGTTGATAGTAAGTTTTGTTTCCTTGTTGTCCCTATATTGAGAAAAGGGGGTTTCCACCACATGTTTGCATTCTCATTTAAAGAAGGCTCATTTTCCTATTTTCTTGTTCTAAAACTTCAGCTTCTGTGTAATAAACATTTATTACAGCTTCTGTGAAACATTTAACAAATATCATGGGCATAGATCTTGAATAGGTTCAAGGTTGGAGACAGTTGAATTTACAGTGTATCCAATTGCCCATATAAATGGAAGATGGAATTTCTGGGCTGTTTATAGCTAGTTTTAGCCAGAAATGGACTTAACAACATTTTTGGTTGAAACTTCTTTTTTTTGTCTCTGTTTCCCTTTTGGGAGGCCCTTACAAATTTGAGGACTCCTGCAAATTCCTGGAAGAATCCTATGGGAGGCTTATGGGGGGAAAAAACTCATACCATCCTGTCTGACAGAAGTAACGGATTCAAGGCTAACTGCCCTTTACCTGTTGTAATGTAGACAAATAAACTGTAACATTTTAATAGGGAATCCATCTTCTGCCAGGGCTCTGTTCCACCCAGGGTGTGAATAATTTACTGCTTGTTGCCTATTGCTTGTCAAGGATCATGTGAGATTGTTTTTAGGAGTGTTTTAAGAACTACGCTAATTTGTGTACTGGGGCTCTCAATTTGCGATTTACCCCTCCAGCACTGTTGCTCTGAAGAACAAACTTAACAATTTCTCACCTGGTGCAATAATTGGCTGCTTTGCACCAGGAAAAGAAAATGAATCCAGCATTTGCCTGGGCGAATCCACTGTCTGACCAACAACAATTTCAGGTAAGAAAGTTGGGGCCCTTGCTACAGGTAAACCTCAACTTACGACCATTCACTTAGTGGCCGTTCAAATTTACCATGGTGCTGAAAAAACTGACTTATGACTGTTTTTCACTTATGACCTTTGCAGCATCCCTATGGTCACATGATCAAAATCTAGATGCTTGCCACCTGGTTCATATTTATGACGGCTTGCGACCTTCTGAGAAAGCAAAGTCAATGGGGAAGCCAGATTCCTTAACAACCATGTTACTAACTTAACAACTGCAGTGACTCACTTAACAACTATGGCAAGAAAGTTCAAAAAATGGAGCAAAACTCACTTAGAAACTGTCTCCCTTAGCAACAAAAATTGTGGTCCATTGTGGTCATAAGTCAAGGACTACCTGTACAGCTATACGCTCGATGTGCTGGTCCTTTGGAAGGGAGATCCTGCCTGTAACTCCTATCTTCCCAGGACAGGAAGTGAGTAAATGAACCAAAAATAGCATTTTGTAAAACTGGCATTTTGTAACTGGCTATGCCCACCATGGCAACCATTATATAACAGGCAAACTCTCTATGGTGGGGGGTGGGGTGGGCACTTTGTGAAAACGCCTACAATCTGTGTTTAAAATTTCCAATTTGCGCACTGGCTTAAAAAGGTTGCTGGTCCCTATACAGGTTCTTCACTTGAGTTCTTTTGCCCTGGTTTTCAAACTTGCATTCTTTTATGTCTTTTGAGCAGTTTTTTTTTTAAATGAAGGCTTCTGGCACTCCCAATGAAAAGACACTGAGCAATGATTTCCTTTTTTCCTTCTTGGCATTTTCTTTCTTGTTAAGAAGAAAGTGTGTGGGAGAACAGAGAACAGAGAAGAGTTTTATATGGAAAGTGGCACAATTTTGTCACCTCCATACATTTCCAAGAATGGAGCACATCAAATGCAAAATAACACCCTCACCTAGAAGCAATGCTTCCTCCCTGGTAAAATCAGGCACAGGAATACACCAACAATAGCACCAGAGAAAATAACAATGCAGTGTAATGTAATCTCACAATTGTACTCTGTTGCTTGGGGTGTTTACCTGAGCTTGATTCCCAGTGGCATTTTAAAGGAATTGAGCCAAGAATTATTACTGATGCAGGAGCCTGGCTTTATGTGGGGACAGTTGCTCTGATCAGGGAATAGAAGCACCAAAGTTTTAGTAATTTAATTGGGGCAATTGACTTGCTTTCGAGGGCAGCCTGACAGACCAAACGATTCCAGCAAAGTGCATTGTCAGCCACAGAAGAGAAGCTTAACTTTGCAGATGTCAGCGTGGGGCATGTGTTAATAAGGCTAAGGGCACATGAAGCAGAGTGGTAAGAAGGTGGCAATTCTATCAGGGATTACGTAAGAACTGAGTTTTAAAAGAATCATAGCACTAGAGTCATACAGAGTGCCCTAGAAGCCACTTTAAACTGTTAGAAAGTTGTAAAACCAACCCCACAATAGATTTTTCTAGTAACCTATGATGTCAACAAGAAGCTTTTGTTCTGGAAAGATTGTCATGCCTGAAGATCATGTCCAGCTGAATCCAATTTATATTTTAGGGGAATTTATTCTCAGGGAAGATAATATGGTTGTGGACTCACACAGTCCATTTCTGTTCTTTTCTTTGGCTAATTTTTATGTTGCCTGTCAGTATCATTTATTACCACTTTAATTTGATGGATGAGAACTCAAAATGTCTTTAAAAATACTTCTTATTTAAAAAAGAGAAAGAAATACAAGATTACATTTCCAGGTTCTACCCAGTAAAATAAATCCCTCAGGTTAGATTACTTCAGAATTAAAACTGCCAATGGGTTTTCCTTTTTGAAATTCTTTTCAAAGTTACTGAGTCAAAATGACAGATTAGAACTTCTTGCTCAGCCCATTAGCACCTCCATAAAAATCAAAGCCTCTTTTCTTCAGGCATTCCTCTCCTACCAACATCCATGGATCATAGGAATATAAATAAATGTATTTATATTTGATATTTCTAGGGCACTCAGTCTTCCAGAGTTAACAAATACAAATAGTAAAAATCAAACATAAAAAGTACCCCCAAAACAGACAAGGCAACAACTAGGAGAAACCAATTTTGTCAGATCTTATTGAGAAATTATAGGAGACAAGACAATCCCTCAAACAACTAGGCCCTAAAAGATATTAGATTCGCCTGCCTTTGGTGACTAATGAACACTGATGTGTTCTAGAGAGAACTAGGGGTTATTCCTGATGGACCTTTCCACAATCCAGCTTTATCATTGCTTGGAACCAGAGAGCAGCTGCGACTTTGGATTGGTTCACGCCCATGCAGCCTCGCTCCTTTTGTGTAACTCACTGTTGTCCACCATTTGCAGAAGCGGAGGCAGATGAAACAGGAGAAGCAACTTCTGGAGCTTTGCTGGAGGTTGATGAGGGATTCACTTGATCAAACCCAGTGGAAGCCACTATTAAGCCCTATCTAATATCACTAAAGCAGCAAAGTGACCATACTTCTCTGCCCTTATCACATGCATAGATAGTCACCTGCTAGCCTTGTGCAAGGTGACTCAAGCTCTCCTGGATAAGGAAGACTCAGAAGTTCATCTACAGGGCTGTGTGGCAAAATGTGCAAACCATCTGTTGGACAAATTGCTCAAATTTCTTCCCACATAAACACCAGTTTGGGCAGAGATCCAATGGAATGCCAGTATTGTCTGGCTATCTGAAAACAGTTTGAACTTGTGGACCTGAGGAAATGGATAGGCTCTTTATGATTGTGAGCTTAGTTATGATTGTGAGCTTAGTTACCTGCTTCTTAGATCCATGCCCTTACTTGGCTAGTTAAGGCTGCCTGGGTCTGTTGTGTATTTGGGTTCTACCAGGGGTTAATTTATCCTTGAAAAAGAGGGGGTTGTTCCAGCTTTCCTTAAGGAAGCTCTGGTTCACCCTCTCCAAAAGAAGCCATCACTGGATCCCACCATACTGGGCAATTTTTGTCCCATATCTAACCTCCTGTTCTTAGGGAAGGCTGTAGAGAAGGTGGTTGTGCAGCACCTTCAGCAGGCCTTGGATGAAGATGATCATTTGGACACCTTTTAGTCAGGATTCAGGCCTGGGCATGGGCCAGAAATAGCATTGGACGTATTTTAGGATGATCTCTTGTGGCAGCAGGACAGGGGTATTGCATCTGTCTTTGCTCTCCTTGACCTCTCAGCAGCTTTTGATACCATTGAACATGGCATTCTTCTGGATTAGATCTGGATCAGGTCAGAAGTGCAGAACTCTATACTCTCTCTGTTATGTATGGGTTTAAAGAAGCACCTTAAGCAGCGGCATAGCCGATACCACCAGGTGGCGCTGTACCGAAACTGTTGTGGCCGGGATAAGTTTTTGCCGAGAAATGGAGGTTTAAACTGATTGGTTGGGTGTGTACCTGGCTAGGTTTAAACTGATTGGTTGGGTGGGTACCTGGCCAGGTATATAAAGGGTACAGGTAACCCCTATTCCCCAACTCAGTTCTCACACCAATAAAGAGCTGCTATGCTGAACTCTGCTGCCTGCATCCTTCCTGTGTTCCTGAACCCAATATTTAACAGTGGCGATGAGGATAGGATCCTGCTTCAACTCCAGGGCTGAAAGTCACTAGGGGACGGCATCGCTTGCTGGAGGAAAGAGGCATCTTTCCACCCCCCTTTTCTGATGACTGGCTAGTCAGCACGCTAGCGGCACATCTAAGAAGCAGGACTCCCTAAACCAGATGCTGCAAAATGGCATAAATCGGCCAGCCCCACGAATTCGACATCCGCCACACCGAAAGATGGGCCTCACACCTGGGGCAGGTCGAGGGGTTCCTCCAAGCCAACCAGATCACCGAAGACAGGCAGTAAGTGGTGGCCCTGCTCTGCATGAGTGGCTCTGCAACCTATGATTTGGCCGTCAGCCTGTTCTCTCCGACACCAATTGAGACCGTCGAGTACCAAGACCTCACCGAGAAGCTGAACGCATATTTCAGGCCACAAATGTCCGAGCTGGCCTGGCAGGGCCAGTTCGACCTGTGGGCGAGTCGGTGTCAGAGTTCATCACGGCCTTGCAAGAGGCCGCACGCCTATGCAAGTTCAGCAACCTGGATGAAAGGCTGCATAACCGGCTTGTGTGCGGCCTACGCGACAAGCGCCTACAACAGCGACTGTTCGTTAGGCCCAACTTGACCCTCCAAGATGCTCAGGATGAGATCTTGGCCCATGAGGCGGCCGGCGGTGCAGTACACACAGTCCAGCACCCCCGACCCAGCAGCCCAGAAGGATCCATTCACTGCAAAAATGCTGCGTACAGCGGGAGTGGAGAAGCAAAGGAAGAAACCAACATTGACCTGGTTCGCCAGAGGCTGGAGCAACTGGAGCGGTGTGGAGGGAACCAGGAGGACCAGCGGAGGTCAGCAACCATCCCCAAGTGTGCTGGCTGCAGCGGGAATCACACGAGGGCGAACTGTAAGTTCCTGACGGCCACATGTCAGGCCTGTGGAAAAACAGGCCACATCGCTGCGGTCTGCCGCAGCAGTTCCCGAGACAGCCTCCACGAGCTACAACCAGAGGACGCGCCACAGAAAGGTACAGGGGGGCTGAAACACACCTCCATAGGATTTTTCGAAAGCCAGAGGGCCATCTGCCACACCGGAGTCCACTGGCCACTCAAACCCAAGCTTAAATTGGACGTCCATTTACAGGGCACTCCCTGTAAAATGTAGCTTGACTCTGGCTCTGCAGTCTCAGTCATCTCGTATGAGACTTTTAAACTTGTGTGTGGCCGGAGCAAGCGGTGGACCAAATTGAGGCCCTCCAATATTATCCTCACCGATTTCCAAAACGCCCTAGTAAAAATCAAGGGGGAAGCCACCCTTTCTGTGGATTTAAGAGTTTCCAAGGGCACTTGGATATTCTCGTGGTTGAGGGCTGGAGGACTAGTCTAGTCGGGTTAGACTGCTTTGAGGCACTAGGTATAGTAATTTCAGGCATCTATAGGACCCAGGGAAACAGCACCGAAGCCGTCTGCAAAGCGTTTGCAGACGTATTCAGTGATAAATTAGGCAGGTACACCGGGCCCCCCCATCTCCTTTAAACTGAACCCCAGCGTCCTACCCGTTAGGATCAAACCCCGGCGAGTTCCCTTTGCTCTCAAACATAAGATAGAGAGAGAGCTCGACAAACTAGTTGAACAGGGGGTCCTACAGCCGGTAGAAGGAGGAGAGTGGGAGACCCCCTATAGTCACCCCCCTCAAGTCTAACGGGGAAGTAAGAATCTGCACTGATTATAAGTTAAATCGGGCCCTTAATCAGCACGCTTACCCAGTCCCAATGGTCAGCCACATTCTCTCTTCCCTCCAAGGCGGCACCATCTTTGCAAAGCTGGATCTCGCACAGGCGTACCAGCAGCTGCTGGTTACCAGGGAGACAGCAGACACCCAAACAATAGTTATGAACAGGGGAGCTTTCAGAGTGAACCGATTGCAATTTGGTGTCAGTGTAGCTCCAGGAATCTTCCAAAAAGTAATGGACAGACACTAAAGAGCATCCAAGGGGTCTGCCCTTATTTTGATGACGTCCTCATCGCAGGGGACACAGAAGAAGTGTTGGCAGAGAGACTGAAGGCAGTTTTAGGTAGGTTTCGTGCTGCAGGTCTCAAATTAAAAAGAGACAAGTGCAGCATTGGGGTTGCATCCACAGAATTTTTAGGTTTTAAAATAGATGCCAATGGGATTCACCCTGTAGAATCCAAAGTAAGGGCAATAAAAATGGCCCCCACTCCCAAGAACAAGGCAGAGCTGCAAGCCTTCCTTGGGCTGTTAAATTTTTACCATGCTTTCCTTCCCCACAAGGCAGCAATAGCTGAGCCTTTGCACAGGCTCTTAGACAAGAAAGCTACATGGAGCTGGACCACTGTCCATGAAAAAAGCTTCCAAAACTTAAAGGATTTACTATCCAACAAGTCAATGGTTAGACACTTCATAGAATCAAAGCCCATCTGCATCGCTTGCGATGCTTCAACCTATGGAGTGGGAGCAGTACTGAGCCATCTAGAGGGGAACGGGGAACAGGTGCCCATTGCATACTACTCTAGAACATTGTCAGGGGCAGAAAAGAATTACACCCAGATTGACAAGTAGGCCCTGGCAATAGTGGCTGGGGTCAGAAAATTCCATGACTACCTCTATGGCAGGGAATTCACCATATTCACTGATCATAAGTCACTACTAGGGTTATTCACCACAGGCAAGCAAACCCCCCCAAATCCTATCCCCAAGGATGCTCAGGTGGTCCATATTCTTATCAGCATACACCTTTAAACTGGTTCACAAAGCAGGGAAAGAAATGGGCCATGCAGACGGGTTAAGTAGGCTACCCATGGCAAACATGGAACCAGATCCGGTGCCGGCTGCACAGATATTTGCCATCCAAGAGCTACCTGAATGCCCCATACATGCAAGGGACATAGCTGCTGAGACAACGTCAGATAGAATCCTGAGCAGGGTCCAGTCTTGGGTAGTCACGGGGTGGCAAGAGAAGAGCCCAGGCCCAGAATTCCAGGCTTACTTCACAAGGAGGCATGAATTTTCTGCCCATAAGGGGTGCCTGTTGTGGGGAAGCAGGGTCATCATTCCAGAGAAACTGAGGGACAGAGTCATAAAATCCCTACACGAGGGGCACCCAGGGATAGTGCAGATGAAGGCGTTAGCTAGGAGTTACCTGTAGTGGCCAGGCCTAGACAAGGAAATAGAGGAACAGGTACACGGGTGCTACGCCTGTCAAAGGTCCAGGCCAGAACTACCCCATACACCTGTCCACAAATGGGAGGAAATTCACACACCCTGGTCCAAGGTCCACATAGATTACACTGGTCCCTTCCAAGGACAGCTTTTCCTAGTGGTGGTAGACAGTCACTCCAAGTGGCTAGAGGTAGTGCCAGTCACTAATATGACCACAGCCAAAACAATCCAAGTGCTCAGTGGGCTCTTTGCCACGCATGGCCTCCCTGACATTTTGGTATTGGATAACAGGCCTCAATTTACCACTGCTGAATTTCAGGCGTTCACGAAAGCCAACTTGATTAGACACGTCACATCCGTGCCCTTCCACCCATCGACTAATGGACAAGCAGAGCACATGGTGCGAACAACCAAGGACGCATTGAGGCGCATCATCAGCGGTGACTGGCATCACAGGTTGGCACAATTCCTATTATCACAACACACCACACCATGCACAGCCACAGGGAAGAGCCCAGCTGAACTTCATTGGGGCAGACGCCTCATCACCAAACTGCATAGGCTACACCCCGACAGAGTGGCTTCAGAGACAGAGCAACCCAAACCCCCAAGGGAACTACACTCAGGTGACTTGGTTTGGGCCAGGAACTACGGTCCGGGACATGTGTGGATTCCGGGGGTGGTGGTTGACAGAACCGGCCCCTTATCCTACATTGTAGGGGGTGGAGGGAGGCCGTCAGATCAGATGACACATAGACCAAGTCAGGAAACGGGTTCCTGAAAGGTCACAGAACAACCAACCAGAGGACCACTCTTCATCGGCCACAAATCCTCACTTCCAACCCTACCAACAGACAACAGGACCTGAGCCTGAGGAGGACCTCACGGACCCACAGCCATTTCCAGAGAGCCCTGTCTGGCCCAGACAACAAGACCAGGGCCAGCATGACAACCCAGTCACTGGGTCAAACTCTGGGGTGGGTCCACCAGACATGCCCAGCCTGGACATAACCACTGACTCTACTATCCAGGACAGGGGGGAGCCCCTAAGACGGTCATCCCGGACTCATAGGCCAAACACCTATGTTGCCGACTATGTGCGGTCATGAGGGGAAGCGGAAGGGCATGGTACCACAACGTGTCATTGTCAAGCATGTTGTTACTGTATTGAAGTGTTGTTGTTGTTCACTGTATCAAAATCATTGTTCATTCTTTTAGGGGGAAGGGGTGTTTTGTATGGTTTTAAAGAAGCACCTTAAGCAGCAGCATAGCCAATACCACCAGGTGGCGCTGTACCGAAACTGTTGTGGCTGGGATAAGTTTTCGGCGGGAAACGGAGGTTTAAACTGATTGGTTGGGTGTGTACCTGGCCAGGTTTAAACTGATTGGTTGGGTGGGTACCTGGCTAGGTATATAAAGGGTACAGGTAACCCCAATTCCCCAACTCAGTTCTCACACCAATAAAGAGCTGCTATGCTGAACTCTGCTGCCTGCGTCCTTCCTGTGTTCCTGAACCCAATATTTAACACTCTCCACTCCTATTTAGCATCTACATGAAACCACTGGGTGAAATCATTCTCCATGATGATGATTGATGTCACCCAATGGCTTCATGCAGTGGTGGGATCCAGCCAGTTCGCACCACTTCGCCAGAACCGGTAGCTAATTTTTTGTTGCTCAGGCCCAGAATGGACTTCCAGAAGTGGCATCCACACAGAGAACCGGTTGTTCACATATTTGAATCCCACCACTGACTTCATGTAGATATCACATAGGAGTGGAGAAAGTATTAAACCCTATAGCAACCCATGGTAGTAGCAGCCAAGGGTGGGACTTCTCACTCCCAATCAACACAGATTGGTACTGGCCCCACAGGAAGGAATAGAATCAGCAATATACTGATGATACATCTCTGTCCATTGGTGAACTAAGCAATCCTACTGATGTCTTGTCCCAGCACCTGAAGGCTGTGGGGGTTCTGGATGGAGTTCAGGCTTCAACTGAACTCTGGCAAGATTGAATGGTTCTGGATCTGGGGGCTTTCTGTATGTGGGGCTGCATAATCTTTAGAATTTTATCCCCCCCCACAGGTGAGGTTAGCTTCATCCCTTGTGAGTCTTTGGAAGGCCCTGAAAACCTGATTTTTCCCCCAACAGCCTTAGGGAATCTCACTGGGATCCTGTGTAGTGGTTATATTGTGTGTAGATGAATGTTCTCCTGCAATCTTGCTTTTATTTGTATTTTTAACAGCTGTGACATTGTTTCAACTGTTGCTTGTACATTGCCCAGAGTCCCATTTCAGTGAGATCAGCTGCCCTATAAATGTATTAAATAAAATGTAATAAAAATTAAAAAAAAATGCAGTTGACAAAGCGTTGCTATTATATGGGCATGGCCTAATTTTTATAGGGTTCATTGGTTCTGGATCAGTGATAGTTTCAAATGGTTTTCAAAAGCAGCCCCGACAGTCTAACTGCAAGTTGACCAAAGCATGTAGGATCATTGTAAGGGCCTCCTGTTTCAGGAAACGGCACTACTGGTGCACAAAGTGAAGCTGTGAGAAGGCTATCTTGGTCTGATTTGCCATCTACTCCATTAAGCAGGGTCTGTGAATCTAGAGTAACCTCCAGATAGCACACCAGCGCTGAATGCAGAACAGCAACCGCAAAAATAGAATCTCCACAGTGACCCAAGAGGGCCCCCCCAAATAGCACTCCATCCTTCTAAGGTTAAGAACTTGTCTCTCCCCGTTTACATCCTCGCGGTCTTCAGGCATGACTGCAGCAGCACTGCTGAGGTGGCTTGAGGCTGAGATGTATCATTGGCACTAATAATACCAGAATCCAAAGTGACAGAGGGCCTGATGCAGGGGCCTCTTTTATATAGGAGGGTTGAGAGCATCAAGCCTTGAGTTATCCTGCAAACCAGGGACTTTGGCCTGTATCTCTTTCCTTCTGCCTGAAGAGAGGAGAAGAACCACCAAAGTGCCATGTCTCCCAGTCTCACTCCGCGCAGTCAATCCAGAAGGAGACAGGGACCGATGGTGCTGAAAGCCACCAAGAACCAAGATGGTTATAAAGAGGAAGTGTACAAAGGTCATTGTTTAAGCAAACATAGCCTTGTCCTTAAGGTAGATGTTGATTGGGATAGCCATATCCTGTCTGTGAAACTACACGTACTTCATGTAATTTTCTTCTGTAAACTGTTGTCTGATAAGAATGTGCAGGATGTAACCATATAAGGAACAATGTATAACAATGTGTAACTAGGAATTAGAGGTGTATAAATATGTCTGTTCATGAGCCCTTCGGGGTTCAGACCCTTTGCTTTGTTTAAGCTTTCTGAACTTGCGCAATAAACCTTTCCTTTCCTGAAGAGCTTGCATGAGTCTCTTCTTTCTACAACAGTTTCATGGCGACCACAAAGGGACTCCATAGCGAGGCGATGTTTCGCTAAGGGCAGCCCGACCCCTCGGACCCGACGAGAGGCCACTCCTGAATCATTCTCCAGGCGCCACGGGGGAAAGCACCTCCGGGAGACAGCAGTGACACCTCTGCGGGGCCGACGGTGCTGACGGCTAGTCCAAGATCCCTTGAGGGAAGGAAAGGAGGTCTGAACACGAATCCTGGCCAGGACGGGGAGAGGACGAAGTGTGAAGATGCCTCAGGTGAGTATGTGTTAAAGGGGGAAAGTACCTATCTCATTTGAAGATAGAAGAGGGGGACTGATCACCCTCCTGGACTCAGAACGGTGATCCTAAAATAGTCCTTGTTAAGCTGTGTATGTGTTAAAGTTGTAAAGTACCTATCTCACCTGAAGATAGGAGAGGGGGGCTGATCACTCTCCTGGACTTGGGACGTCGATCCTAAAGTAGTCTGTGTTAGGCTGTGTGGGAGGTTAAGCCATTGCAGTTCCTATTGGTGACCATTGGAACATCCGGCACTGTAGGTCAGTGGCAGTGTTCTTAGAATACGGGGGCAAAAGCAGTGTTCCCAGCACACCGCTGGAATGCATGTTGAAAGGTTTTGATGATTATTTTAATCATACGCAGTATAAAGTCCCCTATCCTAAGGTGACAGAAGAGAGACTGAGGTTTCTGTGTGAAAAGCAGTGGTCACATATGGGGGTTGGGTGGCCGCAAGAGGGTACATTCAAAAACCAGCTCATCAATGACCTCAGGGCCATGATAGCAGCAAATGAGGAAAAGTACCCCAATCAATATCAGTATATAGATCAGTGGTGTAATGCAGTAGAAGAGAAGGCAGAGGACCTATTATAATGTCAGGCTGAAATGCAGCACTAAGTGAAGCGCAGTTAGCAGTAAGAAAGAAGCAAAGAAGAAAGGAGCCCATGGCTCCTAAGGATGAGGGGGGTTTCTCTGTGAGTGAGAGTGGTGAGATAGGTGAAGGTAGTAGTGTGGCAAGCACTCTGTTGGAACGCATGTTTAAGGGATTTGATACATATTTCAATCATGCCCAATACAGGGTCCCTTATCAAAAAGCCACCAAATGGCAATATAGCTGAATAATCAAGATGTGGTTAGGGGCCAGGTCTTAGTAAACCCTCTAGTTCAAGTCCAGGGGGTGGGAGGAGGCAGAAGAGAGGAGGAAGATGAAGAAACCGGGGTGGCGTCCCCAGTAGCCATATATACAAGGGGAGCGGAATAGAAGAGGGGGGAACTAATGGCGCCATTAAGGCAAGTTGGTCAGAGAGTCATTGACGCCATGGGACAAGCAAATGTGCAACCTGTTTGCTAGTATGTCCCCTTCACCGCAACTGATTTGTTCAATTGGAAACAATGTTACAGATCTGTCAGGGAAGTCCAAAGAGTTAACTGAACTAACACAAGTGGAGAGCCGCGGTTAGAAAGTGTGTTATAGACAGGTACCCTAACGCGCAGAATATACAGGCAGAGTTACAGACAAGGGCACCAGAGCAGTATCCAGATTGGAACGTTAGGGATGCAGCGCAAAGGACGTTGTTGCAGGAATATCAGAATTTAACAGTAGAGGTGCAGGAAGGCAGGAAAAACCCCTGTGAATATGTCTAAGCCGTCTTTGGTAACACAGGGAGCAGATGAAAGCCCAGAGAGTTTTTTGCAATGGCTGATAGAGGCTTATGAGCTGTATATGCAGATAGATCTGAGGCATGCAGACAATGTATGAATGTTGAATGAGAGATTCATAGCACAAAATTATGGTGATATAAGGAAGAAGTCACAGAGGTTGGAAGGAGCTCTGGGAAAGAATACCAGTGAATTGTTGGAGGTGGCAAGGAAAGTGTATGTTAATAGAGAGAAAGAGAGAGGGAAGCATGAATGCAGAGGAAAATGGAATTGTTGGTTGTAGCTTTACAAGGAAAGACGCTGCTTGGGTCAGACCAGTGTGCGTATTGTAGGGAAGAAGGTCATTGGCATAGGGAATGTCTGAAAAGAGGGACGAGAGGACAAGGCTGGAGAGGAAGGACAGGTTTTGGAAGAGGAAGGTCTATAGGCAAGGTACAGACTGGATTTCCCTTGAGAAGTACAGGATCCTGAGGGAACCGAGGAGGTAGAGGAAGAATGAAGGGTGAATGTGAGATAGAGGGGACTGGATTGGCAGGGACAAGTTGGATGGATTGACAGAGACCGGGCTTAGAGGAGGCCCCCTCCGAGCCTTTGGTAACTATGAATATAGGGGGGCATAGAAGGACATTTTTGGGAGATACAGGAGTGGGAAGGTCAGTCGTAAATAGCCAGGCGCGGTGGCGCGAGCCTGTAATCCAGCTATTCCAGAGGCTGAGGCTGGCGGATCGCTTGAACTCAGGAGTTCTGGGCTGCAGTGGGCTATGCCGATCGGGTGTCCAAAAAGAAGGCACAGTTGGTACAGCAGAAAGTAAGATACTTGGGATATGATATTGAGCATGGTTAGAGAACCCTAGGACAGGAAAGGAAGCAAGCGATTCTAGCTATTGCTGAACCAGCAAACAGAAGGCAGTTGCGAGGCTTTTGGGGGTTGGCTAGTTTCTGCAGGATCTGGATACCTAATTTTGCACTGTTGGCAGCTCCGCTTTATACAGCTACAAAGGGGGGAGACTGAACATTTTCAGTGGGGAGGAGAACAAAGAAGGGCTTTCAAGGACATTAAGCTTGCTCTTACAGCAGCACTAGCTTTAGTCGTACCCAATTTCGAGAAGGCTTTCAATCTATACGTAGATACAATGTTGCATTGGGAGAGTTGACGCAGCAGGCGGGGGCTAAGGTGGAACGAATGAACCGCACTTTAAAGGAGAAAATTACTAAAATATGTGCTGAGAGCCATTTGAAGTGGCCTGATGCTTTGCTCTTAGCACTGTATTCTGTGAGGTGTGCACCGCGAGGACAATACAGATTATCCCTGTTTGAATTGATGTTTGGTTGTCCTCCCACTCTGTTATGTCGAAACCTGATGGGATGGCCAGATTTGGGACATAAGGGGGGAGTGTGGAACATGGAGATGGTACAAGAACTAAATAAACAGGTTGAAAAGCTTCGAGGTTATGTGCTGGAGCAAACCCATCCTAGAATAGTAACAAAGTGTCATCCCTTCAAACCTGGAGATAGAGTCTGGGTGAAACATTGGAAGCGGGAACAGCTAGAAGGCAGATGGAAGTACCGTATGTTGTTATTATGACCTTTCCTCTTGCTGTCAAGATTGCAGAATCCAAATCATGGATCCACTGGACAAGAGTCAAAGCAGCAGCTGAATCTGAATGGGTGGTGTGTAAAGATCCAGTGGTTCCCACAAAGTTAACGTTTAAACGAACGTGATATATGATTTGTTTAGTGTAGCTGGACTTATTTAAGAAGCTTTAATATATTCGCTGAAAGGCTACTCTACTGGAACCTTACCGGCAATAGGTTCCTCTACGCACAGTAGTAAAGACCCCTGCTAAGTCACTCCAGAAGCTGACTTTCTATGCAAGGGAGAAGAATGGAGAAAAGTTTACTGTTGCTATGGGTGCATTGTATTGTTGCTGCATGTAACAATGTTTCAAAGGAAGTTAAGGGTAACCAAGGGAATGAAACTAAAACTGATGCCTGTGAAGCCTGTATAACCAAGGCAAGACATGGGACCCAAACAATCAATACTCTGGTGTATCATACCCAAAAGCCTATTGGCTGTAAACCAGAAGGGATCACATGTCTACATAACAAGACTATGTATTCCCTGTGTTCACAAGAAGGGAAAAAGATATGTTACAACCCTGAGACCCCAATTAGACTTAACTTCTCAATCTATGCTGGTTTGTTTTATGAGGCTAAGGTGGGGCCAAGCAACTACCTTAACTCGACCCTGGTGTTACAAACTGGGAGCCAGAGAGCTGAGATCACTGTTGATTTCTGCCAGGCAATGGATCGGAGCCCCTCGGGGAAAAGAGCCATAACATGTGGGGATGACAATTGGAGAAAAACATATTGGCACAATCATAAGTATTTATGTGACACAAAGGACTCATGGATCACAGATGGGCTTGCATATCTCCCTTGTGCAGGATATGCTGGAAAAACAGCATGCTCAGGGTGGGAATGTGTTTGCGAATATACCGGGGGAGGATATCAGGGGTGCAAGTACTTGACTAATGTCCACCGAGTGGCTCAGAGTAATTAAGTGGTACTAGAAGTCAGTCGAGAAATGCCTAGTAGATATGTGTATGCCATAGGAATTGATGGGACAGGGGAGGATCCAAAGACCTATATCACAGTCGTAAAAAAGGTACTCCAGGATGGAGAACAGAGGTCTTTAGGATGGTCAGTGTATGACACATTAGCCCGACTGGAGCAATCAAAAGACCAATTCGAGGTTTCTGTGAAAGCAACCAACCTATTTCTGTCATTAGCAGAGGAAATAGTGAAAGCCCTGACTGTAAAGAATTGTTTTGTATGTGGAAGAACGAATATGGGGGAACAGTGGCCATGGGAGGTGATGGAGGCAAACCCGGAAATATATAACAACATGACAAGGGCAGGGAATATCACCCAAAGAACGCATACATATGGCATGGTATGGACTCTCACAAGAAATCTGGTGGGCCAAATCTGCTTTACACGCAGAGGGGATCGGCCAGTGGGAGATCTTATCTGTTTGGGGGATTGGGATGAACAGTATAAGGTATGGACATCTTTGGGAAATGCCTCTGAACCTTTAGTTTGATATGACTATCATGCCTTATCTGAACTCCAACAAGGAAGAGGAATGGGTAGCCCCCAGTGACATGTACTGGATTTGTGGCACCTTTGCTTATGAGGTGTTACCTAAGAATTGGTCATGATCATGTGTATTGGGTTGGATAAAGCCCTCATTCTTTCTTTTGCCAATACGGTCATGACAGATGCTTGGTGTGCCAGTCTATGATCAAATGGGAAATCGAAGAAAAAGAGAGGTTGACACAACCTTCTCTAATTTCCCTTGTAGAGAATCCGATTATTATGAGAAAATGGGGGATTTGTGGAATTCAGAGAGGATAGTTTGTGTGTATGGCCAAGCAACCTGGGCAGAGGATGGCACCTATGGTTACAGAACACCAATCTATATGATAAACCGTATAATTAGTCTGCAGGCTGTTATGGATCTGGCAGGGCAATGCCTAGATAAAGCCTTGAACTTGTTAGCTGTAACTACTGATAAACTCCGGACAGCAGACTATCAAAACCAATTGGCTTCAGATTACCTATTGGCAAAAGAAGGTGGAGTGTGTGGAAAATTCAATCTTTCAAATTGTTGTCTTCAAATTGACAAAACTGGACAGGTAATCAAACAATTAACCACTGAAATAAGGCAATTGACACACAATGCAGATCAAACCTGGAAGGGTTTTAATTTTCAAGAGATTTTCAGTGGATGGTTTCCCAAACTTCCAGGGTTACAAGCAATCGTGGCTCTCATAGGACTGATAGCTGCAGGATGTGTGTTGATTCCTTGTATCTTGCCTATTTTTATAAGAACTATATCCAATAGCTTAGCTTTACTTGCTGAAAGAAAAGCTACTGCACAGGTAATGGCAATGTGGGAATATGAAAGGTTACAAACCAAAGAAGACCTCTGTTGAGACTCATCATCACAAGTTGAGATAAGTCTCAAAAGGGGGGAATAAAGAGGAAGTGTACAAAGGTTTAAGCAAATATAGTCTTGTCCTTAAGGTAGATGTTGATTGGGATAGCCATATCCTGTCTGTGAAACTACACGTACTTCATGTAATTTTCTTCTGTAAATTGTTGTCTGATAAGAATGTGCAGGATGTAACCATATAAGGAACAATGTATAACAATGTATAACTAGGAATTAGAGGTGTATAAATATGTCTGTTCATGAGCCCTTCGGGGTTCAGACCCTTTGCTTTGTTTAAGCTTTCTGAACCTGCGCAACAAACCTTTCCTTTCCTGAAGAGCTTGCATGAGTCTCTTCTTTCTACAACAGTTTCATCTCCCCATCCTGGCTCCAGCACAGGTCATCTGCAAGTGTTATTGATGCGTTCTCCTTATGCCACAGGCTACAATCATACCAAAAATGATCTAGATAATCTATTTTCTCAGTCATTTCTCTTTCTAGGCAAGTTTCTGTTTATTCTGCTTCTTTTTTTAAAAAAAATAGAGATAGTAAAATGGTAGTAAAAAGAAATATAGATCTTTATGTGAATTCCATAGCTTCAATAAGCCTATTAATAGCTGTTTTACCAATTGCAAAGCTTTCCTTAAAAAGACTGTTTTATTCAAAAATATACTCCTTAAATTAATATTTTCTAACTTTATCCAGCATCTCTCTGGATTCTTCATTATTAAAGACAGCATGTATTTCAGTCAAAATGCCCAAGGATATTATTTCAGATTTGGAATGCCACTCCCTCTCATTAAAATGTAAATGTAGCAGCTTCTTTTTTTAAAAGAAATCAAGGTCGTTTTGCAACAAAATAAAAAGTTCAAGATTTGCACTGCTAATCTTATAATTCTACTTCCCTCTTTAAAATTGGGATTAAAGAGAAATTAGGCACTGAATTATACTGATTACAAGGGATGCAGATTTTCATTCAAGCAGATAGGCTGATGGCAAAATTCCGACATATGCTTGATATATATTATAATGGTACAAATGGATATTCATTAAAAAGTATAAATTATTAATACAATAAAAATACAATCGACAATTGGAGATGACATATCTTTGAAGGAGATAAGGGAAGTTCTGATAAGGAACCGGTTATGGGAAGAAGAAATTTATAGGGGTGAAGACCTGGTTTATAACTGTGATAAAGATCAGAAGCCACTTTGTACACACTTACTTTATTTTTCTTTATCTTGCTTTCCTCTTTTTCTTTTTCTTTTTTTCTTTTTCTTTTTTGCATTCCTTTCTTTCTTTTGTTTCCTTCATCAAAATCTTTAATAAAAACATTTTTTAAAAAAAATAAGTGAAGTCCCTTGAAAGAGAATTCTAGAAAAGAAATAAATACGGGGAAAAAAATTCCTACATCCCCCACCCCCTCCAACACCTTTACAGGAATAGACTTCATGTTGTTTCAAAACTGGCTGCTCAACCCAGCTAACATTTCATAAACAGACAAAACAAGTACAAATAAACCCTGTTGGATTGCAGGGCAAAGGAACGGTTTTAGTTATGCAGTGGTCATGTCCAAAGCCTGTCCCCCTATGTAGGGATATGGTATTTCAGGAGTGTGCACTAATTACTAATCAAAGAATAACAAAAACATTTAGGTCTTCTGTCAGCATTTTTTCGGAAGAAAAGTAAGGCATTATTAAAGTTTTTATTAATAAAGGTAAAGGTTCCTCCGCACATGCGTGCTAGTCGTTTCCGACTCTAGGGGCTGGTGCTCATCTCCGTTTCAAAGCCGAAGACCCAGTGCTTGTCCGAGGACGTCTCTGTGGTCATGTGGCCGGCATGACTAGACGCCAAAGGCGCACGGAACGCTGTTACCTTCCCACCGTAGTGGTCCCTATTTTTCTACTTGCATTTTTACGTGCTTTCGAACTGCTAGGTTGGCAGAAGCTAGGACGAGTAACAGGCGCTCACTCTGTTACGCGGCACTCAGGATTCGACCCGCCAAACTGCCGAACTTCTGATCGACAAGCTCAGCATCCTAACCCACTGAGCCATCGCGTCCCTTTTTATTAATAGCTACTAGATTAGCCATAGCAAAATACTGGAATTATCAAAGAAAAATTGGCATGATAAACTATGGTCTATTGCCTTCATGGATAAATTAACATATAAATTGAAGCCATTTAAAGAATATACAGTACATATATTATATATCATTGTATAAACTACTTGAATATTGAAAACTGTAATCAACCATCTACATCACATTATGAGAGACCATAAAAATTTTAAGTATTGTGAACTGAATATATATGTTACGTATTAATATTAATAATGCCCTTGCTTTGGAAGATGTTAAAGATCTATTGATTAAAATTTGTCGTACGCTGCCTAGAGTCACTTTCTATGAGATGAGCAGCCATATAAATGTGATTAATAAATGAATAAATTTTGTGAAATGTTGCTGTTTGCAGAGTCGTTAACATAAAATAAAGAAAAGAGGAAAAGGAAAGATCAGCAATGGGTCCAAGTTGCTGACAACCTACCCTTTTTTTTCTGTCCTCAGTTGCTGTAGATCTCAAACTCCCAAGCCAGTTCTGAATAAGCTCATGAAAAAAAAATGGAAAAAAAAACAAAGAAAAATGTAAACCAGTTGCCATGCAATTGTAGTACCATTATCTGCTAGATGCAATTGCTTGTTTGTTTGAATGGTTGAACTAGTCCAGGGGTGGGCAACCTTGACTCTTTTATGACTCGTGGACTTCAACTCCCAGAATTCCTGAGCCAGCTTGGCTCAGCTTGGAAACCTCTCCCTTTCCCCTCAGCATGGCTGGCTCAGGAATTCTGGGAGTTGAAGTCCACGAGTCATAAAAGAGCCAAGGTTGCCTACTCCTGAACTAGTCAGATGCTAGCTAGGCAATTCTGGGAGTTGAAGTCCATACATTTTAAAATTGTTGAGCTTGAGAAATGACCAGGCTTATTCCAGTTTGGAAAATATTTTTCCATTCAGCGAGGATATTTCCAAACTTTCTCTTCTGTTCTGTTTCATCCTAACCTTCCCTCTTTTTTTCCTTTTTCTATATACCTTTAGGTCAATCTTGACTTCTGTTTCCCCTGCAAGTTTCTTGACATCATTTTTGGAAGTGATTTTCCCTTGCCTGCTTTTTAAGGCTGAGGGAGAGAGACTGGCACTTTCCTTGTTTCACCTTTCCCTGCACCAACTGGCTCTGTGTTTAACTATGTACAGTATTGCAATCCAATTCAGATCTTTTTTAATGTCCTCAGCATACATTATTTCTATATCTGTAAAGTTTATTCAGTTTTGCTGGTATGCAGTATCCCTATGAGATTCCTACTAATTTTTTTCTCTTTTAAAAAGGCAATATTCAGTACATCCATTAACTTGTTTGACAAGCATATTTCCAAAGTTTAATATGAGAAACTGATTTTAATATCTTCTCTCAGTGTATTTTTAATTTATTACTTTTCATTTCCAGTTCCATCAATATTTCATAAAAACATACCATCATATGTTCATTTAATCTTTAAACCATTATATGTCATCATTTTACATCCAAAACATTTTGTTAGCAACAGAATTCATATTGTTTTTCTTTCAAATGTAGCACAAAAAGAAGAAAATTAATTCTGAACTTGTATATACCTCATCAAACTTGAAAAATACTCCCCCTACTACAACTGTTGCAATCCTAACTCTACTTCCAAGTTGTTAAAAGAGTAAATTTAATTGATCTCCTAGGACTTAAAACTTCGGAGAAAACCTGCTTATGCTTCTATCACATGGCCTGATTCCAATTAAGCTAGCAGTTTCTTGTGTTTTCAGAAACCACTGGCAGAACGTGATACCATAAATTATTTATACTATATAATAGGGCAAACTCAGAATATCATAAATTCTGCATAAAGGGATATGTATCTGTGCTTTTTCTTTGAGTATAGGATTTCTTTTACAAGATGGTGCATTTACAAGATGATTTTACAAGTTAATATAATCTTTCAAAGAGCCCGCTACAAGTTCTTGTTTTAGGTGGTTTTTATTACTATTTCTTTATGTACTAGTCTCCACATTGGCCAGAAATGAGGGAGCTGGGAAAATAACTAAATCTGATTCATTTTTAAACATAATTAAAATTAAATGAATTTACTGCACTTAATATGATTCTTTCCCATATATTTTCCCCAGGTTATTGCATTAATTTTGCACTCGCTTTTGGAATTTGGAGGACCATTTATAGCCCGGTAGCCACACAGATTCATGCTGTCACAAACAAAGGCGAATATACCTGTCTCAGGATAATGTTGCAGGACCCAATCTGGGTTGGTCACCGGGAACAGAGGATTTGTCTTCTGAGCTTCCAGACTCAGGCTGGAGCCCATCCTCAGGAAATTTCTCTCTACCAGAATGTGTGCTTTGGGCAGTTCTCTGTGTGTGGTATTTATTGTTTACTTGTGCCCTCGTCTCCCAAGTACTTGATAAGCTGCTGGTAAATCAGCATTCCTCTTGACTGACAAGGGGCCTGTTTCCCAGGCTTCAATAATTTCCCTGGCTGTTTTTGTGCTGCTCAACCAACAATCTTCATAGCTGCAAAATTGAATTTATGTCCTTGTTCATTGCAGTGTGAGGCTACCAAGGAGTCTGGATCTCCTGGTCTGACTGCTCGCTTGTGTTCTTGCATGCTATCATATTCCTCTATCATATTTAACGAGCTGAATGCAGAATACTGCAAGATGTAAGAGACATAATGATTTAATTTGTTTTGTTTTATTTTTCATCGGTGTTTGTACTGAAGTTATGGTTACAATTGCATTTGTTTTCATTTCCACCCTCTCCCCCTATCAATTGGCACAGAAGGAAAGTGTAGAGCTTTGTAGCCTTGCCCAGAATTGCACTCATCCAGTCATGATTTAAGAAGTAATATTTTCCTTTAAATTGGATGCTTGTTTCCTCTTCCCTCCTCCTCTTTTGCTTTCTTTTTTATGGTTTGTGAATCTAAGGATTGAGGCTTTCTTTTACCAACCTCTTGTGAAATGCTGCCATCCAATCTTCTTTTAACAATTAGGAAATCGTCTCTTATGCAATCTAGAATAAGGTGGGAAGTCCAACATATCAGAGAGGTCCTATCTTGGGGAAGACAATATTATCCAGTTGAACAGGAAACATTTTTTCATACTTGAAGCTATTTATTTGTAGTAGTCCAAAACAACCTTGAAGATTGAGTCAATGGGGAAGCCAGATTCAATTTATAATTGTGTTACTAACTTAACATCTGCTTTACTTAACATCTGATTCACTTAACAACTTTGGCAAAAAAAAAGGTTGTAATTGTAAAAGGTAAAAAGTTTTAGTTTTAGTTTCCAGTCCCCCAATCATCTTTGTTGCTCTTCTCTGTACTCTTTCTAGAGTCTCAACATCTTTTTTACATCATGGTGACCAAAACTGGATGCAGTATTCCAAGTGTAGCCTTACCAAGGCATTGTAAAGTGGTATTAATACTTCACGTGATCTTGATTCTATCCCTCTGTTAATGCAGCCTAGCACTGTGTTGGCTTTTTTGGCAGCTGCAGCACACTGCTGGCTCATATTTAAGTGATTTTCCACTAGAACTCCGAGATCCCTCTCACAGTTACTACTATTGAGTTAGTACTGAGTTACTACTACTATACAGTCACAGTTACTACTACTATACCTGTACATTTGATTTTTCTTGCCTAAATGTAGAACCTTACTTTTTTCACCATTGAATTTTATTTTGTTAGATAGCGCCCAGTGTTCAAGTCTGTCCAGATCCTCCTGTATCTTAAGCCTGTCTTCTAGAGTGTTGGCTATTCCTGCCAGCTTGGTGTCACCTGAAAATTTGATGAGTTTCCCATTTATCCCCTCGTCCAAATCATTGATGAAGATGTTGAAGAGCACTGGGTCCAGAACAGAGCCCTGGGGCACCCCACTACACACTTCCCTCCATGTAGATGCAGTTCCATTGAGGACCACATGCTGAGTACACCCAGTCAGCCAGCTACGAATCCATCTGGTGGTGATGCTGTCTAACCCACATTTTTCTATCTTATCTAGTAGAAGGTTGTTATCTACTTTATCAAATGCCTTACTGAAGTCCAAGTAAATTATATCCACAGCATTCCTCTGATCCACTAATTTTGTCACTTGGTCAAAGAGTGCAAAAAGATTTGTCTGGCATGATCCGTTTTTGACAAGCCCATGTTGACTTTTAGTAATGACTTTGTTTGCCTCTAGGTGCTCACTGATTCATTGTTTGATTATCTTTTCCAGAATCTTCCCAGGTATTGAAGTCAGACTGATAGGTCTGTAATTTCCTGGATCCATTTTTCTCCCTTTTTTGAAGATGGGATCTACATCAGCTCTTTTCCAGTCCTCTGGTAGTTCCTCAGTGCTCCAGGATCTTTGAAAAATATAGTTCAGTGGTTCTGAGATCACGTCTTCCAGTTCCTTGAGAACTTTGGGGTGTAATCCATCTGGTCCGGATGACTTGAACTCGTCTATATAGGAGATCGGATTATAAATTAAAGGAAGAACTATGGAATGCTAGAGCCAGTCAAACTCAAGAGTGTGAAGGTTGTCAGGAAGGAATTGATACTAGATTAACTTGATATCCTGACAAATGGGTCAGAAAAAAAAATTCAGGAAATGTATTCAGTGGAATTAAAGAAACCTTCCTTCTCATGCTGTTTGTGGAGATTTCCAGGTGGAGGGATTAATGACTCATATTATAATGATTCCTTCCTATTTAGTAAGGAAATGCCTTATTGCTTCATCACTGGCATAGCAATCCTTTGAAAGTCTTCCTTCACCGTGGTGCAGTTTCCTTGAATGGGTTTCACTGCCTTCAGATACGAGGCATTGTATCAAAAGAATGACAGAAGCAAAGGGGAACATGGAAACATTTGACTGAACTTGAAAATCTTGTAGGTGACTCTGAACATTTGTTACCATGTATTTATAGACGTCTGGTAAAGTATGACTCAGAAAGCAAACAGGTCAAGGACTGTATGATTAAATGGAAGCAGTTTGAAATCAGTAATAGAGATGCAGCAGGGAGAATTTCTATGGAAGAACCTTAAATTTACTCTCAGGATTATACTAGGAGAAAATTGGCATAAGATGTTTTATCACTGGCATATTATCCCACTTTTGACTATTAAGATGGATAATTTAACGTTTATTATTAGCAAGAAAGCATTCAGGTTCCTAGCTGGTAACCCATCCCAGTACTCCCAAAACAGCAGAAATAAATTGTGTCATTGAAGATTTTAGTATGTACCAGGGCTTTGCAACAAAGGATTCAAAGGCAACAAACTACTTCAGAACAGGTTGGGGTGTTTGCAGACCCTCGGTCTGCAGGTCCTTAAAGCAGCTATATCTTTTTCTAGGATCACGTGGAAGGTGGAAAAAGCGTATTTGGCTTAAAGAATTGTAGACAGGTGCCACGTGAGTACCTTCATGTGCTCTAAGATTCATTCTTTGCCTTCAGATCCAAAGGATTACGCAGCCCTAAGATGTAGAGCAAATTGTTGGTGAAAAGTGCAGCACTTCCTCTGTCAACCTTTTGATGCCTCACGGCCCCCCCTTCTAATAACTTTGCAAATTCACATCCCGACTCATGAGCAGAAGTCCCAAGTCCTCCTCACTCAACAGAGAGTGAACTCTTTTGCAGCTATTGATCACCTGATCTTTTAGGGCTTTTGCCATTATGAATTAAAGGGCCAATTGCTCACTTGTTTCCCCCAGCAGTCCTTATCTATCCTGTACTGCAGCGATCCCCAACCTTTCTGGTTTTGTGGACCGGTTGGGAGAGGATAGGGGGTGGTTCTGTGCAAGAGGCGATCAAGCACATAAGTGGTTTTGGGCGCACACCCACCACTTCTGTGACCCAGTTTCAAATGGGCTATGGCAGGGTACTGGGCCACAGCACAGGCTTTGGGGACCCCCTACTCTACTGCCTCTGTTCTGATTTATGCCAGATGATATTGCCAGTGTACCAATCCCAATTGGCAAGGGGACTGATATCTTTTTTTTGTCCTATTTTAGCAGGCTAAATAATATGCTTCTGTTTTTTTAATATTCTGTCAATGTCCTCCAGCTCATACTTTAAGGCAGCAGCCCCCAAACTTTCCGGCTCCATGGACTGGAGCGAGCGGCAGTGGGGGTGGCAGCAGTGGGGGGAAAAGGGCTGGCTTTGCACACACACAACCTAATCCTACGCGTGCACAAATGATGCTTTGCACTCTAGCCCACCACTTGCGCAGCTTGGTACCGCTCCACGCCCTGGGTCTTGGGGACCCCTGCTTTAAGGGGTCTTCTAAACTTACCCAAATAAATGTGGAGCATAGTATAAACTATATTTATGGGGTTTTTTTAGTAGTTGATCAATTGCAACTTAGTACAGGTAGTCCTTGACTTTCTGTTGCTAAGTGAGACGTTTGTTAAATGAGTTTTGCTTCATTTTATGACCTTTTTTGCAGTTAGTAACATGGCTATTAAGTGAATCTGGCTTCCCCACTGATATTGCTTCTAAGAAGGTTGGTCACATGACCCCAGGATACTGAAACCATCATAAATATGAGTCAATTGCCAATCATCTGAATTTTGATCATGTGACTATAGGGATGCTGCAATGGTCGTGTGAAAAATGATCGTCACTTTTTTCAGTGCCGTTGTAACTTCAAATGGTCATTAAATGAACTGTTGTAAATCGAGGACTACCTGTAACGTAATGTTAATAGCTAAATATCTTTAATACTTAATGCATTTCTAGTAGCCCTGACTCACTTAGCTAATGGGAAGCATCCTAAAAGTTCTAGATCCATCAGAAATTAAGAGTCTAAGACCCCCATTTTTGAAATAGAGTGTTAGAAAACAAAAAGTTTCAAGAACTTCACTTTATTATGGCTTTCAATCCCATGTCTATTCGAAGTTGGAGGCCACATTGTCTAGTTAGGTGGTTGAGAGTAACCATGCAAAAATGGAGGCGCAATCGAGTGCAAAAAATGCTCACAATTTGTGATCGCTCCCCCCCCCCCCGTCCACTTTCTACCCTGTTTTTCCCTGGAATGTTAAGAGGGTAGATCTCCTGGATTGTAGCTGCACAACATCACAGGCAAAAAAAATTACCTCTTTTTTTGCTGGGGCAGATCCACTTCTGAGAGGTTACACAACGGGAAAAAGCTGGAAATCTGTGTTTGGCCAATTAAGATTGCAGCCATAGCACTTGCACAGTAGGAATGAATAAAGCAGGGATTTGATTTTTTTTTATTGTTTGCAAAACCCTAGAGTTCTATGAATGATTACAGGGTAAAAATGTTCACTTGAACACAGCCAATTTTCTATCTCCAAAGCTCTTGATCAGGGGTTGTGAGATATTTTTTTTTAAAAGCTAACTAATAAGTTCAGCAGTCTGAAAAAAAAACAAGTAAAACCTCTGGAATAAATTGAAACCACTCAATTTAATGAGTCAGTGGTGGCTTTAAGCTGCGTACTTTGGAAACTGAATTATGTGCTGAAAGAGAGAAGAATCAACAATGTTGTTTATTTTTACAAACCCAGGTGTACAGCAACGTCCCTGTTTGCTTTGAAAAAAATCAACAATCATATCCAAGTAATGAAAAGCGGTGAGACAGGATGCCTGCTTAAGAACAAATAATATTCAGCCTTTCCTCCTTGTGTAATCTACTATAATTCATCAAGGTACCTCCAGGGCATGGGTGCCCTGTGATTTAATTTATTGATTATTTACATTTTAATCTACAGATTTCTGAACTACCCTTGATGTGAGTGGATGTTCAAAGTGGCTATTAAAAAATGGAGAGGCATTTCAGTCTGAGATTTTGGTTGTTTCAATAGTTAGAAGAGTTTAACTACAGGGTTCAACAGTTGACCCAGCAAAAATTGGTTCTCCCATGCACTGATGACATTATCTACCCTGATAATGAAATGTCTGCAGCAAAAGAACCAAGTTCAGAGAACACTAAGAACCCAACCATTTTAGATGTGCTACTAACTAGTACTTTGGGGGTGAAGGTTGGTGAGAAGGGGGCCAGTCTGCAGCTGATGAGAATCCTGGAGGAAGCAGATTATCTAGACCAGGGGTAGGCAACCTTGGCTCTTTTATGACTCGTGGACTTCAACTCCCAGAATTGCTGGCTCAGGAATTCTGGGAGTTGAAGTCCACGAGTCATAAAAGAGCCAAGGTTGCCTACCCCTGGTCTAGACCTATTTCAGTCAAGATTCGGGCTAGGATTTAGTGCTGAGAAAGTTCTGTTTGTGCTTGTGGACGGTGGTAGTCCACCCATCCTTGTGCTTCTTGACCTCTCGGCAGCTTTTGATACCATTGACCAATGTGTCCTCCAGAACTGGTTCTATGAGTTGGGAGATTGAGGACACCATTGTATGATGGTCTCCTTCTTTTCTCCAGGGCCAGCTCCATTCAGTGTTCATTGGCAGGCGGGAGAGAGCAGAATGGGGCAACAGAGTTGGCTGCAGCAAGTTGTCCTAGATCCGGGAGAGTGGTCCTCCACCAGCTTGGGATTCTGTATAATCAGCATCCTGATAAAACCCAATTATATATTTTGACTCTGGGCTGCCAGGTAAGGCTCTGGAAATTCTGGCCAGGTGCCTGGAGGCTGTGCAGGTTTGGATGGGGAGAAGCTCCATCCCGATTCTACCAAGAATGAGTGGCTGTGGGTGTTTAGACTGCCCAGATCTGAAGATATTCCAGCTTGGACTTTGGATGAGGTTGCACTTCCCCATTCAAAGATGATGTGTAATTTGGGAATCTTCCTGGACTTACATCTGTTGCTTGATGAGCAGGTAGCAACTGTGGTCAGACAGGCTTTTGCCCAGCTTCATGTGGTACTAATTGCCCCCTTCCTAGAACAGGTGCCCTTCAGATAGTCATTCAAGCCCTAGTGACCTGATTTGACTACTGGAACACACTCTACATGGGCTGCCCTTGAAGACCATCTCTGAAGCTTCAACTGACCCTGAATACACCGGTGAAGGATAATTCAATTGATTAAAAATTGCCATCTGTAGAGGTCCCAGAAGTATGCCTTCTCTGGAGCAGTGTCTGCCCTCTGGAATGAGGTTTTTCACAAAATTCAAACTGCTCCTACCCTACTGGTATTTCAAAGGACCCTAAAGACCTGGCTCTTCACCCAGGCCTTTGGCAAGAAGAACTGATGCCTCTTTCTTTTTCTTTTCTTTTCTTTTCTTTTCTTCTTTTCTTTTCTTTCTTTCTTTCTTTCTTTCTTTCTTTCTTTCTTTCTTTCTTTCTTTCTTTCTTTCTTTCTTTCTTTCTTTCTTTCTTTCTTTCTTTCTTTCTTTCTTTCTTCTCCTTTGGGTTTGTTTTCTTTGCCTTTGTTGTCCATGCCACATTTGTTTAACTATTTTTAAAATTATCTTAATTAACAGCCATTAAATGAGAAGGAAGCATGCCTACAAAGCGAAGTGGCACTCTTTGATGAGTTTCCAACAGTGGCACTCACTCCACTTAGACCTAAAAAGCAAGCATGCTTAGAAAATAAAACTAGAAGTTAGCAGCCTGTTTGATTGGGAAGTGATCCCAAAGGTCCACAAAAAAGCCAGGGGAATAAAATTGGGGGGTAGAGGGGGGGAGGAGGAGGAAGAGTTATCTCTCCACTGTATCTTCCAGTATGTAACTGCCAACTGACTATTTTGTGAGCATGCCCACAACCTGTTTTTAAAATTTCAAATCTGCTGGCTCAAAAAATGAGGGAATTGCAAAGAAATCTTAACTGCCTGTTAAAGGCCACAGGGTAGTAGAAGGTATTCAAGAGAGGAAATTAAAGATTAGGTTGGGGTTGAGCAAGCCTACCAAAATGATATATGCTTAGGAGCCTCCCTGAAGTTCAGCCAATAGTTTTTGCACTTCAAAGAGGATTGCATAAGAAACACAATTATTGTAGCAGAACAAGCTTCTTAGAGGGACAAATGGATCCCTCATTGACCAATATGGCAGCCTCATTGACCAATATGGCAGCATGAGAACCAACGAAACACAATTATGTCAGGGCTTTTGCTTCTACTATGAGTATCTTCCTGGGAGGGGCAGTGGAATCTGCTTGATAGAATTTTTTTCACACAGATCTTACATAAATATTTGACTAATGTACTTAGAGACACTAGCAGGATTGCAATGTACTGGAAAATCTCTTCACTGCACATTTGTAGTGTTTGCTTCTCATAGCAACTTGGTGATGGGGCGGGGGCAGAGTATCAGCCACTTGCAGTAACTACTATGTATAGAACGCTGCTTTTCATCCTTAGCAACTTTAAAATGCCTGGACTTCAATTCCCAGATCTTCAATTTCAAATCCTCAGCTGGCTGAGGAATTCTGGGAATAGAAGTCCACAGATTTTAACGTTGCTAAGGTCGAGAATCGCTGATATGGAATAGTGAGAGAGAGAGAGCAGTTTTGGCTTTAATGAAGTGACCAGCAGGGGGATGTTCGCTGATGCACCCCTAAAAGAGTCTTGGTGGAGCAGTGGGCTAATGCCTCCTTAAGTAACACCAGCTGCCTGCAATTAGTGCAGGTTCGAGTCCCACCAGGCTCAAGGTTGACTCAGCCTTCCATCCTTCTGAGGTAGGTAAAATGAGGACCCAGATTGTTGGGGGCAATTAAGCTGACTTTGTAATAATGCCGCTTGGGGTGTGTGTGAAAGCCCTAATAAGCAGGCATATACATAGAATGAAGGCTACTGCTAAGCTTGTAAGCCCCCTGAGTCTTCGGAGAAGGGCGGGATATAAATGGAATTAAAATAAATAAATAAATAAATAAATAAATAAATAAATAAATAAATAAATAAATAAATAAATAAATAAATAAAAAATAAATAAATAAATAAATAAATAAATAAATAAATAAAAAAGGATTACAGTTGCATCTGCTAAAATCCCCCAGTCTAAAGCTTCTAGGTCTACCGGCGTCCTGCCCACCTTTGCATTTGAGGCAAAAACCGGAGACTGGTAAGCGACTGATACAGGCAAGATAGGATCAAAGCCAAGGAGCCTTTTAGCCCTCTGCTCTCCATGCTGCAGTGGTGAGGAAGCGAAAGGAGAAGGGGGAAATCCCTCAAGCGGAGGAAGGAACTGGTGCCCAAGGAGGGCCGATGGCGTGCCTCAACCTGGGAATCGTACGCCGACGCGAAGAGAACTCAAAATGTATGCAAAATAAACCAGCCGCCTTTATTGTCTCCACTCTTCAGAAGAGACGCCGCCGGCTTCGCCTGGCTGCGCTTTAACGGAAGGCGTCTTCGGCCTCCTCTGCCTCGTCCCCCGTCTCCCCGCCATAGCTTTCAAGGCGCTGAACCGAGTAGTAGACGCCTCCGCGGCTGGTGGGAGGCGGCCGTAAGATCACCGCGGGCGGAGGCGCGTTGGCAGACGGCGCGGAGCCGGGGCTGCCTTCGTGCAGGATCCAGACGAAAGAGTAGAGCGCCAGCGCCACCAGGACGAAGGACGTCAGGAAGCCGCTGAGGACCCCCGTCGCCAGAGGCGTGGCCCACTCAAAGAGGCTCCTGTTGTAGGGCGGCCGCCTTTTCCGCTCGACCAGCAGCTCCAGGCCCTCCCACTCGCCCTGCTCGAGCGGCGCGGCGGAGGCCCGGCCCTCGCGCCTCCGCCGGCCTTGCGCGCTCCCTTCCGGGCTCTCGTCCAGGAGCAGCGAGGAGGTCAGGTGCTTCACCGTCTCGTGGTACTCCTCCACGTTCTTCTTGATCTCCAAGTTCTTGTCCTGATTGAGGTTCTTGCCCAGCTCTAGCGAGACGTCGGCGCGGCCGATCAGCTGGAGCGCCCGGGACAAGCGATCCCAGTACATGGCGTCGCCCTCCGTCTCCAGCCAGCGCTGCAGGGTCTCATGGCACTGGGCGGTGGTGGTGGTGATGATGTCCCGGCGGCGCCTTCGTCGCCGGCCCAGGGGGTTGTTCTTCTCGGAGAGGCGCTCCAGCTCGTCCTTCACGTTCTCCTCGGGGCCCAGGAGTTTGAGGTGGAAGGCCTGGCATTCCTCCGGGGACAAGAGCTCCGAGATGCGAGCCATCATGTGGGCCCCGATGTCGTCGGCCACCGTGTCATCGCATAAGGCGGGCAGGGCTAGCAAGGAAAGAGCTAGACCGAGCGGAGGCCACATTCAGAAGGCTCTGAAAAGCGGGAGGTTGAGAATGGAAATACAGCCTTAAGTTTGCCCGCAGGCACGGACAGCTGCCTGGTCTTCCTCCCAGCCTGACCCTCTGGCATTAGCTCTCCAAGCACCAGAAGCTTAACGTGCTTCAAGCAGCAAGAGAGAAGAGTACCTCTGAGTCTACACAGACTGCCATTTCTAGCTTGCGTGTTAAAAGGTGGCTTGAGTTGATATTTGACAGATATCCAGCTATCTGTCGTATAATGCAATACATGTCATGCGGAATGAAGAGAGCATTTATGAAGTTCTCTCACATGTGCAGCCATTTATCTGACTTTTCTTTTTCAATGACAGAATTATTCCTGATTGGCTACATGTGTATTTAATGTAATGAGGAGAGGATAACATTAATTTGCTTCTCTGTTTTGGGCATAATCTTTCAGGAATCCGGTTACATTTAATGAGACTCCCTCCCCCCACCCCCAGCATATTTACATAGGACAGGGGTCTGCAACCTTGACAACTTTAAGACTTGTGGATTTCAGCTCCTAGAATTCCTATGCTGGCTGAGGAATTCTGGGAGCTGAAATCCACAAATCTTAAAGTTGTCAAGGTTGCAGACCCCTGACATAGGAATACAGGTTACTGGCAGGGGGCAGCATCTAGCTGATCTTGTTTAAACTTGTTGGGAAGTTGCAACTATACTATCTCTGCCTATGAAAGCTGGATTGAATATGTTAGCTCAGGGAAGAGATGCAAAACATCTATTTCCTATCCTCGCTAGTTCGAATGTATGTATTAACACAAAGTAGAAAAAATACAAATGTGCCCAAACCTATCTGGAAACTTAACACTATCCAGTGTCGTCCTACAAGTGTGGAATAACTTAGGGTAGTTTGGTGACAAAAGAATGGCACTCTGTTCATGGCCAAAGGAAAGAAATGTCCTAAACTATGAGGAAACGTGACTAAACAGGAACCCTTGTTTGGTCTGCAATATCCTCCTTTGCTTGTAACCTTCCTCAGATGCCCTGGCTGTATTCTCACCCCTCAAAAGGCGCTCGTGACCTCCCGTTTAGACTACTGCAACGCTCTCTACATGGGGCTGCCCTTGAGGACCACTCGGAGGCTTCAGCTGGTGCAGAATGCGGCCGCGCGAGTTGTGATGGGGGTCTCCTGATACTCCCATGTAACACCTCTACTCCGCGAGCTGCATTGGCTTCCAGTTGCCCTCCGGGTGAGATTCAAGGTGCTGGTGATGACCTATAAAGCCCTACATGGCTTGGGTCCAGGATATCTGAGGGAACACCTGCTGCCGGCATCAAGTTCCCTTCGTCCAGTGCACTCCCACAGGGAGGGTCTTCTCAGGGTGCCACCGGTAAGAGATTGCCGGCGGACGACACCCAGGGATAGGGCCTTCTCAGTGGGGGCGCCTGCCCTTTGGAACCAGCTGCCAGTGGAGCTGAGGACTGCCCCCGACCTCCGTTCATTCCGCCGGGGCCTGAAGACCTGGCTCTACGAGCTGTCTGGCCCAGGCTGAGGATTAATCTTATTTTAACTGGGGTTTTATTTATACAGGGACAAATATAATTTTTTTAAACTTGTTTTTAACTTTTGTATCTTGGTTTTAATTACCCTGTAAACCGCCCTGAGTCCTTCGGGAAAGGGCAGTATATAAATCAGACATGTCAAACACAAGGCCCGGGGGCCGGATCCGGCCCGCAAAGTGGTTTCATGCGGCCCGCGAAGCCATCCTGGAAACAGTGAGAGAACGGCCCCCTCTGCCTTGGCCCTGGCCCAGAGACCCTCCTCCTGCCAGAAACCCTCAGATCTGTCCCACTCCTGCCCAGACCCCCATAGGCACCCTTGATGCCAACGATGTAGAGCTGGCCATGCCCACCCAGTAGGTCACACCCACTCTAGCCATGCCCACCCAGTAGGCCACACCCACCCTGGCCACACCCACCCGGCCCCCTGAAGGCAACCGCAATGCTGATGCGGCCCTCAATGAAATTGAGTTTGACACCCCTGATATAAATGTAATAAAATAAATAAATAAATAAATAAATAAAATGTGCTGAGCCTAATTTGAGAGCCATGTGTCGTACAAACCTAGTCTGCAGTTAGTTAACGGTTTGATGTATTGCGCTAATCCAGATACAGGTAGTTCTTGAGTTACGACCTCAACTGAGCCCAAAACTTATGTTGCTAAGTGAAATATTTGTTAAGTATGTTTGCCCCAGTTTACGACCTTTCTTGCCACAGCTGTTAAGCATCGCATTTGTTAAGTTAGTAACATTTAAGTGAATCTGGATTCCACATTCGCTTGTCAGAAGGTCGCAAAAACAGATCACATGGCCCCAGGGCACGGCAACCGTCATAAATATGAACCAGTTGCCAAGCATCTGAATTTTGATCCTGTGACCATAGGGTTGCTGCAATGGTCGTAAGTGTGAAGAATGCTTGTAAGTCACTTTTTTCAGTGCCATTGTAACTTTGAACGGTCACTAAATGAACTTTTGTAAGTTGAGGACTGCCTGTAATGGATTTAATTGAAGAAATCATAGTGCAGTTAACTATAGAGGATGTGAACTACAACTAAGTTTGTAGTTTACAAACTACTGCTAAGTTTGTAAAGCCGCCCTGAGTCTTCGGAGAAGGGCGGGATATAAATGGAATAAAAATAAAAATAAATAAATAAAAATAATGTGTCTCCCCAATTTTCTAGCATTCCCTATAATAACTGCCTGAGATGTCCACCAATTCAATAATGTACAGATTTTGCAATCTGTTTAGATCAGGGGAAATGATCAAGTTGAGGCTCCAAAGCAACAAAAATACCAGAAATTAAAATAATCTAAACCCAGGGGTGTCAAACTCTCAACGTCACGTCACGTGTCGCAACATATCATGACTTTTTTTCCATTGCTAGCAATGGGGTGGGCGCAGTTTCGCCATGACACATCCAGCCTATGGGCCAGCAGTTTGACACCCCAGATCTAACCCAGTCTGCATGATTTGAAGGGAGTTCAGTTCCAAAACACTTGGGAGGACTTCAGGTTGGGAAAAAGCTGCTGCCCTACATGTAGGAACAAATATTGACAGTTACCTGAACTGACTTCCAGAACAAGAGGCATTTCTTGAACTAGTGTAGAGCTTTTTTCTCTTGCAATCTTAAAACCTTGAGTGTATGATGTCATAGAAAGAGCCAGCAAAAGGTTCTGCTTCCATTCCCCCTCTCTGGAGAAGGTCTGGTTCATGGGATCCTGTTATCCTGTGTATCGGGTGTCAAACTCAATTAGTGCAGGTTCGCATCCCACCAGGCTCAAGGTTGACTCAGCCTTCCATCCTTCCGAGGTAGGTAAAATGAGGACCCAGATTGTTGGGGGCAATTAAGCTGACTTTGTAATAATGCTGCTTAGGGTGTGTGTGAAAGCCCTAATAAGCAGGCTTATACATACAATGAAGGCTACTGCTAAGCTTGTAAGCCGCCCTGAGTCTTCGGAGAAGGGTGGGATATAAATGGAATTAAAATAAAATAAATAAAATAAAATTTCATTGAGGGCCGCATCAGCACTGTGGTTGCCCTCAAGGGGCCGGGTGGGCGTGGCCTACTGAGTGGGTGTGGCCTACTGGGTGGGCGTGGCCAGCTCTACATCGTTTGCATCAAGGGTGCCTATGGGGGCCTGGGCAGGAGTGGGACAGATCTGAGGGTCTCTGGAAGAAGGAGGGTCTCTGGGCCAGGGCCAAGGCAGTGGGGGCCGTTCCCTCACTGTTTCCAGGATGGCTTCGCGGGCCGGATCTGGCCCCCGGGCCTTGTGTTTGACATGTCTGATGTGTATGAAGCAACTCTCCAGATTCACTGATCAGCTTTCCCCCAACATAGGGGATCTATGAGATAGCAGGGGCCACTGGTTGAAACAGAAGATGGTCCGTGCTCCATTGAGCAGTCCTTATTGCTATGGGGTAGTAAAGTCTGTCCCCTTCTCTTACCTGCTTCGGGCGGGGGGGGGGGAGGAAGAAGGGGAAACAGCCAGGTATCAAGTACAGGGAGGAATTGTGTGGTAAGGAGAATTTTACACACCCACCAACCATTAGCTGTTTTCCAGGATACTTTGAAATATTGCTGAACTAAAAAAAAGACTTCAAAATGTATGTTTTAAAAAAACTTTTATTTTTAAAAAGCTAAAATAATATTAACCAGCTCAGGTAGCTGCTGAGATCATCGGAACCAGGTTGACTAACCATTTGCCCTGAGAGTTCCTTCCCATTTTCTGTCACAACCATCTTCCCTTCCTATTGGCCATTGCTTCAAGCTGTGGACTCTCCCAAAGGAATCAGCAACAGCAGACGGATGCCACAGATGGAAGCTTGTTCCAGAAAGAGCTACAGCCACCTGCCCCCCCCCCCCACTTTACCAGCTATCCTCACCACAACTGCCCTTGTTCAGAAATGTGTGGTAGGCATAAGAGGAACGGAGTTTGAAGGAACACTGTTTTCCCAGGGCCCAAAGCGGAATGGCCCTGCAAAACAAGATGGAGCCCAAATTAGTCTCTATGTTCCAGACTGCAGCCTAAATTAGCCAATAGGGTCTCATCCTCTGTGGATCATCTGACTGTGTTAACACCTAAATGGCTAAGGCTGACTTTAAGATGCCTCAGGGATGGGTTGGGGAAAAGAGGAAGGCAGCCTCATGAGGACATGGCAGGAAAAAAGGAGGTTGCTAAGGCTTGTTCATAACGTGGCAAAGTGCAAGTGAGGAAAGCCAGCTATTTTTGCATCTTGTAGCTCTGGATCAGCAGATGGCAGCATAACTCCAAGGATTAAAACTTGAAAGAGATTGATCAATTGCCTTCACTTTCACTCAAGGTCATCCAAAAACTTGGCTTCTGGCCCTGATTGATTAATTAATTAATTAATTAATTAATTAATTAATTAATGGGACTTATATCCCGCCCTATCTCCCGAAGGACTCAGGGCGGCTAACAACAATAACATATAATAAGTACAGAAATTAAGATAAAATTAAAATTAAAGTCATCTGTGCAATAAATTAAAATTAAAAATTAAAAATAAATTAAAAATTGTAAACATAATTAAAATGCCTGTCAGTCCAGGTCAGCCAGGAGTGTTTTGAGGCCGCGGCGAAAGGACTGGAGATCTTGGGCCATCCGAAGCTCAGGGGGGAGCTGATTCCATAGGACTGGCGCTCCCACAGAGAAGGCCCTTCCCCTGGGGTTCGCCAGCCGACATTGTCTAGCCGACGGTACCCTGAGGAGGCCTTCTCTGTGTGAGCGTACTGGGCGATGGGAATTCGTTCCCGGTAGCAGATGGTCCTGCAAGTATCCTGGGCCTAAGCCATGTAGGGCTTTAAAGGTAAGTACCAGTACCTTAAATCTCACCCGGAGGGCAATCGGTAACCAATGCAGCTCATGGAGCAGAGGTGTTATATGGGAGTATCGGGGGGGGCTCCCATCACTACCTGTGCAGCCGCATTCTGCACCAGCTGAAGCCTCCGGGTGGTTTTCAAGGGCAGCCCCATGTAGAGAGCATTGCAGTAGTCTATACGGGAGGTAACGAGTGCGTGGGTGACTGTACGTAGGGCATCTCGGTCCAGAAAGGGGCGCAATTGGTATATTAGGCGAATCTGGGCAAATGCCCCCCTAGCTACGACTCCAATATGATCTTCAAAACTGAGTCGTGAATCTAGGAGGACGCCCAGACTGCGTACTCTATCAACGGGAGGTAACATCTCTCCTCCTATAATCAAAGATGGAACCTCTTGGACTAAAAGAGATGACGGTATGTAAAGCCACTCAGTCTTGGCCGGGTTGAGCCAAAGCCTGTTCTTTCCCATCCAAATCTGTACCGCTTCCAGGCAACGGGACATCACATCGAGGGCATCACTGGGTTAGTTCGGGGTGGAGATGAAAAGCTGGGTATCATCAGCATATTGATGATACTTCACCCCGAAGCCACGGATGATCTCTCCCAGCGGCTTCATATAGATGTTGAACAGGAGGGGCGAGAGCACCGACCCCTGAGGCACTCCACAACTAAGGGGCCTAGGGCTTGACCTCTGCCCCCCTGCTAATATCGTCTGCAAACCGCCAGAGAGGTAGGAGAACCACCGCAGAACGGTGCCTCCCACTCCCAACCCCTCAAGACGACGCAGTAAGATACCGTGGTCGATGGTATCAAAAGCCGCTGAGAGATCTAATAGGACCAGGACAGAGGAATAACCTCTATCTCGGGCCCGCCAGAGATCATTCACCAGTGCGACCAATGCCGTCTTCATGCTATACCCGGGTCTGAAACCCGATTGGTACGGATCCAGATACTCAGCTTCCTCCAGGACCAAAGGGAGCTGCCGTGCCACCACGCTCTCAACGACCTTCGCAAGAAAGCGAAGGTTGGAGACAGGATGGAAGTTGTTTAAAATAGCTGGATCCAATGCAGGTTTCTTAAGGAGGGGCCTTACCACCGCCTCTTTCAAGGTGGCAGAATTAGTGCTCTTTGTAAAGAGATATCCCCCTTTTAATACAGAACTGGAATATGATGGTCTTCAGAGCAAGCCTTAATAGGTGACAAGTGGCAATTCCGTGCTTTCATCATACTAGCTCAAAAGGTAGGTTAAAATTACCAGCTCCCTCCTTTTAAAATTAGCATTGTTCAACCAGACTGTTTAAGAGACAAAAGCAGAAAAATGAGTTGTTTTTTTATTGGCTGAACTGCTGTATGTCAGGTTGTTATGAAAAGCACAGAAATGGGATTGTTTTAAAGTAAAGTATAAAGTGTTGACTATCTCATAAGACTTTTTTTCTCTGTGTTATTTTTGACAGTCATCAAGGCTAAATTATGGACTTGCTGTTGTAAGGATGGACTGATCTTTCCAATAAAAAAGTTTGATTTGGTCCCCTTGTAGCTTGCCTTTTGGCAAGTTGCTAGGATTTCCTATGGACATGTTTAAGTGCTGTCTTAAAATTAGAAATCTGTCAATTGCCTATTACTATTTTTAAACACAGTATTTAAGGGGTGGCTAAAAGCCACTGCTTTTTACTGTTACCTAATAAAAGAGTAAGTTATAGGAGAAACTGTCACAGTCCATTTTTTTTAAAACAAAAGAGATTTGTGATGGCAACACAAGTCCAGCTCAGTGGTTTTAACAATATTTTTAATTTTTAAAACAACTTTCACTAATGTAATGTCATCCAGATGGGTTACCTAATATGTGTGCCAGGAGATATATATTCCTGATGGTATTACATGACAAGGGGCTCTTTAGAGTAAGGGACTTATGCCTCTGAAATATAAATAATCATGTGAGATAAGATGAAAAGGAATTCTTACAGTCTCTATCCACCCCACTGGTCTTCTTTGCTTCTGGGTTATGACCGTCCCCTTTAATGTATATAGGTGCACAGTGGTCTTCTTCAAATTGGAGCCTTCCAGATGTGTTGGATTACAGTTCCCCTCATCAATCAGGCAACATGGATTTGTTTCCTGGGGATGATGGGCATTATAGTCACTGGAGTGGTGCAGGGCAGCAGGTTCGGAAAGGCCAGCACATAAGAGATTAGCTCTCACTACGTGCTTGCTACAGATTGGAATAAGCTCCCCTAGGATTCCTGCATTTGCACATAAGCACGCAGCCTGCTCCTAAAATACTTGGATTTTCATCTCTGTCCTGCAGTTTTTGAAAATTCAGATTTGCCTCCTTTCCCTAATTGTGCCTTGGGACAACTCGCTTCTGGAAAAGTCTGGCGAATAACTAGAAGAAAACACCTTTTTCCCTAAAACCTCCCACAGGCCCATTAGAAATGCACAGTGGTTTCATTGTTCCCCATTAGGAATACCCCTAACCCACCGCCCCTCCCCAACTCCCCCTTAAAAAAAAAAGCTACTGCCTAGCTGTGGAATGAAAACAAATCATCCACAGTTGGCGACTGAGCAGGAGGCCCACAAAGGGCGTTCCTCATTCTTACATTCATTGATTCCAGGGGGCTGAAAATACCATTTTCAAAGCTGCTTCTC
The DNA here is from genome assembly GCF_947247035.1 of Vipera ursinii. NCBI lineage: Eukaryota > Metazoa > Chordata > Lepidosauria > Squamata > Viperidae > Vipera > Vipera ursinii. The sequence goes on along the minus strand of NC_139513.1, from coordinate 138,465,583 downwards.
TTGACTTTCTGGACCAAGAAAACATGCTCTGTCGTTAACTGCAGTTAGAGGAGGAGATCCTTCTTTTTGACGTACCCACTTTTGGAAATGGCTTCTCCTCCTGCAAACAGTGTGGATAATTTCCAGAGGGACAATTGAGGGTGGAATCTTGAAGGCAAATGCATGTATTAAGACAGTAGGCTTTTGTGAGTTATAGTCTGCTTGTCAGATACACTGGAATACACACACACAGAGAGAGAGAGAGAAGAGAGAGAGAGAGCGAGAGCTGGGATAGACAAATAGCAAATAGTGCAGGGAATACAAAAGAATGAAACAAAGATGTGCAAGAAGTACATAATCATCGCCTGTTGATAGATGCCATTAAAACAGTTCTTGAATGCAAAACAGAGATTTGTGTATTGGAAAACTGAGTAATGTGTGGTAGTATTGAGAATAGAAACCTTAGGGAACAGTGTAAACCTTCATTCCAGCTGAGTTCTTTCACAGTGAGACTCTTTCCTCAAAGGACGGATAAATAGTGTGGCAAATTGACAACAGGTTTTGTCATTAGCAGTTGGATCCAGACTTTGCAGATCTCCTCAAGTTGGCAAATAGTTTTTAGTTGTTGAAAGCTCTCGAAGGATCCACGTTTTGAATTCTCTTAATGCCCATGCTAGGAGATGCACAGCTTTCAGAAATGGGAATATATTTTGTGAGCCAAGAGAATGTATTCCTACAGGACTAGGTATCTGGACGGCATAGAGACGCATGTCATGGGAGGAAAGCAGAAACAGCTATTCACTACACTAGGCCCAAGGCAGCAGCCAAGTGAAAGCTACACTGCTTCAGATTGCAGGTAGGGATGATGTGGTTTTAAACACTCTTCACATAAAACGTGGCTCGCCTACCAGAGACTCAGATTTGCTTCCCTATTCTGCCTGCTGTTGCAGTTGTGTTGGTTCAGAATTCCGTCATCTCCTTCTGTGTAATCAAGGTTACTTTTAGCATCTGGCTGAACTGAGGCTGCTCATGGTTTATAAACTGTAGCAGCTGGGTTCAAACAATCTTACCACAAAAATCAAGGGAATTGCCAGAAAGCAAAATGGACTATTACAAGGATATATGGCTGCTGCCTTCAAAGAACAATGTCTCTACCATAACACCTGATTAAATGACATTTTCTTGCCCTCGTGCCAATCCACTGGAGGTTATTGTCAAGGGACGAGGATAAATGAAGCACTCAAAGCAGATGGGCCTAGGAGCCTCATGATCTCAGTGCTTGGAGATACAAATTCACCAATCTTGATCAAATGCTACTTTTTCATCGTGAGGTTATGATCAGGACTGCACAACATTTTCAAGGAAAACAAGCATTTCCAATGGTCTCACTGACCCAATCCTTGAATTCAGGGAGGTTTGTTTAAATCACCTTGAGAGGTAATGCCACCAGGGGGCAGCATTAGCAGCATCCTTCCACCTCCTCTCTATTCACAGTGAGCACTGCAGTGAATGCCAAGGCCTTCTTTGCCCCATCAGGTCAGAATACATCTGAAAAGGCTATAAAAAAAGAACGGAACAACAGAACAGAATAACAGAGTTGGAAGGGACCTTGGAGGTCAGCTAGTCCAACCCTCTGCTCAAGCAGGAAAACCTATACCATTCAAGATAAACAGCTGTCCAATCTCTTCTTAAAAACGTCCGGTGATGCAGCACCCACAACTTTTGAAAGCAAACCATTAATGGTTCTTATTGTCAGGAAATTTCTCCTTAGTTTTAGGTTGGATCTCTCTTTAATACATTTTCATATGTTACTTAAGGGACAGCCTCTCAAATATTGGAAGACTGCTGTTATGTCACCCCTAGTCCTTGTCTTCATTAGACTAGACCAGAGATATCAAACTCACGAACGTATCGGGATGGTTTTGCCATTGCCGGCAGTGGGGTGGGTGCTGCTTCTGGATGACGCATCCGGCCTGCAGGCCGGCAGTTTGACACCCCTGGACTAGACATATCCAGTTCCTGCAACCATTCATTGTATCTTACCTTTCAGATCACTGATCACCTTTGTTGCTCTCCTCTGCAGTCTCAACATCTTTTTTGTATTGTGGTGACCAAAACTTTATGCAATATTTCAAGTATTATCTTACCAAAGCAGTTATATACAGGAAGTCTTCAACCTACGACCACAATTGTGTGTGGGGGTGGGTGGGTGGGTTGGGAAATCTACTCTATCACTGGGATGAAGGAAGGGTATTACAAAAGCCTACTCAAAAGTTTGAGTAGGTCAGCGAGTAAATATAAGAAACTTTCAGTAATTGGCTTTGGTAACAAAAAGGCTGGGCAGTCAGTTCAAATTATGAGTAGACCTCGACTTACAACCATTTGTTTAGCCACTATTTGAAGTTAGCACTGAAAAAAAGTCACTTATGACTGGTCTTCACACTTATGTCTTTGCAGTATCCCCACAACCCATGTGATTAGAATCTTAACGCTTGGCCATACACAATGGTTGCAGTGTCCCAGAATCACATGACTTTCTGGCAAGCCAAGTCAATGAAGAAGCAGCAGGGAAGGTCCACATAGCCATCATATGATGTCTGGCTTCACTGAAATGATTCGTTTATAACAGGGGTCTTCAAACTTGGCCCTTTTATGACTTGTGGACTTCAACTCCCAGAATTCCTCAGCCAGCTTTGCTGGCTGAGGAATTCTGGGAGTTGAAGTCCACAAGTCATAAAAGGGCCAAGTTTGAAGACCCCTGGTTTATAACAACTGGAACAAAAAAGTTCACAGAGTCAGGTGCCTCACTTAAGTGATGCCTCCCTTAAATGATTACACTGCTTAATTACGAATTTTCCCCTCCCAGTTGTGGTTGTAAGTCAAGGACTACCTGCATACCGCAGCTCAATTTTGAGTAACTGTTGGCCATATCAGGTTTCTAGGCTGAGACCAGCCAAAGTGTGAGAAAGGCCATGTGAAAGGAGTTTCTGCCTAGGCTAGGTGATTTCTGAGTGGATTGAAAAATATCAAAACAGAGTTGAACAGCCCTTGTAAGAACATTACAACCTGTGTTTTTATTCTTCTAAATGGATTCATGCCTAAGTAGAGTATTGACAGTGAAATTCACCAAAGTTATCTGCCCTTCAGATCTAATTATTCACTAGAGTTACTTACAGGTAGTCCTCAACTTACGACCAGTCATTTAATAACCATTTTAAGTTATGACAGCCTCAGAAAAGGGAAAGCATACGAGTATTTGAAGTGAGAGGGAGCTTTAAGACTGCATGAAGACAACGTAGCCTCTATGGGAAGATGGGAGACAGGGCAAGGGCAGGTAAGGAAGAGTTTCTGCCAGCGGGAAAAGGCCCATTCCCAAGTTTCCCATTGTCCAGCACTTCTCTTACAAAGCTAACCCTGCTGTGATTCTTCATACATCCTGCCTAAGCTAGAAATAAATGGGCTTAACTGTAAAGAATCTAGGATCACCAGGCTGCAGGACTGGCTGAGGATCCCTGCCAATGCTGTGTATGGAATTGAAATTATGAGTTGTAGACCTGGCTTAGAAAGCTGGCTGAGTGACTTTCGGCCAGTCACTGTTTCTCAGCCCCAACCACTGTTGCTTTTGTAATACCCTTCCTTCAGCCCAGTGATAGAGTAGATTTCCCACCCCCACCCCCACCCCCAAGGCCCATGCTCTCTACCCCTGTGGCACAAGAAAGATAATTAAGATAACTTTGTAATAATGCCGCTTGGGGTGTGTGTGAAAGCCCTAATAAGCAGGCATAGACATAGAATGAAGGCTACTGCTAAGCTTGTAAGCCGCCCTGAGTCTTCGGAGAAGGGCAGGATATAAATGGAATTAAAATAAAAATAAATAAATAAATAATACAGTATTCTTCCATATTGCAGATTTTATATGACTTATTTTTCCCATTCTAACAGCAATCCCTGGACAATCAGACAGTTTCTATGTTGATTTTTCTGCTGGCTGATAAGGTCTTTTATACAAACGTACAACCTATAATGCTACAAAAGTATGTGCATGTGTCCATATAATGGAAGAAAAAAATCCTGAAGAAAAGGCTAAAGTATAACAAAATAAATGGGCGATATACAAAACTCGTTTACTCATAACTGCTGTGATATTCAGGTTGTTTTGAAGTATTTCTTTACGCAAGAAAATGACAAAATCTCCTATAACCTTTCTCAGCTCTATTACCGAGAAGATAATGGGCCCCAGAATGATTCTCATTAAAAACACAAATAATCAACACCTTTTCATTCCTTGTAATCTCTTTAATACTGTGAAATACTTTTCTTTTTTAAAATACAGTATTTTCTGAGGTAGACCATTACAGTTCAAACGCATTTCTTTTCAGACATTAATAAGACATGAATTAAATACTTTCATGTACAATATGTTGCAAAATGAGGTAGAAATGGTTACAGAGGATGTACAAAGTCAAAGACGATTTAGAAAAGGAAAAAAAAAGCCCTCTTCAAAATTCCAGTACCACTTTTTGGAGGAAACAACAACAACAAAAAAGGACAAAATAAGCAATCTTCCTGAGGTATATTACATTGCTATCTAGGAGACAAGTTTGCAGTGAAGGCACTAAAATGATATGAAGAGACTGTGCCTGCTGCTATGACCAATTCCCGTTATATAAAAAAAACTGAACAATCTTTACTGTAGCGCTTCATATATCCAGGGCCATTAGAAGTTGCAGTTTGATGATGCCCGTCTGGACATTTATCTGGATTTGCTAACTAGCAGCTTCCCTTATCTCCTGCATTGGCTTTTATAGACTATTGCAGACATGTCAAACACAAGGCCCGGGGGCCAGATCTGGCCCGCGAAGTGGTTTCATGTGGCCCGCGAAACCATCCTGGAAACAGTGAGGGAACGGCCCCCACTGCCTTGGCCCTGGCCCAGAGACCCTCCTTCTGCCAGAGACCCTCAGATCTGTCCCACTCCTGCCCAGGCCCCCATAGGCACCCTTGATGCGAACCATGTAGAGCTGGCCACGCCCACCGAGTAGGCCATACGCACTCTAGCCACGCCCACCCAGTAGGCCACACCCACCCTGGCCATACCCACCTGGCCCCCTGAAGGCAACCGCAATGCTGATGCGGCCCTCAATGAAATTGAGTTTGACACCCCTGGACTATTGCCACCCGATTCTATTTCTAGTGCTGCATTTAACGGAAGACCCTTCTGGATTGGGAGAATCCAACTTCTAAGACCACATCCTTCATTCACACAGAATTCCGCCCAATCCTGTTGGGCTTCCTTGCTATCCTGCATTAAAGAGTGTGTGTGTTTTTGTGTGTGTGTGTGGGGAAACAATCTAAGGATACAGCTGAGGTTTCTCTGTAGCTAGGTTTTGCCTAGGAACATGGAAAATGGCGGACGAGCTATCGTTTTACATTACAGGTAGCCCTCGACCTATGACCGCACTTGAGCCAAAAATTTCTGTTGTTCAGTGAGACATTTGTTAAGTGAGTTTTACCCCATTTTACAACTTCTCTTGCCACAATGGTTTAGTAAATCACTGCAGCGGATAAGTTAGCAACCCGGTTGTTAACTGAATCTGGCTTTCCCCTTTGACTTTGCTGGTCAGACGGTTGCCAAGGGTGATCACGTGACCCCGGGGATGCCGTGACCGTCATAGATATGAGCCAGTTGCCAAGCGTCTGAATTTTGATCATGTGACCATGGGGATGCTGCAAAGGTCATAACTGTGAAAAACGGTCATTAAGTCACATTTTTCAGTGCCGTTCTAACTTTGAATGGTCACTAAATGAACTGTTGTAAGTCGAGGACTACCCGTACAGCAAAGCCTGAGCTTTGACTTTTAAGAGGAGATCAGTTAAGTTTTACAGTCTACCGTGTTCCTCCCAAGCATTTGGAAAGCCAGTGGTCTAATGGAAGAAAAAAATCTTGTACCTTATAAAGTAGGTTAAAGACATATAATCTAGCAGAATTAACAGAGTCCTCATAGACGAAGCTAATATGCTGAATTTAATCCCCCAATCAGAATCCCATTCAAAAGCTAACGAGGGCGGGGGGAGTAGCTTTCCCACCGCAGACCCCATTGCCATCACCTCTTGCCAGAAAGTGATTCTCCAGAAGCCGAAAGGAGAGGGTTGATGAACCTCCTCCGGTCTGCTCAGGGAATGTTCTGCGAGATCAGGAACCCTGATCTAACACTGGACGGGTGTTGCATTGTGCCTTTCTGATGTTTTGTGCTCTCTACCAGCTATACAAAAGTATACATTTCAAGGGGCATCTTTTGATAGCAGGTTTACGATTCATGACCGAATCACAGTTTGCGAACTGATTCCCAAATGCACGCTGCTTACAAAGAGGTGGTTTGATAAACCTGATCAAATTTTATCCATGGGTGGAAGGAAAGGAAAGGGGATGAAAATGAGAAAAAGACACTGCTTCAAAAAATTTTAAAGGCTAACATTTAAAGCCAAACTCTGTTCAGCAAGCATGAATTACTTTCACTGGGTCCCCGACAGATTCCGTAACTGTCTAAAGCTAGGGGAGCTGTTATGTTTGCAGTGTCTGGTAAATTGCAGCCCATACATGTATATGTACATATGTGTGCAAACACAATGGAGGATCATTAAAAGTATGTAGTTGCAATGAGCAAAGAGCTGTTGCCACTGGAGTCTGCATAGGCACCCTCCAGCTTTCAGTAATTTCATCTAGCTAGATCAGGACTTAGATAAATAGAACTGACGATATTAATGGTAACTGAAGCAAAAGGGAAACAAATATCATTCAATATGAATTGGGGGGGAAATGGAAGCAAGATAATATTTTTTTCCTCTTCCTCACAAGCACATGCAAAATTACACAGCAAATGCTTCTCTCCTTGGGGAGTAAACCCACTCAATCTGATGAATCACTGCTACACCTGCACTTTATTTCCATTTCACTGGTTCTGATTTTAAATTGGCACAATGGTATCCGTGGGAGCAGCTAAAGGAAGACTAAACTTCAGAGGCAGCATATCTCTGTATACCAGTGTGCTGACAAGAAACAACTAGGAAAGGATGCTGTATGTATCTAGTTCCTGAAGATGTATAGCTGGATATTGTCACTGATTGAGTAAAGAATTACATATAGATGAATAATTGGATAGAACTAGAACCTGTGTATAAACTCAAATCTGGTATCTTAATTTCAAACTCCAAACTAGACATCTGATTTATTTCCACATTTGAAACCCAGTGCTTACTTTCTTGGAAGGCAAACCAGCAAGATTAACACAAAGGTAACATCTCCAAGACCAAAAGCTAGACACCCATCGAAGTGGATGTTTTTTTCCCCCCCAAAAAAACCTCTACTATTAAGGGTTTCCTGCTTCACCTCAGAAAAGGCAAAAAATAAACATGATTTTCCCCCTCTTTCATGCTAATGAAGCAGACTAGATCAGCTTTACTTCCTAGGACCTAATCTCATACCTTACTTGTTTCCCCAAGTTTCTTAAAACCCGAAGAAAACTGGCTTTGCTTCAAAAGAGAATAATCTGGAAAGCTAGCCAATGCTTGCCAATTATAAGCCAGCCTCCTTCAGTCTTCCTTGATACATGCCCCCAAAGTATACACATTCACACAACACTCCAGCCCAATAGCTAGGACCAGACTAGGTGCAGCTCCTACAAATCTCATATGATTCTCACCTTAAGAGTTAATTTATTGACAAAAAGAATAATACAACACTCTTATGAGAACAATGTACACTGCACCAGGTGAAAAGTCTCCCCCCCTGCATCTTATCTTAATACTGTACAATCTACCACCACAAAACATCTTCAAGAGGAGGACGCCTGTGAATTACTTTCCTCACACTGGACAGTCAAAGGTCAAGGAGGTTATTAAATCTTTGGTGCCTGAGTAGCCCTTGAGCCTGAACAGAATCACTGTCACACATTATATTTCTAGCAGAAATTCCATTGAAGGTCTAATAGAGAACATTCTATAGTGGATCCACACGCTATTTACACAATCTGTATTTCGTGCAAAAAAATTTGAATCCAGTGCTCAAATGTGCAGTTGCATGGTTTCCTAAATGCATTTTGCCACGATTTACTTTGAAACAGACTCATCTAGTGTGAAGAGAGAAAAAGAAAAGGGAGGGAACCCACTATGCATCAGCAAAATAAAAGCAGGCTAATTCTACTTTATTGAGGCCATCAGGAAAAGTATTTCCGTTTCATCTCCAAACACACAACCGTGAAGAGTAAGAATTTTCTTTTATCACAAAATGTTATCATTTTAAGAAAAGTGTACCATAGTATGTACTATATTTGGTGTTGCAGAATTGTACATTGCAGCAAACTTTAGCTGAGGGAGAAAAGTTGCTGAATTTTGTAATATAGGCTGCAATTGGCAATTGTTCATTATATGACTGAAACAAAAAAATTTGTATTTTGCCTTCACAATATTCAATGTTAACAGTGCAGGTCTTGGAAAGTGTTACATTGGGAGGACCTTCATCTCCAAACAAGGTCTGGTCTTGTATGTGTGTGATTCTTTTCTGATGTTTATTGATGTCTATGTATGGTTGCCTGTGCGATGAATACTGCTTTGTTGGAAGCTTCCATTCAAGCCTCAAGAAAGTGCTAGTTTAATTTCTGATCTCAGATGATACTTTTTATTGTTGTTTGTTCCCAGATAGGAAAAGATCATCATCAGGCAAATGAAATGCAGGGGAAAAAACAACCTATGCTTTCTAATGCTGAGATCTTGACTAGTTTTCCCCTAACCCTTCAGCTCCTATCAAACATTTTGAAAAATAGCTGATATCACACCTCCAAATGATCATCCCAGACAGGAGAAGCAAAAATGACCGGGAACAGAGAAAAAACACAATTTTGCTTAATGAGGGCTAAAGGTGGACAGAGAAACCAAAGAAAAAAAGGCAGAGAAGAAAGGAGATTTTGAGATGTTCCACATGGGGAGGAGATCATTTGGCCATAATAAACATGGAAAGGTCTAGGCTGAAATCTCTCCCCATTTCCCTAAAGGAGGACAAAGAGGGGTCTGTATATATACAGGAATATACAATCTTAAGGAAAGCAGATAATAAAAACCACAACCCTTTGATGGGAACATGACAATTTCCTTCACAATCATTCAGAAGTCAGTGGCCTTTCAACAGAATAAGAAACAAGGAGGCAAATACCTACTATCCTGTGGATGTTCAGGTAGTCCTCAACTTATGACCAGAATCTGGGACCAGAATTTCCATGGCTAAGCAAGGCAATTAAATGGGCTTTTTTGCCATGTTAAGCGAGTCATGCAGTCATTAAGCAAATCAGGCCCCCTCCATTGATTTGCTTGTTGGAAGCTGGCTGGGAAGGTTGCAAATGGTGATCACAGGATCCCCGGGATGCTGCAACCTATATAAACCATGCCGGCTGCCAAGTGCCCAAATTGTGATCACATGACCATGGGGATGCTGCAATGGTCCTAAGCAGTAGTGGGATTCAGCTGGTTTGCACCAGTTTGCCAGAACCAGTAGCTATTTTTTTGTTGCCCAGGCCCAGAATGGATTTCCAGAAGCGGCATCCACACAGAGAACCAGTTGTTCACATATTTGAATCCCACCACTGGTTATAAGTGTGATTGTAATTTTGAATAGTCGCTAAATGAATGGTTGTAAGTTGAAGACTACTTGAGGACTGCAGAAAACCACAGAAGTACTTAACTCTTCTTCCAGTTTATTATTCCCTGGAAACCTTCCATTCCAGCTATTTCCTCTAGTTTTCTGGCAGCTTTTTCCCCCCCATTCCAGTCATATGATTTAGCTTGTGGAAGTAATTCCAGGGTCTAGCTGAGACAGAGAGAAGGAAGAACAGCTTTCCTTATCTGTTCTTCCCATCCTTCATTTAAAAAAATGTTCAGGAAAAACGAGTGTTAAGTGAATGTGTAGCTGACCTCTGATTTGGGGAAGTACAACATTTCAGGTTGCTTCCTCAGTTAGAAAAAGAATCAGAAAATTCCCTACAAATGTTTATCAATCACTAGGCTCACAATGACTTATAAATTGCCAGGTGATCTTGAGAATACAACAGAAAATAGGAGCATGTGAATTAGAGAGGAAAAATCAACAGACATTATAATGAATAAAAAAAGAGATGGAATATACAAAATAGAGAGAGGTTTTCACAAAGCAATAATAATGGCAGGAAAATATAAATATAAGAAAAAAATAAACCTTGATCAGAATAATGTTCTATTAATTCCAAAATAAAGTGCTAACTGATCAAACTGAATTTTCTTACTGAGAAAATCAACCATCTTCCATTACTATTTAACCTACAGCAAGTTTTAACATTGATGGTAATTGATTTTTTTCATTTATTATTTGGGTTAGGGTTAGGGTTAGGGTTAGAGAACTTAGGGCAAAAGATGGCTATGAATCATCAGGACCCATAGAAGCAGTAAAGATATTTGTTAAAATATCAAATTTAACCAGAATGGGTGCCATGGGCTTGATTGTCCTAAATTTATCATACAATTTATCTCTTTGTAGGTTTTACAGTTTCAGATTTGCAAGCTAAATAACTGTATGATAGACCATTGATACACACAAACCTAATGAAAGGTCTTAACCTAATAAAAGGATCAAGGATCACCTCTGTGATCCTCTTTCTTCTCCACATTTTTGGTTTTCACAGGAAGGAGCCAAGGGACTAAAAGCTGGGGGGGAGGGGAAACAAATGGGAAGACCGGAAGTTTATCCCTCACATTTCTATTATGCAAATTCTCCCAAATGCAATATTTTCCAAGCTGTCCGGTTATGTAGCATCAAGGGCTGACCTAGATGGAAGGGTGAGTATCAGCTCTTAAGTCAACATTTAGAGAGGATTTTTATTGAGTGGTTCCATTCAGTAATTGATGGATGAAGAGGTTGGTCTTTTTTAAATATAGTACTTATTGTATGCAAAGTGCCTAATGAAATCCTCTTAAAGTCTGTGAGAGACAGGTCTCCATTACAAAATCGGAAAAATGAGGTTGGAAGATTGTGACTTATCCAAAGACACCCATTAAATCCACATCTGAACTGGGAGTCTTCTGAATCAGCTCTGTTTTTCTGATATTAAGTGCTTTGGTTTAACAGAAACATAAATGACAATTGACTGCTTAAGCCACAACTGTAGGGTTTACAACTTTCAGCCAGCTTTTTAACTCAGCAATGTTTGTTTTCATTTCAAAATGTACAGGGGGAAAAATCCTAAATGGAATCATGTAGTTAATCTTTGCTTTGGTTTTGTCTCTGCATCGTCTCAACTGTGATCCTTAAGCAGCTAATAAAATCCAGATCCCTTATATAATTTAAATTCCTAATCTGATGACTAGACTTGCAAAGGAGTCCATCTCTCTTGATTAAAGAAGAGATGATCTTTAGAGATGTTAAGCGGAATTTCTGGCTTGTTCTAAACCAGGGGTGGGGAACTATGACCAATTTCAAGAATTCTGGGAGTTGAAGTCCGTAAGTCATAAAAAGGCCATAGTTCCCCACCTGTTCTAAACCATATGGGATTATTATTTACTTTGGCTAATTAATTTGCAGTAATAAGGAAGAGGTGTGAAGACACCAGTGTGACATTGCAAGGGGGCCTGTCATTGAGTGCTAAATGCAAATGCGAGTGCTTGTTCTGTCTCCTACTTTAATGCTGTGCTTTACATGCAAATTATGTTGACCTTATTGAGATATTCTTATAACTGTAGAATATGGAAGTATCTCAAAAGTACCTATTTAAAGATGTCATTCATCCCCTAATAGTCCTTAAGCCAATTACATTTCTCTGGTTCTGTCCACATGGATTTAGGTTGGATCCAGATTTAGCTATATTTAAAATAGAGTAGATATTGATGTATCCCAAACAAGACTCCTGCTGGCATCAGAATTTGCACTAAGCCATAATGTTTGGTACTGCTCCAAAGGCATTGTGGTTTATAGACCAGTCCTTTGGCAAAAGAAGTATATCTCACCTGAGAAGCCTCCTCCTTTTGGAGAACTTCAGTCCTCCTGGTTAAACAGGTGTCTTCTATCTGATGGAATTTAACAACTTTATTATATTTTTACTCTCTATTTGTGGAAAAGGAAAACAAGTTACTGGTTTGCTATCAGATTTTGGCAGGGCAGTTTTGAGGGGAAGGCAGAATTTCAGGGATCATAGAAAGAGTCTGGGTGCCATTAAAATCCAGCCTACTCCTGAATAGGGAACTTAGGTTTGACCTACTGCACTATGAATATACAAATGAAATACCGGTACTTTATAAACATTTTAATAACTTATTATCCCATATAGTCAGACGGTTCCTATCTACTATAGTAATTTTAATATTTGGAGATTTACCTTTGATCAATTTCTGTCCATATTCCAAGAAGTGGGTTTGGGTTTTTTTGTAAACCTTTGCAAAATGGAAATATTTAGAAGAATTGTCAGTTTCTTCTCCAAAACTAACCTTGGGGTTTGAAGGATTTTGAGGGGAAATGGGGACAAAAATTACTCAACTCTGCAGCTGTATAGATTGAGGCCTCATATTATGCTCAGTCTGGGATACACATATTAAACTAGCAAGTTCTATCTCAGTGTTTCTCAACCTCAAGCACCTTTAGTTGCATGCATGCTGGGGAATTCTGGGAGTTGAAGTCTACACATCTTACAGCTGCTAAAGTTGAGAAACACACCACTCTATTAGAATTATTCAGTATGGCAACATACTGCAACAACAATAACAACAAAATGACAATGCAAAGTAGGCACATGAGAGTCTCCTGCTTGAGAGGGTACAAGTCTCTCCTAAGTCACATGATTCCATTTTCAACCGTATTTACATAAAGGCAGGATTTCTTATATGCTTACACAGAGGGTCACATTATTCACTTACAGAAACATTGACAAGACATGCCCTCCATTTACTTACACACGAACCTATAAATGGAACAGTAAAGAGTATAAATCTATATAGATTTACCTCTTAAATTGTGACTCCCAGGTCAGGGGACAAAAATGCAGGAGGCAGAAAAAACGAATTGTGCAGGGATGGTTGGAAATAAATGTTCTAGCTCCATGGCTGACGTACCTCCCCCCCCCCCGCTCTGGGATGGATCAGAGCAGGGGTCTTCAAACGTGGCCCTTTTATGACTTGTGGACTTCAACTCCCATAATTCCTCAGCCAGCATGCCTGGCTGAGGAATTCTGGGAGTTGAAGTCCACAAGTCATAAAAGGGCCACGTTTGAAGACCCCTGGATCAGAGGATTAGATTTAGTAGAAGCTTCTCAACCTTGAATGAAGAAACCTAAAAGGGCCCCATTATTCCTTCTCCACATGCAGACACTCATTGAATCCCTTAGGCCACGTTTCCCCAGTCTGGCTCCTAGATTTCTCAGAAATGCCCATGTTAGCTGGAGAATTCTGGGAGATTCAACCAGGAATTTGAGGGCAACCAAGTTAGGGAAAATGCCATGGCCCTTGGGATAATTTGACAGGGACCACAGGTCCACGTTTTGCTTTGCTTTGCCTCAATATATTTTGGGAAGTTCAAATGGACATTTTCTTTTATTATGGAAGTCTTACTATAGGAGGTCCTATAAAAAGCATAGGAAAAGGAAACATGACTTGGCCGTTTGGAATTTGGAAATGTAATAAAAAGATTCCTTTAAAAAGTGGTACTAGCCATGGCTTTGAAACTACAATACTAATACTTCTTATTCTTTGAAGACACATTACTCCACCTAAATGCTATGGCAAAAATGCTTTCTTTAAACAAAAAGAAAGTAAGTTATGGCATTATATATTATGAAACGCCCCTGAAATACATTCAACTTTCATCTTTGTAACAATTTCAAGTTTACTCTTGCTTTTTTCTCTTGTGCACCTTATAAAGCACATTTGTAATCCCTCCAAATCATTTTTATTTTCCTTGAGTTAAAAAAATGCAAACATTCTTTATTTTTTGAGGTAAATTATTTTTCCTGAGTAGTTAAAAAAAGGGAAAAAACCACTACCACATACATTAGAAAAATAAAAAAGAGCCTAGCTTATTCAACAATCTACATTTTTTTAAAAAAACCCAACCCCCTTCTCTCAAAACGTATTGATGCCATCTGCTTTATGGTAAGATATGCCTCTGAAAATGAGTCTGTTGAGAAATAATAAGTGAATGTCCCATAGGTTGTTACCTATAGGACAACCTTTCCTAATTAGAGTTTGACAAAACCACGGGATTCTGCCAGACATCATGCTCTGGGAAAAAATATTGTTTTTGGGGAACGTTGCAAGGCAACACCAGCATTGACAGTGGTGGGAATTTTTATACACCACGATGTTGCTGCCAACCTGCCATTTTGCTGTTGTACATATTATAAAATGTGGATGGTGTAGGTTAGAAGTGAATTGAATTGTGAGGTATTTGTATCTTCTTCTTCTTCTTCTTCTTTTTTTTTTTTTTTTTTGCTATTTTTATGCCGGGCTTCCCTGAGACCTCAACATTATTTCAAGGGTTTCTCCACGGTAAAAAGATAAGAGAGAGGCTGCAACTGAAATGTGAAGAGTCAGACAGAAGTGTTTGAGGTGTGCAGCAGGAAAAAGGAGCTGGGAAAGGGGTAATACTTGGCAGAATATTTTACAATGCTGGCTGGAAAGGGTTGATTAGAAAAACAGATCAATAATAAATAGGTTATCCTGAGTTCATTGAGCAACTACTTTTCATTAACATAGAGATCTGACAACCACCACACAAACTTTCAGACTTTAAAAAAAAAAAACAAGCTACATGTCAGTCCGTCTAGAGGAGGACTTGCATCCAATTTGTGTGGCTTTTTGCTTTCAAAGAGATGAAAACTACTTCTCACCCTTTCCCACATTTATAGGGAAGAAGATATGAGAACCCACAGCGCCCCAAGACCTTTGTTTCCAGTAGCTTCCTCTAAAAAAGATTAAACATTATTTGGAAAGAAGAACAGGCGCTTCCCCGCTAATTGCGAGACCCATACATTTTATCCCATTCCACATACAAGTCCAGCTCCTTCTGAGAGACAGCAGGGTGGATCTTGCAGAAAACACTTTCGAAATCCTTGTAGGAGGTGGGTTGGATTTGGCCAGGCAGGCTGTGCAGTTTGTTGGTCCCTGCCTGCTGACAGAGCTGGAGGAGCTCACTGCCCGAGTAGCTTTCAGTAAGTTGGACAATGGAGGCCATCTCCCTCTCGCTGAGACAGTAGTTTTGCTGAGCTAAAGCATGGTGCAGAATCTGCCGCCTTGCAATGCTGTCTGGCGGGGAGATGTAAAATCGTTTGGCAAACCTTCTTTGGGTGGCTTCATCCAGAGTACCAGGCCTGGTGGTGGTTGCTATGACAACCACATTCTGCTCAGCTGAGGTAGCCAGCTTGTCCAGGTAGGCGAGCAACTGGGACTTCAAGATGGCAGCGTCTTCTAGGACAGATTCCAAGTCGGTGAGGAGAATAACAGCAGGCTGCCGACAGTTGGATATAAAGAAAGTGGTCTGTAGGATTTTCTCAGCCTCAGCCTTCCACTTGGAGACTAAGGCTGTCCCACTGAGCTTCAACAGGGTAGATCCCAGTTGGGTAGAAATGCACCTGCTCAGCAAGGTCTTCCCTACACCACGAGGCCCAAAAAGCAGGATGGTTCTGGGCGGTTGGTTTGCACCAGTATATGCGCCAGGCCTCAGGATGGGCCATACAAGCTCTTCTTCAATGGCAGCTTTGACAGAGACTTGTCCTGCAATGTCCGTCCACTGGACTGGAGGGCCACAGTCAATTACTTTGTTGTTCACCAATTCCAGAATGAAAGGGTCCATGGTTTTCAGCTGTTCTTCTACTGGCTGGCTGCTGTTGTCACCACTGAATGCTGTTGTTTTGGGCTGCATCCTTAGAGCAAAGGAGTCCCCCTCATGCTCCCCATTGGCAGCCGGAGGAGTGAATTTCTCAAAGGTCTCACTAGCCCTCAGCGGGGCTTCACTAACACTGTAAGCTGGAGAGACCATTCCTTTCATAGCCTGGTTGTTGAACTTTCCAATGGGCTCCTCGGAAGCCACTGTGGTTGCCACCACTCCTGCTCCACTTGGCCTTTTCCCACCTTTGAAAGGCACCTCTGAGCTCCGGTTGAATCCATTCCCTCTACATTCACCATTGTCGGACATCTGATACGGGGACTTTGGTTGCTCATAGCTGTATTTGCGATACCTGCCCTCGCCATCATCCTCCCCACCAGTGATATCAAAGGCCTTTCTTTTCAAAGAGCTCCCTGATTCACCACTCAAGGGTGCTACAGAGAGAGGACTCTGATAGCTGTAACCAGGGACCACAGGCGGACGAGAGGAAGGGGGGATGGGTGTGGGGGCAGCAATGCCTGAGGGTAAATATGAAGCTGAAGGATGGGGAGGGTGGATGGCACCATAACTGGGCTGGGATGGGTAGCTCCCTGAAGCGTAATTGTACATGGGTCCTGAAGAAGTATATCCAGGGACAAGGGTGGTGGAAGGATGGCTGGGCTGCAAGAGGCCAGAGCTATGCAGGTGGGTGGATGGGTGTGGAGGGGGAAGTGCTGAAGTGGGCTGGCTGCAATAGCCTGAGGGCAGGTAGGCTCCACTGTAGCCCGAAGGATACTCCTGAGATGCCCCGAGGCTGCCAGATGTGGTGGGTCCCCCACAAGTGTTACTGGGATAAATTGAGTCAGACAGGTTAGTGGAAACCACGGGGGATGTACCAAGACCGTTACCCGGTGTGACAGGCGGAGGGACAATCCCCTTGGAGCTAGACAGTCCATCATGCATTGGGGTCAGAGGGTAAACTCCTTCGGTGCTGTGGGCCATTGACCAAGGCTCCACCTCCCCCTTCTGTCCATTGAGGGGTCCAAAGGCGCCATCCCCATAGCTGTTGAGTGCTGATGGCCGGTCATAAGGGGAGTCGAGGACTCCTGAGTACTTCTCCGCATACCTCTTCAGCAGGTTGGAAGCAGTCAGAGCAGAGATGTCATCATTGGCCCAGGCATAGTTGAAGCGCTGCCGACTGCTATGGTAGAGATCAGATTTGTGGGCAGGTGAGGAGGTGGTGGAGGAGACATCAAGGTGCTGCTCTGGCCACTGATTCAGGGGCTGGGCATGCTCTGGTGTCCAGTGCATCTTTGACAGAGCTAGAAGGAAAGAACAAAGGAACCACAATTAGCTTTAGATTGAAAAGGAAATGCACCCTGAAAGAAACCCAGTGGCTCATTTGAGAATTACCTGCGATTATTACTGCACAAAATACAGAGATATTTATATATATTTTCATAACAACCATGCAAAGTAGAATAAGCTGGATAAATAAAATTGGGAAAAAAATGAAAAAGCTGGGAGTATCTAAACCAAGAATGTACTCTGAGCTTCCTATGTGAAGGCCTGGATCAGCCCTGCAGTGTGTCAACAGCCGGTCAACCTTGGCTATTCTTAGACAGTAAAATACCTATGGATAAGTAACTACTGGAAATACTAAGAATGGAGACTAGACAAAGTTGAAAAAGCATACTGCAAGAAAGCAATGGCAAATCACATCTATATAATTGCCCGGAAATATTATATAAAAATCCTATAATCCCAAGGAACAGTGCTCAATGTGAAGTTTACTTTTACTACTAGATAAAAGAGTTGTGTAACTGCCTTTCTTTCTACAATAAATCTGAAGGCACATTAACATATATGACTAGGGCATGTCATCTGGTTGTTGCATATCAGTTTAATACAGGTAGTCCTCAATTTACAACCACAATTGAGCCCAAAATTTCTGTTGCTAAGCAAAACATTTACTAACTGATTTTTGCCCCAATTTACGACCTTTCTTGCCACAGTTGTTAAGTAAATCACTGCAGTTGTTAAGTTAGTAACAGGATTGTTAAGTGAATCTGGCTTCCCCACTGACTTTGCTTATCAGAAGGTCACAAAAGGCGACACTGCAACTGTCATAAATATGAGTCAGTTGCCAAGTGTCTGAATTTTGATCACATGACCATGCAGATGCTACGAGGGTCGTGTGAAAAACAGTCATAAGCCACTTTTTTCAATGTTGTTGTAACTTTGAACAGTCACTAAATGAACTGTCATAAATCTAGGACTACATGTATTAATGTCGTTAATAAGATTTTAGCAAGGGAATTAATGGGTTCTTTTTAAATAGATGGCATTAATGGTCACTTCTGTAGTACAAGTGTGGACAATCTACAGGCTGAATGCAGCCCACAATTCCCCTTTCATAGCCCTAAGAGGCCCCTTTGCCCCCAGTTGCTAAAAAAAACACAACACATGACTTTTTTGCCAGTTTGAAGTGGGGAGCATCTAAATAGTAGTAAAAGCCAGAAAATATAATTAGAAAATTAAGAAATTTCCAAAATTCTGCCAGAGAAGTATCTAATATCTTATCTACCTATTAAATGCAGTAGCCTTTAGTATAAAGCTAAAGCCATCTATAGTGTGTAATCTACTAGGAAATCTATAATTCAGTTTACACCTACAGTTTGGTTTTTATAAATATAATATTGATTGCTAGTTTCTTTCTGCTGCTTCTAATCTTGTGACCTTGTCTCGTGTGCAACAACTCAAACTATGCGCATTATTCCAAGTGTGACTATACCTCAGATTTTGGGAGATTTCCAGCCTGTGAAGTAGCACTATCCCTGTTCTGAATGCCATACCTCAGTGTGTCAATGAAGCAAGACTTTTTCCTCCAACCATCCAGGTGGCTCTGTGCCTCCCTATGCTCAACAGAATTGGCCTGCTGGCGAAAGAAGGGATAAGCTCCATGCCTCCAACATCAGAAGACTGACTCTGTGGGGCAGGCTCTGGTTCTCCCTACTGTCAACAAGTATCCCACTCAGAAGTTCTTCCTTGAAGCAATCCAAACCGCAGATCAATGAAAAGCCCTCATCTTTGGCATTAGGATACTCTCATATTTTAGTTTCTTTCTTATTTTTATTCCTAGGACTGTCTTTGGTGAAAACATTTCACCGAGCTATCTACCATGACGCTGAAACTGTTAAGGAATTTGTTGTGCAGAGGTCTCCTTGTGCTACCAAAGAGTTGCACAGACAAGGAAGGGTACTGAGAGCAGCAAGAGTCACACAAGAGTACACTGAGTTGTAAAAGCAAAAAGTAGTTTACTTTTGAGGTGGTGTCAAAACAAAAATGCACAGTCAAAAATAAACAGTCCAAGTAGCAATCCAAAATACAAAGTCTTCTTACCGGTCCAGAGGTCAATACACAGTTCAGGTAACAGAGCAAAAACAGTAATAGTAGAGAGCAGTGAATTCAGAGAGAGAGAGAAGCTACGTTCCTAGCTTCCTCTTATGACCATGAGAACACTTACACACCCATTGGCCAATTAACAACTTAAAGAGATAACATCATGGTTAATATATTTTCAACCCAACATTGTAGGCTAACACCATATGCCTAACAGAAACCATTTTCATAAATAATTGTTGTAGCCCACTCAAGATTACATCATCCAAAACATGTAGTTAGGCTGGCTGATAGGTTATAGGCGATTTTACTCTAATTTCACAAAATCTTATTTGCTCCTCCTCCCGTGAAAGGTTCTTTTTGAAGCTCTTTGCCATCAGGTTAAAATTATACTATGTGAACAATGTGATGACGTTCCCAAAGGATACATCAGGTTGCAGATCCAATCTGAGCCGGTCACCAGGTTTTGTCTTCTGAGCGTTTGGACTCGTGCTAGAGCCCATCTTTAGGGAACTTCTCTCTGAAGGTAGGCTAGCAGGGAGAAGTTTCCTGAAGATGGGCTAGCAGGGAGAATTTCTCTTCTCTTCAGAAGAGAAGAAGCCCTAACCTTCAAGCCCAATGAGAAGAGGATATCTGGAAAGAATGCACCAGTTCTAGAAAGAACAACATCCAGAATCTGAAATAACAGAACAGAGGCTGTTATGTATTAGGTTTAAAGGAACACCTAAAGCACTTGCACAACAGTCACCAGCAGGAGGCGTTGAACTGTAACTGTTTTGGCGGGAATCAGCTTCGGCGGGAAACAGAAGTTCAATCCGATTGGGTGGCTGTATACCTGGCCAGGTATATAGAGTGCAGGTAACCCCTATTCCCCAGTACAGTCACTTCCACCTAATAAAGAGCTGTTATGTTGTACTCATCGTCGCGGCGTCCTTCCTGCTCTCCAGAACCCACTACACGACAGAGGCTACATCCACTCATTGCCAAACAGTTTAACAACCAGAAGGCAAAACTGAAGATTGGTTACCATCTGGCAAAACCTACCTGATAATGAAAGATCCAACAAAAGAGGCAGCATCCGGCAACTACAGGCCAATTACCTGCCTACCAACCACTTTCAAATTGCTAACTGATGTGGTAGTCCAATAGCATCTAGTTGAAAACGAACTCTCCACCTGAGCAGAAAAGAAACCGCCAAAACAGCAGACAAACAAAAGATCAACCCCTAATTGACAAGATTTTGGAAAGCTGCAAGAGAAAGAAGACCAACTTGAATGTAGCATGGATTGACTACAAAAAGGCATTCAACTCTCTGTCACCTGATTGGATAATCACATGCCTAAAAATAACAGAAGTCAGAAACTTTTTGCCATGATTAATGACGCTATAAAGAGACAATTGTTGGTCAATAGTGATAGACTAGGAGAAGTTAATATCAAGACAGGAATCTATGTTCTATCTTTCAAGGAAACTATCACCACTCCTGTTTGTCTTTGCACTGATTCCTCTATCAACACTGCTAAATAATTCAGGCCATGGCTTATCAAACATCAAAAACATCTACCAGGCTATCCCGCCTCCTTTATGTGGATGATCTGAAGTTGTGCTGGAAAACGTCATTTGAAATAGAATCATTGCTCAACACTGTCCTTATATACAGCCAAGATACTTCCATGGACTTTGCACTGGACAAACAAGCCACCCTTACAGGAGAAAAGTGGTGAAGAAATCAAGATGTTCTATGGAAATAACACCATGCTCCTTGGTTAATAGTCTGTCAACATTGGTGTGTGGATGAAGGGCATGATTTATCACTGCCAATTTTTCTGGCTTCCTATCCAGGGCTTGGAGTTCTGCTTGAGTCCAGGCCACTATTGCAGCTATGTGTCTAACGACTGGAATTG
Organism: Vipera ursinii; assembly: GCF_947247035.1. NCBI lineage: Eukaryota > Metazoa > Chordata > Lepidosauria > Squamata > Viperidae > Vipera > Vipera ursinii. Next base: position 138,444,433 of record NC_139513.1, on the reverse strand, counting down.
CCGAAGTGTTACTTGTCTTGGTGGTATTTTCTCCACTGAGTTAGGATAGTAGGATCTTCACCAGGGGTCCTCAAACTTGGCCCTTTTATGACTTGTGGACTTCAACTTCAACTTCTGGGAGTTGAAATCCACAAGTCATAAAGGGGCCACGTTTGAAGACCCCTGATCTTCACTCTTATGATGTATTCACTTCTAATCTTCTTTTGACTTTAGTGCACTTGATGTTGTCAGCCTGAAGGATGCCCAGATATTTGTAGTGATCATCTTCATCCAAATTTTTGGTGTTGTTTTTATAGGGAATCTTGATTCCTATGCCATGTACACGATCAGGTGATGGCACCTTGTACCTAAAGATGTTTCCAATCCCTAATAGCTTGCAACCCAGGATTCTTGCTTTAAAGATTTACATAAAGACAGAATGATCTAAATATATATGAGAGGTTTTATTATACAATGAATTGTCATTAATTCAGAGCGTTCATATTCATAAAGCCATAGCTTATAAATCATTAATTAATTAACAAGAATACAGCATAATTTATAAATCCTCAACAAAAGTTATCTATTTCAGTTTAAACTTTAAACATAAAACTTTATGTATCCCTTTCCACCATATCAAGATCTATACTATACTACCTCAGGTATCTGGAGAGAAATTCACAGCACTTTGGGCTTCCAAAAGCACCAGAGGGCAGGGCAGGAAACAATGGATGGAAACTAATCAAGGAGAGAAGCAACCTGGAATTAAGGAGTTCCTAATAGTGAAGACAATTAATTAGTGGAATGGCTTGCCATCAGAATAGCAATAGCACTTAGATTTATATACCGCTTCACAGTGTTTTACAGCCCTGTCTAAACGGTTTACAGAGTTAGGCTATTGTCCCCAACAATCTGGATCCTCATTTTTACTGACCTCAGAAGGATGGAAGACTGAGTCAACCTTGAGCAGGGAGTTAGCAGACGTAGCCTGCAGTATTGCGTACTAACCACGGCACCACCAGGGCTCTTAGTTGTGGGTGCTTCATCACTGGAGGTTTTAAGGAGAGACTGGACAGTCACTTGTCTGAAATGATATAGGGTCTCCTGCTTGAGCAAGGGGTTGGACCTCCAATATTTCTTTCAGCTCTATTCTGATTGATTGATTGCCTTTGCTAAATTCCAACTTCCAATATCTTTGACAATGCTGGCCAGAGTCCTGGCAGTGAGAATTCAAGAACATCTGCTTGAGGGTGCAATACAAGGCTAGCAAAGGCAACCAAAAGCATAAAACCCAACAGCAACTACCATTTGCCTATTAAAATTACAGCAACTACTAAGTGTTTGAGTAAATTAAAATGCTGTACATTAGAGTAACGTTAGTTCCCATGCAAAATGTTATGGGAAGGGCATTTGTAACTAAATTCCCACTGCTAAGAAAGCCTTCTTGCTAAAAAAAACTGTTGTCTGTTAGAAAATAGATGCACACAAAAGGAAAACTGGCCTTGGAGTCATTTAAAGCAGGGGTCCCCAACCCCCGGGCTGTGGCCCGCTTACTGGGCCTTGAGCCTTTAGGAACCGGGCACAGAACTGGCAGGTGAACACACACATCCCTACTTGCACGAGCAGCGGACAAGCTGCATGCACACACGCTTGCCCGTCGTATGCAGAACCATACCTTCTTCCCCCTCCACTGGTTTGCAAAGCTGAAAATGTTGGGGAACTCTGATTTAAAGAATGGGGGGTTGATATGGAAGCTGGAGTCATTTGGAAGGTTAAATTATTGTATTTTTTAATGTAAAAATTCAGCATCTTTAGAATAATAACTTAGAATAATAACTTTGTCACTTTGAATGTACACTAATCGGCATACATTAAAATGAAATTTTGTTGCATACAGCAACTTGAACTAATTCAGACACATTCAGACACATTCAGAGGCCAAGTTGTTTCAGAATTAGCTTGAGGCAGCAATAAGTACTCGGGGTAGTTCCTGAACTGGTTCCGAGGAGAGCTGTGGCACTATTTCCATCCAAAAGTGATTCAGATTAAGGTACATCAGCAAGGGAGGAGCACCATTCATTATTATTTACTCTCTTTTCTCCTTTATAGATAAAGGTGGTGTATAAAAGTAGATTAAGGGTGTCAAACTGGTGGCCCGCGGGCCTGATGCATCATGCCCACCCTGGTTCTGCAAAGGCAAAAAAAGTCATGACACATCACGATGTCAGGTAACACGATCGAGTTTGACACCCGCGATATAGATGTATGTATAGATAGTCCCCAATTTTTGACTATTTGTTTAACAATCAAAGTTTGGAGATACGCTGGGGAAAAATGACTCACAACTGGTCCTTACATTTACAATATTCCCATAGCGACATGATCAAAATCCAAATTCTTGGCAACCCAGCATACATTTACAAGGGTAGCAGCATCCCAGGGTCACGTGATCACCTTTTATGACCTTCCCAGGGGGCTTCTGGCAGGCAAAGTCAAATTTGGCTAACTACCATGCAAAAAAGATAATAAAATTGGAAGTGACTTACTTAATGACCACATCACTTAGCAATGAAAGTTCAGGTCTCAACTGTGGTTGTAAGCTGATGACTACCGGTATATATTTCCTGAAGCATGCATGCCTACCTTAAATTATGACAAAAATAGAGGCATAGCCTGGCCCACTTAACAATATTGTCCCTGCTTAAAGGAGTTGCTTTTTTATACTATTTTTTTATCACTGGGCAGCCTTTTCTTAAGCACATGGCTACTAATTGGATTGGATTCCTATTTCATCATCTAGCACACCATCGGTTGGGAATAATGGGAGATAGAGTCCGATCCATCTGGAAGCTTCCTGGTTGAGGAAGTCTGCAGGCAAGCCAGCCAGAGCTCTTTTAACCTGGCAGGGTGACACCAAGAAGCCCACCCCAGCCCTTCCCTCCTCCTCTGGGCTCAGCTGCTCCATCACAACTCGGCAGAGGAATGCACACAATGAAGCAATCAAGCGCCAAGCTGGAGGAATGCTAGCAGCACATCATTCGTCCTGACTTAAGTAACTTTAATTGCTTTGGGCTGGTTTTGGCGTTCTTTTCTCCCACCCACCCCAACTCGGCCGTTTTTTGTTTTAAACCCCAGGCCTGTGGGTTTCTCATCCTCCTGCCCTAATGAGCAAAGACATTTCAGAAGCCTTGCTGAGGGGCTAAGCAAATTCCAAAAACCTTCCAGGCTCCAGAAGGTGGGGGGAAAAAGAACACTGGGCTGAGGGGCTGAGGCCCCCAACACTTTCCACATTCTCCAGGCAAATACCACCTTTCTGCCACTCTCTCTTTACAGATGCATTTTGTAATATTTATAACCTATCCCAACCCTCTGGGGTGGCTTTGTGGTTGCAACCCTAGCTTTCCAGCGCTGGGTCTTTCATTTCTATTGTTGGTCCATGGCACTCTGTGTGTGTGTGTGTGTGTTCTTGCTCCCCCTTCTCCTCCTCTCCTTATTTGCAAGGGCCTCAGGGGAAGGCTGAGGTGGAGAAGGGGTGGCGGGGAAGCGCAGCCTCCATGCAGCCTTTAAGCCACTTGGTGACCACAGCACAATTAGATTACCTAATGCTTTAATTGACTTATATGGCATTTGTCCTTCCACTTTGGATATCAAACTTACACAAGAGGATTTAAACGGCAGGTTTAACTGGGCTTTCTTCAGCATCCTGCCTGCATTTGCTCACTATTATATTAAAAGGCACAAGAAGGCAAAGTCCATGGAGGGGCATTCTTGCCACCAATGCCTCTGTCGCCAAATCCCATCTATAAACCCCAGCCAAATAAATAAATAAATAAAGGAATGATAGAGAATTAAAAGAAGGCAGTCTGCAGGGAGACCTTTGGAAGACAAAAGAAGAGAAACCTCCCAAGAAACACTAGGTTCCCTGCAATATGTGAGGTGGGATATTTTTGGGGAGGGGGAGAGAATGATGTCATGTGCTGAAATAGCAGCAGAGACTTCTGCCTTGCAGCGGTAAATTATTAAAGGAAAAGGCATCTCAGGAGTATCAGGAAAAATGTGGTTGTTGTTTTAAATCACTAAAGGGAACCCAGCATAAGATGCTTCGGTTCATGGTGGCTGTGCCTCAAGTATTAATGAGTTCACTCTGGGACTGGAAAATTCAAATAACTAAAATTTACTGGGCACAACTTGGCAAGTGGGTGTCCGTATAAACAGAATAAAGAAAATTTAAGAAAAAATAAGCTTCAGGTTGATAAAAAAAATTAACGTTTGTCTTGTTAATGACTAAAAATATGTTTTCAGAGATTTCCTTCCTTCCTTCCCTTGGCACACTTATTTTAGCAGAAGAAAGGTATCAAGTAGTTTTCTTTCGCAAATTCAAAGAATGAGATGAGGTAAAAAGAAGAGACTGCTCCCTTCTCTGCCTTTTCCCAAAAACTGTGCTAGGGAAAAGGAAGGAAGGAAGGAAGGAAGGAAGGAAGGAAGGAAGGAAGGAAGGAAGGAAGGAAGGAAGGAAGGAAGGAAGGAAATTTCTGAAATCGTATTTTTAATCACTAACAAGACAAACGTTAATTTTTTATCAATCTGAAGCTTATTTTTTTCTTAAATTTTCTTTATTCAATTTATACGGACCACCCACTTGCCAAGTTGTGCTCAGTAAATTTTAATTATTTGAATTTTCCAGTCCTAGAGTGAACTCATTTTATACTTGGAGCATAGTCACAGCATCTTAACTGAAATCATCATTCTTTTTCAGAGGAGGAGAAACTTTTAGCTTTGGGGTATATTTTGTGTGTGCTTAAACTAAAGCCACATTTTAAAAAAAATACCACTTATAATGAACAAATTCTAAAATTGGGAATATTTTCTGGGTTGCCAAACTGAATTATGTTCCCACAGTGACATAGGCAAAATTCCATTTCTGTCCTTCATATTTCAGTATTTTTTATTTTATTTGTTTAGCTGGGGAGCTGTTTTGCTTTTTCTGTTAAACAACTGCAATGTATTTCACCTGGAGTTCTATCTAGAAATTGCAATCTCCTTCCAGCCACCTCTGCGTCTAGCTAAATTTTACCCTAAAGCTTTGAGGCCACAGAGCACACAAACATAAATTATGCAGATGATATTTTTCCTATACCTATTAGGCTGTCAAACAACTGATGATTCTTAGAGCGATTACCTCAGCACTTTATCAAATGATGTGGGGAGGAGGGGAGATCATGGAGAAAACATGAGAGATACCAAAGGAAAATAAATATATATGAAAGGGATGGGTGGGTGGGAAGAAAACAGATCTTTTGTGTTTTGTGCTGCCACTGTCCAAATATTGCCTGAACCATTTTTTAACAAGCTACAGCTACTTTCTTCTTATAGGGCATTATGAAGAAAAGCACAAATTAAATCATTCTAAAATGGTGAAATAGAATAAATACCTGATATTTGTGTCCATCCAAATGTTCTGAAAACAACACCATACATGCACATGTATCTTCCCCACCATAAATGTCTAAGCTAATTTTTAACAATTATACTCTACCACTTTTATTTATATATTTTTTTTAAAAAAAAACCTTTTGACTTTGATTTTAGTTTGCTGGAAGTTTAGTGAGTGAAATTTCTTGACAGCTCACAGAATTAAATGAAAGGCAGAATATGAATCAAATAAATACAACTATTGCAATACAATTTAAGTAACTGCCCAAAGCATTATTTTCTGCTCTATGACTTTAAAGTTTAAGATTTCAAGAGACAGCAGTACCTAAAAGAATTATTTTAAAAAATCAGCTAGGAACATAGTCTCCAATGGAAGGATGTGGCACAAGTGTTTTGGAAAATTATAATTGACTTTGTTATTTATTTATCTTGGTATATTGCCAATGACTAATATCTTGTGGGTTTAACAAAATGTAGCTCAGTTGCACTCTCAGCTGCAAAAGATTCCACAGAAAAATTCTAATTTCCAACACAGAGGCCTTAAACCAGAAAAAGTTAACTGTGGTCAGTTCCATTGAAAGTAAGGCAAAATTTACATTTAACTTTTTGATGAATTTAGTAAGAACCAACCATGAGAATTTCATTTAAATAGATTAAGGCCTGATTCTCCAGTTTTTCTAAATAAATTCTACAGTTTCTAAGCCAGATCTTGAAAAACGGACTTATAAAACTAAAAATATTAAGGAAGAAAGAAATTACGACATCTAACAAACTGAATCCTGCTTGTGCACATTCCACTCAGTTAAATACTAAATTCCAAAACCCCTCAGCAGCTTTGTTGGGATGAAAAATTTCAGTGTGGTCAAGACAAAAATGGATTTCAATTAAATTCAGTGCTTAGAGAATCAAATCGTTTCACAATGTATTTCATAATTTTCTCCTTTTGCTTCAATTTCATGGGAGTTTTGGAAGGGCTCTGCAGCAGGGCTATCTGGGATGAGGGTCAAAATGCTCAAAGCGGACATTGTGAGAAAAGGATCGAAAGCACACCCCTTTCTGCATCCATCATAAGATGCCCATGAAAGGGGGAGGGGCTACATTGCACAGCAAAGGCCACCATCTTGACTTCTTTTACCTTCTTTTACTGCAAATGGCCCTGCTCCAGGGGTTATGGCTAAGGTTTTGGGACGGTCTATTGTACCCTCACAGCTTAAGTTATTTTTAATGGGGAAATTACTTAGTAGCCCAGTGTTTCTTAACCTTGGCAACTTTAAGATGTATGGACTTCAACTCCTAGAATTCCCTAGACAGCAATGAATATTAAAGCAGAGTTCAATCTTATGGACATTATCAGAGAATGCATCCCACTGTATATGCCATATCCACATGCACTGAACTGAGCAGGACTTTTGAAAAAGTCTCCCCCCAAAAGCAAAGAGAATAATCAAAGCAGGAACTCAAATATCAATATTTAACAGTGAGAGTTATTAATCAAGGTCCCTGCAGGGTAAATTCTGAATCATCTGCACTCTGTCACATACAGTATGGCTTATTCTTCTAAAAGCTATGCTTTTAGTTTAAACACAAATCTTTGGAGCTGATTTTTGATTTACCGATAGGGTCTTTACTAGACGGTCAGGCTGTAAACCTATGTATCTGGGTCTCCATTTTATTAAATTTTAGGAAAGGGAGCCCTATCTCCAAGAAAGGAAACACACCTAGCCATATTTATGGTGGATGAACGCTAGGGACAAAAGGCAACATATCTAAACTAACCTCTTACCTTTCATTTTAAAAAAGGGAAAAGGAGAAAAATGGGGGGGGGGGGTAGGAAGAGAAAGAAAGAGAGAGAGAGAGTGTTGTCAGGCATTTGAAATGGAACGTGAATAAGCATTCCCCAAGAAGGCAGATGTTTCAATGTGCTCCCTTGGCAGTGTGAGAGAATTACTGCCCAGTGACCAAATAGCCTGTCAGTTTCCCACCCTCTCGGCTGGCCCATTATCTAAAGCCCAAGACAAAAGGAAGGAGGGAGGGCCACTGAGGAGAGAATCCCATTGTCCCCTTGCACTCTAATTATGGAAATCTGGTTAATCTATTCAGGAGCATCTATGGACTGGACTGGGCTTGCTGCCGGGGAGTGGTGGTTGGTGGTGGGGACTCTTTTGGCCAAAGCTTGCAGAAAAGGTTTCCAACTATTCAGCGTTTTAAGCAGATGCCCTCTCCCCCAGCCCACACCCCTGCTGTTCCCCAGATCCTGGCTGTTTCTTCTTCCACAGTAAAAAGGATCTTTTCTCTTATTCCTCCTGCCACCTTTTTTAAAAACAAGACCTGGTGGTCAATTCCAAACGGAGTCATCAGCTGCCTTTAACATCCTCTGATGCCAGCGGTTAGCCATTATGGACACCACGCAGGGCCGGTGTGTTCTGCAGACAACCCACATTCTGTGTTCGTAAGCACCACACAGGCATGTGTCTATTGTCCCCCTTAAATCTGCGTGCATAAATGTTAAGATGCCCTTGCACTGTGCTCTGGAGGAAGATACATAGGAAGACCAGTATGTTAACCTACAACAAACACACTCATGGAATGAGGAAGATACCCCAGGAAGTCAGATGTGCCTAGCAGTGGGGGGTGGGGATACAAAATGTTGACGCCTATAGCCTCTTTTGCTGCTCCGCTGTTTAACAAAGGGGCATCTCACTTGCAGTTAGGAGACTAGCTTATCTTCCTAAAAACATTCTGCGTTAAGGCTGACCCAGAATTACCACTGACTAGGAAAAAAGGGAGAGCTGTACAAATGCATGAAATCTCTAGCTGGTTCATCTGACATCCCCTTTAGTTCAGTATAAAGCATGTGCTTATTTTAATTGCTGTTAATGGGCTAAAAATGCTCCTCCTCATAGCCTCAATGTTATTTTCCCCCCTCCCATATATTTTTTAAAAGAACACTTTTTTCTTGTTAAGTGATATAACGTACAACATATATGTGTTATTGTTTATTTTGGGGCCACCTGAAGACTCATAAGCCTCTTCATTTACGTCCCAGTGTGAAACCCCTCCAGCCATTAATTTTAAAACGCTGAGATTAAAAGTGATAATTGTTTTATTTATTTCACAGGTTGGCTTGCCATTTAATCCCCATTAGAAGATCAACCACACACAATATGGAAATGGAAACACTAATATGTACAGTAGTTAAAGTCAAAAAATAAGAAAACGTATTCCATAAATTGTAACCCAAGTGGCATAATAAACTCAACTATATGCCATATTTTGTAATGACTGATGCCCCATTCTTCCTTTCTGGGCTTGTTTCTTTTTGCTTATAATTGCTCCTTTGTCTCGTGGCACATAAATTTATTAATATATTATTACAGTTGGTCATACAGTCAGCCAGATGTTTAGACTACATTTGGCATTTTTATCCACCTACTGCATCCTTCCCAAGGACCTGGGCTAAGCAGATGTTGTTGTTTGATGGTGTTAAAAATATAGTTGCAAGTAAGCTGCTCCAAGTAAAGCTGCCTTTTGCAATTGACCAATGGTGATTTTCTCAGTGCCAATGGTGTTGAAGTGATGCTTCAGATGTTGTAAGTCTGTCGGTATGGAGTATACAGAATGCCAAGATAGATAGATAGATAGATAGATAGATAGATAGATAGATAGATAGATAGATAGATAGATAGATAGATATAATTAATTAATTTAATTAATTAATTAATTTGCTGCCCATTTCGCCAAGATAAGGAGTCTTGAATTCTAAACAACATGAGCTTATCAGTTCTTTTATCCAACTGTCCAATAGGAGGCAACATTAAAAGCACTCAATGAACACCCTCCTCCAACTTTCCAAAAGTGAATGGTTGCTAGAGGGGGAGATAAAAAACAGTCAAGGTACTTTCACTCTCCTGTGTTTGTTGAACCTCTGTCGGGAAGTTGAGAATGCTGGCCTGAGCCCAAGAGATGGGAGGATGCCCTAAATTAGAAACTCCACAAAGCCTCAGAGCTCTGTTGCAAACAGCTGAGCTGGAAATAAGTGACAAAGTTCCCAAACATGGAGCATAGCAGGAGATCAGGTAAGGATGAAGCTGAATCTGGACATTAGCTATAAATGCCCAGCCTGGAAAGTTTTCTCTCTTATCACCTGCTGTATTAAAAGGGAGCACGTGGGAGCAAAAAATAGAGTCTAGATAGAGGTCTGCATGATCAGCAATGGAAGAGCAAAACTTTAATAACATCAGTAATAAGATTTTCTTCTCTGTCATTGCATCACCTAAATCAGGCTGCTTAAATGAATAACATTTGGAGGAAAAACTGAAGTGAGCTTCAGTCTGAGTTCAGGGGGACCTTGTTCCTTGATTTGAGGGGCATGCCAGCCTCAACAAAATACTGTTTTTCAAAACTGAATGATGTCTCCCGACCCCCACTTTTAAACAGGAGCAGAGTTTAAAATGAAGTAATAGAAGCAGCTAACTACAATTCCTAGCAAGGAAGGATACTATGGTCCATATGGAAGGATGATGATTATTTTTATTTATTTATTTATACCCCACATGTATTGTTTGTATAAATAATGTAAGGTGGTGAACACACAATATACTACTTCCTCCCCTTATTTTTCCCACAACAGCAACCCTGTGAGGTGGGCTGGCCTGAGAGAAAATAACTGGCCCAAAGCCACCCAGCTGGTTTTCATAGCTAAGGCAGGACAAAACTCACAATCTCCTGCCTTCTAGCCTGGTGCCTTAACCACTAGACCCAGCTATGATGACATGAAATTTCAGCTTACCTTGTAAGTTTAGCGTTCAAATATTTTGTAAATACATGAAAGGATTGCGTCTATTTACTAGCTCTTATAGACAATGCAGCATTTGAATATGAAAGTTGGGGTTCTCCAGAGTTTACTATATTCCAATGACAACTATTCTCATTTTGTTTCTTATGTTTCCCTAAAGCATCTCTGAGAAAACATGGGATATCGTGTCAATTTTCATCCAGTTTAGCAATTCATATCTATCCATAAATGATATGTATTCTTGTATTATATTTTTCAGATCATACAGAGGAAAGACAATCAGGTAATGAAGAGAAACATTTCAACAAGTTCATCAGCCATTTCTTTGATCACTTGTCTGGACATTAATTCTGCATCATCATCAGAAAACATCTGCTGGTATTTGAAACAAATAGCTCACTTTGCAATACTCCTGTTTGAAGCACTGAGTCAGTTTTTGAATTCTATCAGTATGGTTTTCAATTTTTTGATTTCTTTGTTTTTTGTATATTGTAAATGTTTTTTTTGGTCTTTGTTGGTGTATGGCAGGGGTGTCAAACTCAATTTCATTGAGGGCCGCATCAGCATTGCAGTTGCCCTCAGGGGGCCGGGTGGATATGGCCTGGGTGGGCGTGGCCTACTGGGTGGGTGTGGCCAGCTCTACATCATTGGCATCAAGGGTGCCTATGGGGGCCTGGGCAGGAGTGGGAGGGATCTGAGGGTCTCTGGCAGAAGGAGGGTCTCTGGGTCAGGGCCAAGGCAGTGGGGGCCGTTCCCTCACTGTTTCCAGGATGGCTTCACGGGCCACATGAAACCACTTCACGGGCCGAATCCGGCCCCCGGGCCTTGTGTTTGACATGTCTGGTGTATGGTGTGTTTTTAACACGAAATGTAAATAAAGATTCATTTATTAAAAAAAGTAGGTAAAAATATCCCACTATCTCTATGTTATCTGTATCTGGGTAAAAATCATCAGTGTCATTTTAGGAATGTGAAAATTTTCCTTTGGGTATGCCCTACGAAATATCAACAGGACTGGGGCTGTTTGGATCTGAGGGGAAACCTCATTCCAGAGAGCAGGTGCTGCTGCAGAGAAGACGCATTTCTGGGCATTATTTAATAAACCCAGAGCATGCCAATTCTGCCAGGCAGGCAATCCCTCGAGACGCTAGACCAGTGATGGAGAAACTTTTAGAGACCAAGTGCCCAAACTGCAACCCAAAACCCACTTATGTATCGTCGGGTGCCAGGTGGGCATAACCCATTGGGTGGCTGCGGTGGTAACGGCAGACTGGGTGGGACTAAAAAGTTCAATCAATTCCAACTTTGCGAGATCTTTTTTTTTCCTGCGAGAAGTTGAAATTGATTGATTGAACTTTTTTTTTTGCACACGGTGGTGAAGGCCAAAGCAAAAAGGGTTTATAAAACCCAGCTGAAGGCCTTGGACTGGGGCGATGGCATGTGTGCCCACAGAGAGGGCTCTGCATGCCACCTGTGGCACGCGTGCCATAGGTTCACCACCACGGCACTAGACCCTAGGCCATGTGTGCCACCTAGAGATCTTTCCATGTTTAAAAGGGGTGTCCCTTCTTCCATAGCAAATAGGGATATTAGAAATTCTATCCAATATATTTGATGTCAAAGTTGTCTACTTGTCATTTTAAAGTTGTGTGTGTTCATTTATAATTTAAAAAAAACCAGAGGCAGTTCAAATGTAAGCCTTAGCCTCATATTTTAAATCAGATTTCAAGAATTTGATGCGTTTGAAACTATGAATCTTCAGAAAGTCCACTGAAATAATATTATAACTGGAAAAGAGATGTCAAGTAGCATGTCGGGATTTAACAATGAACCTTACTCAGTTTCAGCAATAAATTTTCCATCAAGTAATTGCATTTTTCATGTGCAAGACTGCTCTCTTTATTTATTCTTGTCTGATGGGTTTCATCCTTTCCCCCTAACTCATTCCTGGAGCAAGTCTTACTGAGTTTCAAGACCAGGGAGTAATTTTGCCTAGTGAGAAACTGGCAGGTCATAACTTGAGGACTACCTGTATTTAAGTAGCCACTCTGCTTTCAGCTGCCAATCTCTTTTTTACCTATTTAATCATACAGCCTTGTTTGAAATACAGAACAGCGCAGCAAATAATATTTCCAGAACTTTGGGGCATACAGAATGCTTGCACTCTGTGAATTTGACACTTGGCCCAGCTCTGCTAAGAATTATATTACATCTAACATTATTCTTATAAAGGTGGATGCATCTATATATTGCGTTCAAAACAAACCAGGTGTTTTGAATGCAGTATGTTTTGCATTCAAACAAGTTTGTTCTATTCTTATAGATAAAGAATATCAGAAAGAAGGGCTGGGCACATCACTGACCATCCTGGATCTTAGAAAATCATCTTTCTGCTCTCAGAATGAGGACATTCCAGGAAGGGGGGAAAATACTTGCCTTTCCAAGGAAATTTTCTCCACTTTTAGCTGTGCACTCTATTGTCCAAACACCAGCAGAGGCAACTGTAGACATGCCCTAAAATCCCCAGACGGTCCCTCTCCACCACCTCACCAGATTGAATCAGGAACACACAAGCACATGCATGTTTATCTTCTTCAGTTTTTCCATCCCCCAGGTCATGGTGATTATTGCTGGGCAGGAAGGTGAAATTTTAAAATTAAAACTTCCCAAGGCTCATACCATAGGAGATGGAGGCGAAAAACAAACAAACGGTGCTTGCTTTGCCCAACTGGTGCACTGCGCAATGCACATCCTCGTGATCCTTGTTGACAAAAGGAAGGATGGTTTTGCAATCAAAACAGGGTCAATGTACATATGCTCAAAGGATTGAGGCTAACTTCCATGGAGCCCATATTCCATGTCCACCCACTGGAGCCATCCCTGCCTGGAATCAAGTTTCAACTCTTTTCTTTTTGTCTGTTTGCTTCTGTGAGCCCAGTGATCTCTCTCGTGTCCACTCCCTGTCCACTCATATAACAAGGGCACAGCAGCTGGGCACTTGAGTGTCCAGTAGGCCATTCCCCATCTGTGTCATTTTTGTATCTGTCCGGCAACTAAAAAATTAATATGTATCCATTTATACGTGGCCAGCAGCTGAGCATTACCCATCTGTCAGCCTGACAGCAGATAATCTTGGCCAAACACAAGCAAGAGAGAGTGAGCAGGAGAAAAACGAAGCTGAGCAAAATATTTGCCTTGCGGGGTCAACCTGGACACTCCCAATGTAGCACATTACCAAAAAAAAATTCACACTCCACACCAAACATTTACTTTGGCTTATCCCTTGGAGGAACTGAAATTGGTTAGATGTATGCATGACTAAGCCATAAAGCATAGTTTAAAAACTTCAGGGTCTTGGTTTGCACACTGCATGAACAAAAACTAAATAAACTGTATGGTAGCTCAACCTGATGTGTGAAATCCAGAAATCCAGTCAATGATTCCCATTCGAGGCCATATAAATTTTCTGAAGGAAATCTATAAATCCTAAGAGTTATGTGGGACATTGAGGGCAAATGGGGGCTCAAGGTTTTAGACAGCCATCCCATTCTTCCCATCTGCAGTAACTTCTGACAGCCAATGGAGTCCAACTATGCTAGCCCAAAGAAATCTCTATTCTAAAGTAAAATGGCTTATCTAAAAATGCACCTTTGCTTACAAATCTTGAGGTAGAAAACGCTGGATAAGATTGCATATTTTGTGGATGGTCATGAATTCAAGTTTTAACAGTCCCTGACTAAGCACAAGGCTGCATTGCAGGAGAATAGATTTGGCAGGACTCAGCATGCTTGGTGGGTGAGTGTTTGTGTGTGCTCATGAAATATCAAATTCTGAACTCCTACATTTCTAAGGGCTGTAATAAACTACGGCCACTTGGCATAGGGCAAGCATTCAACATGAAATGAGAACCAGTCCTGGTAGCAGCACATGATGAGAAAGTTAGCTGTGCTTCAGAGACACTTGTCCGTCACTGCTGACCTAAGAGACAATATGGACATGAAAGTAGGAACCCATGGAGAGAAAACTGGGGATTGTACACTTTTCAAACATGCATGAAGAAAGGAAACAGTTACAATCCTACTGTTATTAAGCTGATCCTGCTGTCAATTTCCATTCTGAAAATTGTTGCATGAAACACTACCCTGCCACATCCAGGGCCAATCTCGGGGGGGGGAAATCCTTGTGGGGACTCTTGGTTCTCTGAGTTTGTTTTCTTGCAGATATATCATTACCAAACTAGGCAACATCATCAGTGCTCTGATTATGTTACCTTGTTTGGTAATTAAACATCTACAAGAAAACAATCAAGCTTAGAGGGTACCAAGGATTTCACAGTTCAACCCTGAGCTACAAATATTCTCTTCCTTAAAAACAAAAACAAATTAAAAATCCTTGCTGCATCATTTGCATGTAAATTCTATCATTATCTCACAGAAAAAATCAAATTGCTTCATTCTTCTGAAATTTCTGGATGAAATGGAAAGAGAATTTTTACAAAGGGCACATAAGAGAAGGCTGATGAATTGGTCATGGAACTCTTTTCACTGAAGGGACAAATGCACTATCAAAAAGAAGACATTTTGAGCTTGCAATACAATTTAAAAACATAACCACAACATAACTAAAATAGAGTAACAGAGGTCCCTTTGTGGGAGCACACTTCAAATATTTAAAATGTATTTGAAAAATTCTTGCAAAATGGCTGCTAGGGCACACTTATTCTCAAAATGGCCACTTCAAAGGCTGTAATAGTGATTTACCACACTGATAGTTGTCGTCTTCTTCTGCAATGTCCTTTTTCTGAACAGAATGATCCATTTTTGAACAAACACTGGGGTATACTTTGCATTTTTTGAGAAAAAGTCCTGGACTCATTTAGGGCACAGAGACAAATCAGGGGGGAGGATCCCGGGAGGGGCTGGTGCTTTGTTTTACACTGTGACTATGTCAACTTCCCTTTTAAAAAAAATTTCCCTGTTAAAAGGGAAAAGGAAAGAGCCTGGCAGGATCCTAGGATGGTATCCGTAAGAATTCTGAAAGGTGCCACATTGGGGGCTTAGATATATAGATTTAATCAATGCAAAATTCTTTGTATGTTAAGTGATGTTTGGTTCATGAACCATTCATGATATGAATAACCTCAAAGCAAATATCTTTTTTTCTGTTTTGTCTCTGCTATCTAACTACAATGATGATCATACATAATTAAGGAGATCCAACTTTCAAGCAGAGGCCAGGAACAAATGATTCTGTGGGTGTTTATGAAAGAGAAGGAGAAAGAAAAGTGGGAGAGAGAGAAAATTATCTTAGTTTTCATCCCAATTGACAAGTTACACAATATATTTCACTATAAAATGAGATCGCTCCTCCACCACCACCGTAGTACCTTCCCTTATGTTCCTGTCTATATCACATTCCCTATCACAGTTTCCAAAGAATCTTTCTGCTGTATGCAAGAGAGGACCATGATTTTTTAATCAGCATTAGAATACATGCTATAGGGGGGCTCAGTCCAGTCAACACCTTGTCCCATAGATCTGTTTTTTTATTACAAATGTATAATGCTAAGGTCACTGTGGTCTAGCAGAGGGCTCTAGAAACTGCCATAAATATCAAAGCCTAGAAATAATAAGCACATGAGGGCAGGGGGTGAAGGGACAGAGCCCCACAAACCAACTGGACAGGTTCTACAGGCCCCATGCAGGCTACTTGTTGTCTGTTAAAGTACACTGTGTTTCTGTAACCTTCTTATTCCTTTACAATATGGCGAACAGAAAATCGTTTGTAATGAATTTCACAAAGCTCTGACATCCCTTGGAGGTTTGATCAGAGTTGTCCTTCAGTGAGATCAGGATTGGCTGGCACACAGTACTGAGCCACCTCCCAGCAACAGATGGACAGAGAGAAATCTTCCTGTGTTTAAATGTTTTATTTTTTTTAGTGCAAAGTAACTCCCAAACATCTGCACAAGCTACTTCACTTATGGAATCTACAAAAAAAGCAGGGCAGATGAAGGAATGTGGAAAGCAATCACTATAAGTAGAAAATCTGAAATTCTTAGCAGTAGCACAGGTCAATACAATAAACATTAATATTGTGCACTGAAATAAAATTTAGCAATGGCCATTCTTGTGTATTAGGTTTTGGGAAAGCAACTATTCACATGGTTGAACTCTAACTGTTCTGGCGGGAGTCCTAGTGGAGGGATTGTTAGGTTCAATCTGACTGGATGTATGAAAGTATATAAGCTTGCATGTACGCCCTAACTCCCCAGTACAGACATGATTGCCAATAAAGCAATAGTTCACTTGTACTCATCTGCCTGGCGTCTTGTCTACACTTCAGAACCTGAAACACAATAGTGGCGACGAAGGTGGGATCCTGCTTTGCCATAGAGCTGAAGTCATGAGGGGATGGCTTCACGTGCTGGAGGAAAGAGGCATCTTCCCCCCCTCTCTATCAGCCGGCTAGATCAGCACGCTAGCGGCCTCGTGCTCAGAAGCACCCAACTGAGTTTGCGGAGCAGGATCCAAGCCCAGAAGAAAAAAGATGCCAAAAGTCGGCCAGCCTCGTGAATTCGACATCCGCCACCCTGAACAGTGGCCATCGCACCTCGGACAAATAGAAAATTACAGGCAAACCAGATCACGGAGGACGGCCTGAAAGTGGCGACACTACTCTGCATAAGTGGACCTGCAACATTCGACCTGGCCGAAAGCCTATTCACCCCAACGCCAATTGAGACTGTCTCATTCGCTGATCTTAAACAAAAGCTGAACACTCACTTCAACCCCAGGATGTCGGAGATGGCCTGGCGGTTCAGATTTGATCAACAAGTGCAACGCCCTAGGGAAACTGCATCAGAATTCATCATGGCCTTATGCCAGGCCACTCGCCTATGTAGGTTTTCCAACCTAGATGAGTATCTTTGAGACCGGCTCGTAAGTGGCCTTAGAGACAAGGCGTTGCAACAAAGACTATTCGCTAGGACCAATCTAACCCTTCAGGATGCACAAGACAGAATTATGGCTGACGAAGCAGCCGGAGGCGCGGTCCAGGTGGTCCAGACGTCCAAAACCAGTAATCTGGAAGAAACAATACACCACAAGGCCGTTTCTTACAATGAGAACGCAGTCAAAGAGGAAACAGAGGTGGACAAGATTCGGAAAAGAACAGAGCCACACAAACGAGGACTCGAGAACAGAGAAGGCAATCAGAAGGCCATTTTCTTCTCTAGATGCGGGGGTTGCGGCGGCAACCATGCAAGAATGAACTGCAAGTTCTGGTCGGCCACATGTCGGGCCTGCGGTCGAACAGGGCACATCGCGACAGTATGCCGAAGCCATTTCAGAGACAGCCAACACAAACAACAACCGGAAAATTCGCCAAGGAGAGGTACCGGGGCTCAGAGCCCAACCAGTGTAGGGTTTTGTGAAAGCCAAAGGGCTATTTGCCGAACCGGGGCCTGCTGTCCTTTAAAACCTAAGTTAAAACTGTAAATTCATCTTCAAGGTATTCCTTGTAAGATGGAGTTAGATTCTGGTTCTGTGGTTTCAATGATTTCATACGAGACTTTTAAATTTGTTTGTGGCCGCAGTAAGCAGTGGGCTAAATTGAGACCCTCTAGCATTTTGCTGACTGATTTTCAGAACGCCCAGGTTAAAACCAAGGGGGAGGCCACCCTATCTGTTAAATTCAAAAAGTTTCATGGGCACCTCAATGTTGTTGTGGTCGAAGGCCAAAGAACTAGCTTAATAGGATTGGACTGGTTTGAAGCGTTAGGAATTGCAATTACCGGCATAAACCGAACTCAGGGGGTTAACATCGAATCTGTCTGTAAAGAATTCACAGACATATTCGATTCCAAGCTTGGATGGTACACTGGGCCCCCCATCTCATTTAAGTTAGACCCAAATGTTTTGCCAATTAGAGTCAAACCCAGAAGAGTCCCATTCGTGCTAAAACATAAGATTGAGGCCGAGTTGGACAAATTAGTAGAACAGGGGGTGCTGCATCCCACTCAAATCAAATGGGGAAATCCGCATCTGTGTAGATTATAAGTGTACCCTGAATAAAGCCCTTAATCAGCATGCTTACCCCATGGTCAGCCATGTGCTTGCTTCCCTGCAAGGTGGCGCCATTTTCACGAAACTCGATCTAGCGCAGGCGTACCAGCAGCTGCCTGTTAGCAAGGCTACAGCAGCAGCCCAGACCATAGTAACACACAAGGGAGCATTCAGAGTCAACCGTCTACAATTCGGCGTAAGTGTGGCACCAGGAATTTTTCAAGAGATAATGGAACGTACTTTAAAGGGCATTCCGAGCGTTTGCCCATATTTTGACATTTTAATCATGGGGGAAACTGAGGAAGTCTTAGCAAATAGACTCAGAGCTGTGTTAAATAGGTTTCGCTCTGCTGGTCTCAAGCTGAAAATAGATAAATGTAACATTGGGGTCACTTCTACAGAGTTTCTAGGATTCCGAATTGATGCCAGTGGAATCCACCCTGTAGAGTAAAGGCTATTAAAATGGCCCCCAGCCCTAAAACTAAGGCAGAGTTTCAGGCATTTTTAGGGTTATTAAGTTTCTACCACTCAGTTTTGCCTAACAAGGCTGCCATAGCTGAGCCACTTCACAGGTTGCTAGATAAAAAAGTTGTATGGAAGTGGACTAGTTTGCATGAGGAAAGTTTCAAAAAACTTAAGAACCTATTATCTGACAAATCCACTGTCACCCACTATATCGAATCCAAGCCTGTCTGCATCGTTTGTGATGCTTCCGCCTATGGAGTGGGAGCTGTTTTAAGCCATTTGGGAAGGAATGGGGAGCAAGTCCCCATCGCTTATTACGCAAGAACTCTATCGAAGGCTGAGAGGAATTACACACAGATAGACAAGGAAGCTTTGGCTATTGTTGATGGGGTTAAAAAATTCCATGATTATCTTTTTGGTAGGAAGTTCACTGTGTTTACTAACCATAAGCCTCTCTTAGGCTTATTCACAACTGACAAGCAAACCCCTCATATACTTTCACCAAGGATGCTTAGGTGGTCCATATTCTTATCTCCCTATAGTTTCAAAATGATTCACAAACCTAGAAAAGAAATGGGCCATGCTGATGGCCTAAGTAGGCTTCCCTTACCATTTATCGATCCAGATCCAGCCCCTGCTACACAAATACTGTCCATTCAAGAGTTACCTGAATTCCCCCTCCACGCAGGGGACATAGCGGCTGAAACTGTGTCAGATAAGATTTTGAGCAGAGTTCTATCATGGGTATTCACTGGATGGCAAGACAAAAGTCCAGGTCCTGAGTTCCAAGCTTATTTTTTAAGAAGGCATGAGTTATCAGCTCACAAAGGGTGTTTATTATGGGGTAATAGGGTCATCATACCTTTTGTCTTGAAAGATAGGGTACTAAAGTCTCTACATGAGGGACACCCTGGCATAGTGCGCATGAAAGCGCTAGCCAGGAGCTACTTGTAGTGGCCTGGGCTAGACAAGGCTGTTGAAGAGCAGGTACATGGTTGTTATATTTGTCAAAGGTCTAGACCCAAAATGCCTCAGGCACCTGTTCACAGATGGGAGCCAACTCACACGCCCTGGTCCAAGGTCCATGTCGATTATGCTGGTCCATTTCAAGGACAGCTCTTTCTAATTGTAGTAGATAGTCATTCAAAATGGCTGGAAGTTGTTCCAGTCTCTAGTATGACTTCAGCCAAGACAATCCAGGTGGTGAGGAAACTTTTTGCCACTCATGGGCTTCCTGATGTCATAGTTTCTGATAAGGGGGCTCAATTTACCGCTGCTGAGTTTCAGGCCTTCCTGAGAGCAAACATGATCAGACACACCACATCTGCACCCTTCCACCCGTCGTCGAATGGACAAGCAGAACGGATGGTGAGAATGACCAAAGACGCACTCAAGCGCATCATCACAGGTGACTGGCATCACAGACTTGCAGACTTCTTACTTTGTCAGTACTCCACACCTTGTACTTCCACAGGGAAAAGCCCTGCGGAGCTGCGCTAGGGCAAACGCCTCATCACCAAACTGGACAGATTTCACCCTGACAGAGTGGCATCTGATGCTGCTCAACCCAAACCCCCTAGGGGGCTACAACCTGGTGACATGGTCTGGGCCAGGAACTATGAACCAGGACACTTGTGGGTGCCTGGGAAGGTGGTTGACAAATCAGAGCCCCTGTCTTACACAGTAGGGGTGGAGGGAGGGCGTCTAGTGAGACAGCACATAGATCAATTAAGGAAAAGGTTTCCAGAACGGTCACTAAGTGCAAGTGAGGGTGATAATTCCTCCGATAGTTCTCAAGCTGATACACAGGTTAGTTCTTATTCACCCTACCACCATTTTCAGCATTCAGTTGAGTTCCAGTCTGAGGAGGATCCAGAGGGCACAGAGTTGCAACAGGAAACCCTTGATCAGTTGGATCAGGCAATCATCAGTGACCACAGTACGAATCCTGTTTCAAGATCTGACTCTGGGGTGGGCCTACCGGACAGGGCCAGCCAGAGCAATTCTTTGGAGTCTCCAGCTGAGATGGACACAGGTTCACAGGGCATGCCTAATAAGTTGGTAGACTACAAAGTGAGGGAACCACAGAGACGTTCCTCACAGCCTCATAGGCCACCTGTACATCTCACTGATTATGTGGTAAATTAAGAGAAAGAAGTATGTATTGAATCACCAAGTGGGGAGGCATGCCTCTTGTTTTTTGGATTTTGTTAATTTATCTGTGTATATCATTTTTTGTAAGGGAACTTACAGGAGAAGTCTATTCATAGTAAGATACTGGGTCATTGTGTACTACTTGTTAGTACAGGGATACTGGCAGAACAGCAGAAGGGTCTGTCTGTGATCTTATTTTATTTATTTATTTTTATTTTATTACATTTATATACCGCCCTTTCCCTGAGGACTCAGGGCGGTTTACAGGGAATTAAAAACCAACAATACAAAAGTTAAAACCAGTTTAAAAAAGATTAAACTTAACCCTGTGCAATTAAAACCCCAATTAAAATAAATTACTCCTCAGCCTGGGCCAGAGAGCTCAAAGAGCCAGGTCTTCAGGCCCCGGCGGAATGAACGGAGGTCGGGGGCAGTCCTCAGCTCCACTGGCAGCTGGTTCCAGAGGGCAGGCGCCCCCACTGAGAAGGCCCTATCCCTGGGTGTTACCCGCCGGCAATCTCTTACCGGTGGGACCCTGAGCAGACCCTCCCTGTGGGAGCGCACTGGACGAAGGGCATTTGATGCTGGCAGCAGGTGTTCCCTCAAATACCCCGGACCCAAGCCATGTAGGGCTTTATAGGTAATGACCAGCACCTTGAATTTCACCCGGAGGGCAACCGGAAGCCAATGCAGCTCGCGGAGTAGAGGTGTTACATGGGAGTATCGGGAGACCCCCATTACAACTCGTGCGGCCGCATTCTGCACCAGTTGAAGCCTCCGAGTGGTCCTCAAGGGCAGCCCCATGTAGAGAGTGTTGCAGTAGTCCAAATGGGAGGTCACGAGTGCATGAGTAACTGTGCGTAGGGCATCTCGGTCCAGATAGGGACGCAACTGACGCACCAGGCGAACCTGGGCAAAAGCCCCCCTGGTCATGGCTCCTATGTGGTCTTCAAAATTGAGTCGTGAATCCAGGAGGACGCCCAAGTTGCGAGCCCTATCAACGGGGGGGGTAACACCTCACCCCCCATTGTTAGAGATGGAATAGTCTGGTTGACCCGAGATGCCGATATGCACAGCCACTCAGTCTTGGCGGGATTGGGACGAAGCCTGTTTCTCCCCATCCAGACCTGGACCGCCTCCAGGCACCGGGACATCACGGCGAGGGCATCACTGGGTTGGTTCGGGGTGGAAAGAAAAAGTTGGGTATCATCAGCGTACTGATGATACTCCACCCCGAAACCATGAATGATCTCGCCCAGCGGCTTCATATAGATGTTGAACAGGAGGGGCGAGAGAACCGACCCCTGAGGAACTCCACAAATGAGAGGCCTAGGGGCGGATCTCTGCCCTCCCATCAACACCGACTGCGAGCGGCCCAGGAGATAGGAGGAGAACCACCGTAAAACGGTGCCTCCCACTCCCACATCTTAATGGCAGCAACCCATAAGTGCACGTCCGAGAAGGTCACGTTGGACAACTACTACCTTGAGTGAGGTCAATCACTTAACTAAATATTGGAGGAAGCACATAATCCCTGAAAATGGGTCATAAAGATATTACCTTGAGTGGGGTCAATCACTCAGAATTAATGTTGGTGGTTGGGAGTGAGTTTATAGTCCTTGAATAAGGATTATAGGAATATATATAGCCTTGAATGGGGTCAATCATTCAATTATTGTATTAGAAGTTGAAGTGGAAGATGTAAAGCTGGAATGTTATAAAGGTACACTGTCTGTTCCTTGAAAGGGGGAAGGGGTGTTGTGTATTAGGTTTTGGGAAAGCAACTATTCACATGGTTGAACTCTAACTGTTCTGGCGGGAGTCCTAGTGGCGGGATTGTTAGGTTCAATCTGACTGGATGTATGAAAGCATATAAGCTTGCATGTACGCCCTAACTCTCCAGTACAGACATGATTGCCAATAAAGCAATAGTTCACTTGTACTCATCTGCCTGGCGTCTTGTCTACACTTCAGAACCCGATACACAATAGCCATCATTAAGAATTGCCTGTGCTGTAAGTGGCCCCCCAATTATCTACAAGATGGTAGACACAGCATAGTGATCCAAGCTCTACTCCTTTTTTGTAGGCAGGACAAGAAGCAATGAATGGAAACTAATCAAGGAGAGAACCAACCTAGAACTAAGGATAGAACTAAGGAGAAATTTCCTGACAGAACAATTATTCAGTGGAATGACTCGTCTCCAGAAGTTGTGGATGTTCCAGCACTGGAGGTTTTTAAAAAGAGATTGGACAACCATTTATCTGAAATGGTACA
Organism: Vipera ursinii; assembly: GCF_947247035.1. Classification (NCBI taxonomy): domain Eukaryota; kingdom Metazoa; phylum Chordata; class Lepidosauria; order Squamata; family Viperidae; genus Vipera; species Vipera ursinii. Next base: position 138,421,264 of record NC_139513.1, on the reverse strand, counting down.
GTTTCCTGCTTGAGCAGGGAGTTGGACTACTAGATAGAAGACCTCCAAGGTCCCTTCCAACTCTGTATTCTGTTATTCTGACATCACATGCATGAACAAGAGTGGACGCTCCTTTGTACATTCATGCGGAGTGGGCTTAGATTGTGACATTGCAGTTACTACAGTATCTTTTTTTTGACACATATGCATAAATGTATAGACTGCAGACACTGCTAAAATGGCACATTTGGCAATCTTTATAACCTCTTTATGCTTCTCTTCAGATTAATCAGATGTACACGCCATTTCAGGGAGGGTTGTTGGATGTACTTTTAGCAGCATGCTAGGTCTTAACTTAAGCCAAAGAACAGGGCTTTTTAAAAAGATTTTTCTTTTTATATATGTATTTTGGTTTTTAAAAAATATTTTTAACTTTGTCCATTTTATATTTTTTTAGCTTTTAAAATTATTAATTGTATTCCACCCTTCTAATCCTGGTCTATGATCATAAAAAAGATTTGATTTGAAAAACACGACCAAGACAACGCTATGTTTGTTTGTTTATTTTAATTAAAAATATAATCAGCAACTCCTATGTTCTTAATTATTTTTTCCTTCTACCAAGCTATATACATAACAGTGTTGTAGCCAGAGTTCCCCACCTGTTATTGGAGGGCCACAAGATATCCCAGAATGGTTTACATCCCTGACAATAAGACAGCAATAATAAATAAAATAATGCCCTTTGAATACATTTTATTGGACCATTCATAATAAAAAAGATGAATTACAATCAGAAAAAGTAATAGGGAAGAAAGAAGAGAAAAAGTCAAGCATCGTTTCTTACAATAAAGTAGCTGAAAATTGTTTGGGGTCAGGAAGATCTAAGAGAAACTTTTCTTTTATCAAGACTGATAAAAAAAGCTTAATCTTATCCATTAGCACATGGAAGAAGTCCCAAGTAGAAAATAGGTTAGCCCTTTGAAACAACCTCAGCAGCAGCAGCAATTTCTGCTTTCAGGGTACACCATAACTCTGCAAACAGTTAAAGCCAATTTTTGGCTCTTTGCAAGCAGAACGTAACTAAATGTAAATCCTGATATGCAGATAATCTGTGACTTGGATGAAAGCTTAAAGCTTTGCCTGCCAGAGCTCAGATGACAAGCAACTATTTAGAAAATGAAGGCTTTGGGAGGGAATCCCTGTCAAACAAGGGACAGATCAAGGGGGAGAGAAAAGCCACCCCCACAACTCAAGATTCCCTCTTCTGTTTTATCAATGAATACTGCACTTGGGAGATTGCATGGATCTATAAAGAGGAGAACTGGCTTTTTACTGTGAGAAAAAATCTGGCGTGACCAGGAAGACCTGGCATTGTACAGCTGTCTTGAGATCTCCTTAGAAGGTACTTAAAGCAAGAAGGAACACACATACACACATCTCGCTGTTCAGAGCTCCTGGTTTTCATATTGGCCATCCCTTTACATTTTATTTATGATAGTACTTTTCATTTTATGGGGAATTATCTTCTGCTAAAAATCCTACCCTTCCCCAAGATGCCTCAGACACCCTAATTCATTTCAAAGCCACAATTGTTCAGGGAAAAAACAAATCCGCAGATTGTTCTCTGACTGTAGCAGATAATGTCAAACATCTCGTAGGCAGAAAGAAAAAAAAATCCAATCCAACACAAACATAAATCTAGTTTAGTGAGATACACTAGCAAAACAAAAATCAGGCATCCCATACTAAATTTCCAAGATCTCCAAAGCTTAGAATGAGAGTTGAAAAATGCATCATCAAGAATTCCTGTAGCTGACCAGTCTCAGCCCAGTGCAAGACTGTGCACTACCTAAAAAAAGTAATAGGGGCCATCTGTATAGATGAGTAACAGAATCAGTAACCTCTGGTTAGTTGATCTGAGGAAGAAAACTTGCTGATTAAACAGGGTCTAGATCTCTAACAACAGAAAAATAGCAAATCTATTTCAGGACAACATCCCTTGGACACCAATTTTCACATTCTTGCATATACATTTTTCCTATGTGCAAGTTTTTTTAAAAAAAATTCCATGCAGCCATGAAAGTTCCTTTGACTTGTCTCCGAACAGGTATAGTTTTACGAGATACAAGATTGCATTCTCATCTGGTATTTAAGTAACAAAACTATGCTTGTGGAACTGCAGGATGCCAGGAAATTGTGCTACGCTTTTGAAAATAAGGATTTGAATTTTAGAAATTGTAGGCATTTGTCCAAGGGGAAAAACAGAAAGGAAAATGTTGAAACATGGGCAAGCAAAATGCTTAGAAATAAGCTCCAGTTGTAGAAAAAATAAACGTTGAATTTGTCCAACATTTCATTTATTTCAACAAAATAAATGAAAAACCCTTAAATATATCCCAGGGCATAGGAGTTCCCTATGCATGGGTATCATGAAAATTTGATTTAATTAGTCAATCGAAGGAAGGGCTGTTCCTTATTCCTAATTGTCTGTTAAATTTGAAAATACATCACTACAGTGGTTTACATCATTTGCACAACAATATCATTATTCAAATAACACAGAGCACCACAGAAATGTGGTCTATTATATCTAACTCTAGTAACCCAGGTTCCACTACAGTTACAGTGGGATACTATGAACAGATGAAAGTGAATCTTTTTGATTCTGGTATAATGGTAAAGGTATACAGCTAGAACTGTGGAGATACACATTCATGCCAACCTTCAGCCAGAAAAAATCTCTGGGTGACTTTGGACCAGTCACTCTCTCTGAGACTGGCCCACCTTGAAATGAAATTTATTTATTATTTATTTATTTATTATATTTTTATACCGCCCTTCTCCCGAAGGACTCAGGGCGGTGTACAGGGCAATAAATATAAAAACAGAATACAAAAGTTAAAAACGATTAAATAAATGCCCAAGTTTAAAACAATAATTAAAACATATTAAAACCCCAGCCCTAACCCATCAAACCAGGTCAGATTGCTCAAATAAATACGTTTTTAGATCGCGCCAGAAGGAGCGAAGGTCGGGGACCATCCGGAGCTCAACCGGCAAGCGGTTCCATAGGTCTGGCGCACCCACAGAGAACGCCCTCCCCCTGGGGGCCACCAATCGGCATTCTTTGATCGGAAGCACCCTGAGGAGGCCCTCTCTGTGGGAGCGCACTGGACGGAGGGAGGTTGACGCCGGCCGCAGGTGTTGCCGTAGGTAATCCGGACCCATGCCATGTAGGGCTTTGTAAGTCATTACTAACACCTTGAATCTCACCCGGAGGGCAACCGGCAGCCAATGCAGCTCGCGGAGCAAAGGTGTAACATGGGAGTATTGGGAAACTCCCAGCACAATTCGTGCGGCTGCATTCTGCACCAGTTGGAGCCTCCGAGTGGACTTCAAGGGTAGCCCCATGTAGAGAGCATTACAGTAGTCTAGACGAGAAGTCACGAGCGCATGAGTGACTGTACGCAAGGCATCCCGGTCTAGATAGGGTCGCAACTGGTGCACCAGGCGAACCTGGGCAAAGGACCCCCTAGTCACAGCTCCAATATGCTCTTCTAAAGAGAGCTGTGAATCTAGAAGGACCCCCAAGTTGTGCGCCCTATCTACGGGGGGTAATAACTCACCCCCCATGGCCAGAGATGGAATAATCGGAATATCCCGGGATGCCGGCACGAACAGCCACTCAGTCTTGTCAGGGTTGAGTCGAAGCCTGTTCCTCCCCATCCAGACCCGGACCGCCTCCAGGCAGCGGGACATCACAGCGAAGGCATCACTGGGGTGGTTTGGGGTCGAAATAAAAAGCTGGGTATCATCAGTATATTGATGATACCCAACTCCAAAACCACGAATGATCTCACCCAGCGGCTTCATATAGATGTTGAACAGGAGAGGCCAGAGGACCGATCCCTGAGGAACTCCACAAATGAGAGGTCTCAAGATCGATCTCTGCCCCCCTGCCAACACCGACTGCGAACGTCCCAGAAGGTAGGAGGAGAACCACTGGAAAACTGTGCCTCCCACTCCTAACCCCCTGAGACGTCGCAGCAGGATACCATGGTCGATGATATCAAAAGCCGCTGAGAGGTCTAAAAGGACTAGGACAGAGGAGCAACCCCTGTCCCGAGCCCGCCAGAGATCATTCACCAGCGCGACCAATGCCGTCTCCGTGCTGTACCCGGGCCTGAAACCCGATTGGTATGGGTCTAGATAATCAGCTTCATCCAAGAACAAAGGGAGCTGTTGCGCCACCACGGTCTCAACAACCTTCGCCAAAAAGCGAAGGTTGGAGACCGGACGAAAGTTGTTTAATATTGCTGGGTCCAAGGCAGGCTTCTTGAGGAGGGGTCTCACCACCTCCTCCTTCAAGGCGGCGGGAAAGCTACCCTCACTCAAAGAAGCAGTTATCACTGTCTGGAGCCAGCCTCGTGTCCCATCCCGGGCCGCATAAGTCAGCCAGGAGGGACACAGGTCCAACAAACACGTGGTGGAGCTCAGCTTCCCCATGATCTTGTCCACTTCTTCAGGAGTCACAGGATCGAACTCCTCCCAGATAACATCGACAAGGCTGCCCGTATCCTCATCGTCAGACTCTGCCCAGTTGGAGTCCAGACCGGTCCAGATCCGAGCGATTTTGTCCGACAGAAATCGACTAAACTCCTTGGCTCGACCCTGCAAGGGTTGCTCCCTCACCTCCTGATTAAGGAGAGAGCGAGTTACTCTAAACAGGGTGGCCGGGCGATTATCTGTGGACGCGATGAGGGTGGCAAAGTGGTTAGACCTTGCCACCCTCATCGCCGCGAGATAAGTTCTCGTAAACGACCTTAGTCGTAACCGGTCGGATTCGGATCGGCTGGATCTCCAACAGCTCTCTAGGCCCTTTATTGTCAAAGTACAACTATGTGTACATTGAGATTAGCTGAGCCTCCCTTTGTGCTCCCACCCCCCAACACACAGTGACAACAAACCCTCCATCTTACTACACCATGTGAACCAACTACACCACACCGGCCTCCCAAGTCAATTCTGCATAAAATTCACAAAAGTTATTTCTGATTCAAAAGCCTAACAGCCCACGGATAGAAGCTGTTTTTCAGCCTGTTGGTGCGGCTGGTATCTCCTGTTCCCTCATTCCTCAGTCACACCACCGAAAAGGCTGGGAATATTCCCCATTTGTCCAGTAACCATCCTTTATTGAGCAGATTGACTGGATAACACAAGGAAATGACCCTTGTTTGGCTTAGAAGCAAGGGTTGATTTCAAAGCCACATTTTTCACTTGATGCTTTGTGATAAGAGGGTGGTTGGATGAGATGTGATGTTCTTTGTTTGCTTTGTCCAATGAGCACATGTGCATATGCAGGTAATCCTCGACTGATAGCAGTTTGTTTAGTGACTGTTCAAAGTTACAAAGGCACTGAAAAAAGTGTCATGACCATTTTCCACACTTATGACCTTTACAGCATTCCCATGGTCATGTGATTTTCATTTGGATACTACTACTACTAATGGTGATGATGATGATGACGATAATGATGATGATGTTGGAAGGGACCTTGGAGGTCATCTAGTACAACTACAGTATGTGGCGAAGGCAGGGGGAGGAGAGGAAAAACTCCCCAAAATAGACCGCCGGAGGATTAGGGCATGGAAAAGCCATAATACGGACCTAGAAGGAATCGAAGCATTAAACTTTTGGGAAAGCGCTAAACTGGGCAAAAGCAGAGCAGGCGGGAGGAAAGTTCACCCTATCCTGCTCGGGACGAGGGGGGGAAGGAACTGGCTGCAACACACACACAAAAAAAAAACACCCACGATCCTCCCCCAGGCACGGTGGGGGCATTGGGAAATCGCAGTAGCCCGGGTGGAGAGAACAGCTGGTTGGCGGGTGGGAGTTCCAGCCTCCGGAGCACTCAGCTGAAGGCGACGCCACGTACCACCAGCCAGGTGCTCGCGTACCAGCAGTGGTACACATACCACCGGTTGAAAAGCCCTGCCCTATACCATTTCAGACAAATGGCTATCCAGTCTCTTCTTAAAAGCTTCCAGTGTTGGAGCATTCACAGCTTCTGGAGGCAGGTTGTTCCACTGATTAAATTGTTCTGACTGTCAGGAAGTTTCTCCTTAGTTCTAGGTTGCTTCTCTCTTTGGTTAGTTTCCATCCGTTGCTTCTTGTCCTGCCTTCAGGTGCTTTGGAGAATAGCTTGACTCCCTCTTCTTTGTGGCAGCCCGAGATATTGGAACACTGCTATCATGTCACCCCTCGCCCTTCTCTTCATTAGACCCGACATACCCAATTCCAGCAACCGTTCCTTCTATGTTTAACCTCCAGTCCCCTAATCATCTTTGTTGCTCTTCTCTGTACTCTTTCTAGAGTCTCAACATCTTTTTTACATTGTGGTGATCAAAACTGGATGCTTGACTGCTAGTTCATATGTGTGAGGGTTGCAGTGTCCCAGGATCACATGTTGCAGTGTCCCAGGGTTGCAGTGTCCCAGGATCACATGATCACATTTTGCAACCTTCTGACAAGTTAAGTCAACTAACTTAACAACTCCAGTGGTTCACTTAACAACTATGGCAAGAAAAGTCACAGAATGGGGCAAAACTCACTTAACCATTTTTTTCGCTTAGCAACATAAAAGTTTGGACTCAATTGTGGTTGTAAGTTGAGGACTATCTATAGGAGGAACTGAAGTTGGTAGGACACTTGAATTATACTACAATGTTTTTCAAAATGAAAAGCTTATCCTATCTTAGTAACATAGATTATATGAGGTGGGACCGATCCATGCTTGACAATTGAAGTTCTGGTGACAGGGAAGAGGTTTGAGTGCTTTCTTTTTCTTCATCCCACTGTAAGGTTCAAGGGTTGGGACCCACATCAAAGTTGAGTGGGTATCCTTGGTGGTAATCACGATACCCCAGAATACACTATCTCTAAAAAATCTCAGCTACCTAAAATACCATATACTAGAATGCTATAGTAGTATGAAATAGAGGGAAGTATCTGGTTCTCACATGAACGTTTTTAAAATAGTAAATAACATTTATACAACTCACCAACAGTGCAGACTAAAATGGTAGTAACACAGCATTTTATGGTCCCATCCAGCTGCATTTATGGACCTGACTTTCAGTATCAATCCATAACAACCACTTGGGAGGGAGCTCCATTGCATTTAATGGGCTGTCGGAATAGATTTCCATTGGTTTAGTTGGTCAAAAGGATACTGGACAGTGAAAGGCAGAATTAGAAATAGAAGCCATTTCAAGATTTAAATCCCAACATCTGGAAAGCACTGTCTTATTGGCAATCAGATGACTGAAATCAATTGTCCTCCCCTACTTTGTTTTAGGATCCTACTGCTGATCAAGCAGCAAATACCCATTGCTGCTTATTTCCTGATACAGTAAAACCAAGTATATAACAACCATAGCATCACGAAGTAGTAGATCCTATTCCCACCTACTCACTCCTGGGCAGCATTACATAGATAAGTTTGCTGGTGAGTGAAGTGGACATTCAAAAGGCCTGAAGGTAAGTAAGACAGAGCCAGACATCATGTATCCCATCATCTCTTCTTTCAAATATTAAACAAGGACCAGGAGATAAAAATGTGAAACTCTGCACCTCAAGTAATCAGTTCAAATTGTGGCAGGGACAGCTTCCTATTCTCAGGATTTGACTGACCTCACTTATTCAGATGTTCCATGGATGTCAAAGCCTTCCTGGTTGAACTGAGATCCTGTCTAAGCAACAGAGTCCTTCTGATTCTTAGGTGTTTTATTCCTGACTTCCAGTTCACTAGAATGACATGTTCATTCTCAATAGTATCATCGTCATCATCATCATTGTCATTATTTCTCATTTTGAAAATAAGTAGAAATGACCAGAGGGGGAAAAAAAGATAAGTAAAGAACGGAGGATAAATCAGTGCTCCGGTTCTATGTATTATGGCATTTATTAAAGCCTTCCAAATACAGTACTGCCATATTTCCAAGAGCTGTGGTTACCTGACTACATTTTCTTAAAATTTCCCTTGCATTAATTCCAAGAGAAGAAAAAACAATCTCACCAATGCAGGGTGACCTAGTCTCACCCTGTTCTTGGGATATGTGACTTTCCCCAATCTTCTTTTGCCATTTTCCCCCCACCTGTCCTCATCATATTTGGAATAACCTCATTGTGAGTCAAAGAGAATTCTTCATAATGAATCATTTTTCCATTATTCTGTGATCTCTGATGTTTCCCACTTTATGATCGCATTTATGTATCAAAAGAATGAGGTTTATTCTTAAATTACAAATATATGACATGTGTGGGAGAAGGGGAGAGTAAGATGTAGGGATAAAATTATTCTTCTCTCCAAGTCTGGTAAGCAGCCTTTTATTAATATTAAAATCACAATTTGGCATTTGGTCTGTCAGTTTCACATGGCCTAACTAAACTATAATATCAATCCTTTAACTGTGGGGGCCTTAGTCATTGAATGCTAAAATGCAAAAAAAATAGTAATGCAAAAGAGTTTGCTACATTAGTTGTGTAAAATTCTTATGGTGGATTAATCCCATGTTTCCGACGAATCACAAATGCTGCTGCACAGAATCTAGCCACCTGCGCCTTTAATCACAGTCTGTTCATCCTTAAGCAGCCAGTGGAGATAGATATCCTGGACATTCTGACACTGCTTAGCAATTATTGGGAGGATATGTTTTTCCCCCCAAATATCTCTATAGAAAGAGCATTGAAGGAGTATGGTCTCCTTCAATGGTCTCCTCCTCCCCTGAGCCACAGGAGTAGAGTCTTTCAGTCAATGGTATCTTTTTATACTTGCTGTACAGGATGGTCGATGGAAGAACATGACACTGTGTGAGCAAAAATGCTTTCCGATGGTTTGCCGACTCCAACTAGCTAAGATAACTGGCAGGAGTAACAACATATCTAATAGACTACAGCAGGGGTAGGCAACCTTGACTCTTTTGTGACTCATGGACTTCAACTCTCAGAATTCCTGAGCTCAGGAATTCTGGGAGTTGAAATCCACGAGTCGTAAAAGAGCCAAGGTTGCCTACCCCTGGTCTACAGCCAGAAACAGCGGAGCTTTCTCTAAGTCTGCTTGCTTCTCGATGTCCTCTACTCTTTGTCGCAAGGTTTTTTTGATTAGTTGTAGTCCAACGTGAGTATTAAGGCTGGAGAGAAGCCTACTTTGGCAAGGTTGGACTCAACAGCCTTGATCCATGATGAGGAGAAATTGCCTTTGAGGGTTAAGGGAGCAAAGCCTTGCGGAAAGAAATTAAACTTTAGCCACAGATTTAAAGAAGCTGTACAGATTCTTGCTTCAACTTTTATCAATCCTGTCTCCAGAAGTGCATGTGATACACAATGTGACATCTGGAAAATTGCTCTAATGAATTTTGATTGAACCCTTTCCAATGGTGTGAAACACGAAGGTGAGGGTCCAAGCAAGGTCCCATAGTGAAGCTGTGCTAGCATCTTGCCCAGAAAGAGCTTAATGGCAGCAGGAACATAGTGTCCTCCCTTTGTGCGGAAAAATTTGAGGATGGCATTCACTGACCTTTGGCCAGAGGCAACTGCATATATGCCATGTGCTTTTCTTGAGCCAATGGCATGGATGACCACCCCTAGGTACTTAAAGGTGGTTACCTGCTCTATATTATGACCATTAAGATGCCATGAGTAGTGTTTTGGCCTTTTTGCAAAGGCCGTAACCTTTGTTTTCTCATAATTTATGTCCAGTTTATTGTAATTGCAATACTGCACGAGGGCTCACAAGGCTCTTGTAAGGCCTACCGGTGTCCTGGAGAGAATCAGAGCGTCATCTCCATAGAGCAGCAGGGTGATACTTCAGTCACCTATTTTGGGGGGATAGTAATTTGGTTTATTTAACCATTTTACCATGTCATTTATATAAAAGTTAAAAAGCAAGGGGGGCAAAATGCACCCCTGTTTAACCCCCTTTTGAATTTTAACCGACCTCGAGAGGGATCCTTGCATATTATACCTCACCTTAAGGGACATTTTTGTATGTAGGGCATGCAACAGATGGAAAAGCCTGTGATCAATTGAAGCAGCTTCCAGCTTCTCCCATAGCATAGTCCTGGTAACCATACCAAAGCTGCCTTGAGATCTATAAAGGTGGTATATAGTGATACAGATCTATTTGATACATATTTTTCAATCAAATGATGGAGAACTAAGCACTATGATCTCCCTTCTCTAAACCCGACTTGCTCTTCAGCAATCAAGTTCTCAGAATCCAGCCACTCCTTTAATTTATCTTGGAAGTATTTGGTGTAGTTTGATTATATTTAGCAGACTTATTAGTGTGTAATTGGCAGGTTTGTCTCTCTTTCCTTTTTTAAAAATTGGGACAACAATTGCCAAGCCCCAATCCTCTGGGACATAGTTGGACATAGAGTCGATATAGGTGAATAGCGCTGCCAGGACTGGTATCCATCATTCCATATTGTTATTTAATAGTTCAGAAGAAATGACGTCAGCTATGGAGCCTTCCCAGTCCTGAGTTGGCCAATGAGAGATTTAATTTCAGTCTCTGAAACTGGGGGCCACTCAGGTAAATCCTCCATGGCACTACATCCACATGGAGAGAAGTAAACAGTGGGGTACCACAAGGCTCCGTCTTAGGCCCAGTACTCTTATCTTCATTAATGACTTAGATGAGGGAACAGAAGGGGAACTCATCAAATTTGCAGATGACACTAAACTGACAGGAATAGCCAACACCCCAGAAGACAAGCTCAGGATCCAAAAAGATTTTGAGAAACTTGAACAATGGCCCTATCCAACAAAATGAGTTTTAATGTGGAGAAAAGCAAAGTTTTACGTTTAGGCAGGAAAAATCAAAAGTTTAAGTACAGATTAGGTGAGACCTGGCTCAAAAACAGTAACTGTGAGAGGAACCTTGGAGTCCTAGTGGACGATCATTTGACTTTGAGCCAGCTGGTTTTATAAACAGAGGCATAGAATCAAGATCACATGAAGTATTAGTAGCGCTTTATAAAATCCTAGGACCTAGTAAGACCATACCTGGAATACTGCAACCAATTTTGGTCACCATGCTACACAAAAGATGTTGAGACCTTGGAAAAAGTTCAGAGAAGAGCAACTAAAATGATCAAAGGCCTGCAGACTAAAATATATGAAGAACGACTGCAGGACTTAGGTTTGGCTAGTGTCTAAAGAAAAGAAACAGAGGCGACATGAGAGCAGTATTCCAGTATTTGAGGGGCTGCCACAAAAAAGAGGGTTTCAAACTATTCCCCAAAGCACCAGAAGGCAAGACAAGAAACAATGGTTGGAAACTAACCAAAGAGAGAAGCAACCTGGAATTAAGGAGAAACTTCCTAACAGTGAGGACAATTAACCAGTGGAACAGCTTGCCTTCAGAGATCGTGGGTGCTACATCAATGAAGATTTTTAAGAAGAGACTACTAGACAGTCACTTGTCTCTGAAATCGTATAGGTTCTCCTACTCAAGCAGGGGGTTGGACTAAGACCTCCAAGGTCCCTTCCAGCTCTATTCTATCCAAATCCTTCATTGTGTACCTTATTCTCTTGCTGGAGGGATCTTCATATATTCTCCGAAAGTGAGGTTCCCAGGTTGTAGGAGGTACATGGGAGTTTAATGGGATATAAATTATGTCTGAGTAGCAAGCTGTTAGACGCCAGAATAGAGAAGAGTTCTTTTGCTTTGCTGCCTCAATAAGCAATTCCCAGGAAGACCTTGTATCGTGTCTCTTCTTAAGTGCAATCAATTGCTTAAATTGTTTTTTCAGTGTGAGGAGAGGTTTAAGAGTTGTTTTATTGTCATTTCCACTCTCACTTTTGCACATGCCAAGGTAAAAAGCTTTCTTAGCTTCTACACAATCCTTGTCAAACCATGGTTTGGAGGCAATGCAGAGTCTCTTAGTTGAGAAGTTTCGGTTAGTAGTGGTTGTAGCTTATGAACTATGTTTTTATATTGTTCTAGTAAGTCTTGAGTAGGGTTGGCTGATATAAAGGCTGAACAAATATTTTGAAAGTTGTCCTCTGATAGGGCTCTCCTCACTTTCTGGTCAAATTGTTGGGTCCATTAAATGTAGCTTTGTGTGCAAGCATGCGTGTCTGCTGCTAGCACAAAATGGAGTTTTGAGCACTTGCCTGCCACTTGCGCGGTCCAGTTCCTAACAGGCCAAGGGCCAGTATTAGGCCACAGCCCAGGGATTGGGGACCCCTGCTTTAATTGATTGATTATTTCAACTTAGTTTTATTCCTCCCTAAAAAGACTTGGCTAAAAAGAAAGGACTTTACTTTTTTTCCTTGGGAGTTCAATGAGCAGCAAATACAGATACAACTCCCAAAGCTGTGCATAGCATACCATGGAAGTGATGCAAGAGAAGCCTGGCTCTCTTGCTTGCCTGATCAGTGGACTTTGGAATGCAAAGGTATCCTAAGGAAGACTTCTTCTATGGACCTTGATGCACAGGCAAATTTATAACATGGGTATAAATATTTGGGTCCTAAGCCATTCAGATCTTCTGGTCCAGGTATGTGGTTACTCCTTCACAGTGTCTGACCCATACTGCACCCCTCTTCTAAAACAGCTTTGTAGGTCATGACAAAAGACATATACAATAGAAAAGAAATAGATGTGGATTTTACAGAAAGCAGAGTGGGATGCCTCTAAAATGTATAGCTCTCTGAATCTTAAAAATGTGAGTCTTTTAAAACAATACACAAGTAGCGAGGCAATTTTTGTAATTCATCATTTCTACTATCATGTTCAACTTTTCCTTGAAGGAGGCGGTGGTGAGGCCCCTCCTCAAGAAGCCTGCCCTGGACCCGGCTGTTTTAAATAACTATCGTCCGGTCTCCAACCTTCGCTTTTTGGCGAAGGTTGTTGAGAGTGTGGTGGCGCACCAGCTTCCTCTGTTCCTGGAGGAAACTGATTATCTGGACCCATACCAATCAGGTTTCAGACCCGGGCACAGCACGGAGATGGCATTGGTCGCACTGGTGAATGATCTCTGGCGGGCTCAGGACAGGGGTTGTTTCTCTGTCCTAGTCCTTTTAGACCTCTCAGCGGCTTTTGATACCATCGACCATGGTATCCTACTGCGGCGTCTCAGGGGTTTGGGAGTGGGAGGCACCGTTTTACAGTGGTTCTCCTCCTATCTCCTGGGCCGCTCGCAGTCGGTGTTAACAGGAGGGCAGAGATCCGCCCCGAGGCCTCTCGTTTATGGAGTTCCTCAGGGGTCGGTTCTCTCTCCCCTCCTGTTCAACATCTGTATGAAGCCGCTGGGCGAGATCATTCATGGTTTCGGGGTGGGGTATCATCAGTATGCTGATGATACCCAACTTTTTTTCTCCACCCCGAACCAACCTAGTGATGCCCTCGCTGTGATGTCCCGTTGCCTGGAGGCGGTCCAGGTCTGGATGGGGAGAAACAAGCTTCGTCTCAATCCTGCCAAGACTGAGTGGCTATGCATACCGGCATCTCGGATTAACCAGACTATTCCATCTTTAATGATGGGGAGTGAGGTGTTACCCCCCCCCCCCCGTTGACAGGGCTCGCAACTTGGGCGTCCTCCTGGAATCACGGCTCAATTTTGAAGATCACATAGGATCCATGACCAGAGGGGCTTTTGCCCAGGTTCGCCTGGTGCGCCAGTTGCGACCCTATCTGGACCGAGATTCCCTACGCACAGTCACCCATGCACTCGTGACCTCTTGGTTGGACTACTGCAACGCTCTCTATATGGGGCTGCCCTCGAGGACCACTTGGAGGCTTCAGCTGGTGCAGAATGCTGCTGCATGAGTTGTGATGGGGGTTTCCCGATACTCCCATGTAACACCTCTACTCCGCGAGCTACATTGGCTTCCAGTTGCCCTCCGGGTGAGATTCAAGGTGCTGGTGATGACCTATAAAGCCCTAAATGGCTTGGGTCCGGGATATTTGAGGGAACACCTACTGCCGGCATCAAGTTCCCTTCGTCCTGTGCGCTCCCACTTGGAGGGCCTTCTCAGGGTGCCGCCTGTAAAAGACTGCCAGCGGATAACACCCAGGGGGAGGGCCTTCTCAGTGGGTGCGCCTGCCCTGTGGAACCAGCTGCCTGTGGAGCTTAGGACTGCCCCCGACCTTCGGTCATTCCACCGGGACCTGAAGACCTGGCTCTTTGAGCTTTCCGGCCTAGGCTGAGAGGTGTTTTTTTTTTCCCTCAGGGATCAAATTTAATTATTTTAACTGTTTTTAACTCTTGTATTGTATTGATGTTTTTAAATACTTTGTAAACCGCCCTGAGTCCTACGGGAAAAGGGCGGTATATAAATTCAATAAACTTAAACCCTAAACTTAACTTAATTTTATCTGAGGCTCCATACACTCCACGTCCCTCGCCACTAGAGTGAATAAATCCCTCGGTGTAGCACCTCTAAAAGTTCTTCGTAACTGACAGAACTCATAAAAGGCTCCAATTGTTGGAATGCCACTTGGCCCTTCGAATCAGAACATGTCATGATGATAGTCCCAGCCAATAGGAAGCTCAAAGCTTCACAAATGAGAAGCAACTTGCTATAAACATTGAAACAGGTTTCTATGAAGGGTTTGTACTCTGGAGTTAAAAAAAAATCTAAAATAATTGACCACATTTAAAAACAAGGACATCTGGCAACTCTACCCCAGGGCATTGGCAACTCCTTTTGAAGAAAGGGTGGATAATTTGACAGATCCATCCTACCTGTAAAACCTGACTTGCAGGTTGTGCTAGCTTTCAATAAGAATTAACCTTTTCTCTCCTGAATCTAGATGGATATGTAAGGAATACTTTTAAATCAACCTCACTGAAGCTATCAGTCACTCTGGACCAACAAACTAAGAAGGTACAGTTTGGGCAGTGAGCAATATTTGTTTTGTGTCTTGTATCTTCTAGCACAAGTTATACATCTCAAGCTATTATTCTACTATGTACATTTTGTTCTGTATCACCGTTATATTTTCGAAGCATAAAACTAAAAACCTCAAGCGAACCTGACGAATTTATCATGCAAAAATTTCAAACATTTCAACAAATGTCTTCATCGTAGGTTGCAGTTGAAAGCTCTTTTTAATTAAAAGCTATTCCCAAGATTTGGTCATGTTCCCTGTCTTGATTTCCAACTCAGCACTACTTAAAGGTAAAGGTTCCCCCGCACATGCGTGCTAGTTGTTTCCGACTCTAGGGGACGGTGCTCATCTCCGTTTCAAAGCCGAAGAGCCAGCACTTGTCCGAGGACATCTCCGTGGTCATGTGGCCGGCATGACTAGACGCCAAAGGCGCACGAAACGCTGTTACCTTCCCACCATAGTGGTCCCTGTTTTTCTACTTGCATTTTTACGTGCTTTCGAACTGCTAGGTTGGCAGAAGCTGGGACGAGTAACAGGCGCTCACTCTGCTACGCGGCACTCGGGATTTAACCTGCCAAACTGCCGATCTTCTGATCGACAAGCTCAGCATCCTAACCCACTGAGCCACCGTATCAGCACTACTTGGTCCTCCATAAATAAATTGATGCTAAATCATTATAGCTAGATTCATACACTGCACTAATCTATAATGTGATTAGTTTGTTTTGGACCAGGAGGCTGTAAGAACTTAGGTACTGTGAATGTTAACCCTTGGTTTATGGATTACATGATTATTTACATAAAGGTATTACATAAACATTATTTAGGAAAAAATAAATGCAGAAATCTTCCAACTGGGGTTATTCAACCAGCTAAGATTGAAAGAAATAACGGTTTAATGCAGAACAAGTCAGAGGCATCCAACCAAGCACTGGATTATATTGGGTAACACTTTGTCAACGCAGAATCTGCTTATCCTGGCCAGATTTCTTGAAAGCACCTACTGAGAAATCCCCCTTCTTTATGAAGTTGTGACAAGCTCCCACTCAATGCAACACATGGGGGTATGGGAAACTCCACCCTCCTTGCTTTCTGGAAATAAGTAAAATGATTTCTGTAACAACCTTAGCGATATTTGTGGGGCTATTATCAGTAGCTTATTATTGTTAATATTATTGTGTTAATGTATTGTCTATTGCTGTTTGCTGCTCAGAATCTGTATAGATTGGGGAGGCCTATAAATATTATTAAGCCAATCAATTGATTGAAAAAGAAAGTGCTTCCAGCCAATGCAAACATATATAATTCCATGCTTTCATCCCATTACATTGGAACACCCAGCTTTCCAGTAATTCTTTCAAATCTAACCATTCTCCAAAGGGCATGGTTAACATACCTATCGCAATTCTATGGTTTATCTAGTCCCCTTCTACACCCATCCATTGCTAATGCGACAATGGGCATTTTTCATTAAGCAGATGTCTCTTTTACACCCCACTGTGCACTCTCACAATTGATACGCTAGAAGAAGAAGAAACAAAACCTCTGCCACAGAGAATTTCAGCTTGAAAATGAGGAAACAACGCAATTCCAACCAAGGAGGCATACAGATCCTCCTGAAACTTATGAATGACAAGCACCTGACCAGAATTCACCAGGTGTCTCTGAGCCAGTCACTCTCTCTCACACACAACTATTTTATAGGATTATTGTGAGAATGAAATTATGGAAGACCACTCCCTCCATGAATGGCACTGAATTCCCAAGACAAAAGGCAAGATTTAAAAGCAATATGAAGTCAATCAACTTGGGAAAATTGAGGGGGGGAAACCAAAACTACAACCAATGATGGCATATAGCATTGCTCAAAAAACAAGGAAAGGCAAATACCAATACTGAAATTTATCTTCTGTCTAACTCCCTGGGTCTGAGTAAAATTCCAGCAGAAAATCACAAATCACATCAAGTATTGACAACTTATTTCCCAACAGCAGCTGATAGGGAGTAAATTAATCCAGGAATATTCAAGTGGATCAAAGAAAATACCTCGGTAGATGTTCAGTTGACTGAAATGAATTAACAACCCACAGTGGATATGTTCTCTAAGAAGTAAAGCGGCTCTTTGTGTTCAGTGCAGATGCACGCACGCACATACACATACACACAAATAGCACAACAGCTGGGCTTTAGAAAATTTACTGCATACCGTACTACATTGATTCTAAGAGATGAGTAATTCATTTTAGCACCAAACCTGGAACAATGAAGTCCAATGGAGTTAAGAAAACAAAATTAAAGAAACCAAAAAAAGGGGGTGGGGTGGGGAGATATACTTGTGATGAAGCTCCAAGTGTCTTGAATGCACAACCATATTTCATGTGCATGTATTCTCCAACAGGACCTTCAGATACAAACATATGCTGGAACACAGACAATGGGTTTACATGTGTTTGGAAAAAAGGAGAGGGAAAAGAGCTAGAATAAGAAGTGGAACCAGGTAATAATTTGGTTTATTTGATTTTGGCTTCAATCACTATATTTTATACACCACAGGTTACTGTCTAGTGTGAACTCAGCCACCAGTCCAGTTTAGCAACCCAGTTTAATATAATGTGTGAACCAGGCCAGAGGAAATCAGTATATATCGAAGCAGATACCAAGACCACTTTTATTATATACAGTACTTTTAAGGGAGTTTACTATGCCATCTAAAGTAGTGGCATCAAATAATCTTCCCCAATTTGATGCTGTACAGGTGTGTTGGGACTACAACTTATAGAAATCACCACCAGCAGGTTTCTGGCAGGCTGAAAGTCAGAGGATGCTGTCCAAACAGCACTGGGGGGTGCCAAATTAAGGAACTTGTGCTGGAACTCAACCAATACAATTTGCTGGAAGGGCTTCATTATTCTGAAGCAATTTTCCCAAGCAGCTTTGAACAACAGCTGCCCTGAGTGACGAGGTCTTCTACTCTCTTCTCCCTAGTGTGCAGACGAACGGAATCAATTCTTCACTTGTGGCCACAGACTAACCTCAGAAAAGTATCCGTCACTTCTTCTCATCCGCTGGGGCTCCATATAGGAGACTGGGATGCAAAAGGGAAAACCACAAAGCTTTGGCTGCTACTGCTACCGTTCACAAAGTGGCACAAAGAGCCCACGGCAGAACTCTGCCTGAGATTCAGCAGCTGAGGAGGTGGGGCAGAAAAGGTAGAGACGCTCCGGAGTTGAGCTTGATACTGTCCATGCTGGTGACAAGATGGGCATGTGTAATTTTCTTGGCAATAGGACAGAAGTTACTTTCCACTGACTTCTTCTGAAGGTTTCTTTTTCCCTTTTTTTAAACTCTCTCTCTCTCTGAGAACAGTTGCACCGAAGAAGAAAATGAGGCCTTTGCCCTAAGGAATTTGCCAATTCAACCGAGACAGCAATGAGACCAGTAAACTGCAGTACAGAAGTTAAGAGAGAAGAACAATACATGCTGACACATGGATGGTACAAGAAGGGAGCCTAACAAAGGGCACATCTGATCATCTGAAATAACAGGATCCTGCTCCTTTGGCACGAGTGGTTAACTTGCCTACAAGCAATATATGGGAAAGGCTACTGAGTTCTAGTAGTCATTAAGAGACAAAAATGGGCTTCGTCTACATGAGGAGACTTGAGAGGCTGTGCAAAGTAGGTAAGTATTCACAGAGAGGACTGTGGCACTGTGCAGCACCTCTTTCCCTCTCTATAACAGCGATTGAGAGGAAGAGCCATTGCAAATGTCCGTCTGTCTGCTTAGGTCAGAGGTCCCCAACCTTTTGGGCACCAGGGACCGGTTCCATGGAGAGAGGTTTTTCTGTGGACCGGAGGGGGTGTGGTTTTGTGTACTGTCTGCACCCTGTGGATGGGGCTTCGCTTTTTTGCGCAGAACAGTTTCTGGCATCCCGCATACTGGTGCTGGTCCACGGACCATGGGGTGGGGACCCCTGACTTAAATCATCACAAATTGTCCCTCTCCCCAGTTTTGCTACAGCATCACATTTTATCAAGGGAAAACAGCAGCAGCAGCCTATAAATCAAAAGCTATGGAGATGGTCATACCAATGGTTTAATGGGAATGGGCAGACAAGAGAAACCAGCATCAAGGAGAAACATGCAAATTGTTGCGTTTTGGGAGCTTACATTACAGTTAGAAGGATTGCAAGCTTGCATGTGGGGGGCATAACATTTTAAGCCACCATCTGTTTGAAAACTCTACGAAGGTGATGTGCATTTGTTTGTGGTATGTCTTACTTGGCTTTGAAATAATCATCTGCAAGGGAAAAGCCTGGAATAATTGTGTTAAGCTACCCTTATCCATTTATTGACATAAAGAAAGAACAATGTATTTCTCTAGTGATCTGGCCCAGACACAGTTTTGCCTCCTGACTCCTAAACTTAATTGTTCCTTTTAAGATTGCACGGTCTCCTCAGTCCTTCTCATCCTCTCCGATAAGTAACTATAATTAAATCAATCGGGGGTTTTTAGTTGGCCTCCTATAATTTCACAGGAGCTGGGATTAGTAACTTCATTACAAAATAAATTCAAAAGGTGCACCTTAAAAATGCTGTCTTAATATAAAAATATTGGTATGATTAAAACATGATATGAAAGCACTTCTTCCCCCCCCCCCGGAGCGAAAGACCAACCTCAGGAGTGCTTTCATTCATGAACAAAGCAGATGCAGGATCTCCCTACTGTTGCAATAGGATTGATCAACTTTGCCATCTTAGTTCTACCATGCTCGTAAGAAGAGCCAGCCCAAAATGGCCGTAGCTGATGGTGGCCCAAAGAAGTTCTGCTCTGGATCCTCCACAAAGCCCTCTACTTTGGGATACTGACTGCCTCAGGGACTTGCCCATGATGGCGCGTGCGCACACGCACACACACACACACACGCACACACACACACACACACCAGATCAGTGTTTCCGCATAAGAAGGAGTTCAAAAGCAATCTCATATTCCCAAAGCTCCAGGCCTTCCCCTTGAAGAGGGGGAGGCTTTCAGCCTGCAGTGTCGCCACCCCTTCAGAGTGCCTCTCAGCATAGCGTGTTCAATCTGGCTCATGTTAGGGCTGTTTAGGCCTCGCCAGGCTGCCTTTGTTCCCTGACTGACAGCTCTTTTCTAAATGCCACCTCTATGAGCTGAAAGGCCTTCAGCGCCGATCTGCTCCATTTGTTGATGGTTTTTCCAGAGAAGCCCTGACTTTTTCTTTCTTAGCAGGCCGTTCTTACTTTCTGCGCCTGCTGTCTTCCATTGGTCCAACGTAGAACCGGCTTAAGATATTACAAAGACTTTGGCAGGATGTCCTTTCCCCAACTTCCCTTCTTCCAATCAGTTGCACTTATTTCCTCTCTTGCACCAATATATGTTAAGCTGGATGCATTTTCACCTTGTTTTTATTTTAGGTATTAGGTAGGGCAAATTCATTGGGCTGCAAAAACCCAGAGAGCCACTAGGTGGTAGCAAAAAAACAAAGACATCTCTCTTGATCATCCAGATTTTGGCAGCCAAGATCCCATCATCCCCGGTTAGCAGAATTTGAGTTTGAGCTTTATAGTTCATGGCTGCTACAGAGGTTTGCTTAGTGGGAACAAAAGAGGGATCCTTTGTGAGTGTGTTATCCAGATTACTGACCACCCCAAAGATGGTCCAATTTCATGCTTTTAAGCATGTGTTTAAGATACTATTTCAGTGGATGTTCTTGCCCAGGCATTTTTAGCCAAAGAGGTATAGTGCTTCTCTTTATTGTCTCACTATATAATCTTTGACTAAATGTTAATTGCATTTGCAATTATCTTGTTGATACACTGTTTTATTGTGTTAAGTGTTTGCCACATTGTGTCTATGTTTCAGAGAAAGGCAGAATAATATACTTTGTTACAAATAAAAGAGTCAAATTGATTGCAGTGACATGTAAACACAATCAATCAGTCAGTCAGTCAATGTGGTTTTGAATACTGGCTGACTTATCCAGTCCTCTGCTCATTATCTGACACCACAAGCCCTTATAGCCACGGTCCAAAATAATTGCAAACTTACCATAATGTATGCTTTATTATAATCACTCAGTTTATTTAGGTTGCAATTTAATCTGATTTAGCCAGGTCTGTTTGGTAGATGCAGTGCAATGCTTTGGATTCAATCTCTGAACAACATTTTGGAGCACAAATTGAACATCTATCTGCACTGCCTTAAAGCAGCTTCATGTATTACAGACACGTACTAGATTCTTGATCCTGTATACTCCAGAGCACTTTTTGGAGCCTAAATCCAATGTACTGCACAGAACCTACTGTTTATTTCATTCTATTTCCAACTAACACTAACATCATTCAGAAGATGGCATACCACATACATTTATATTTGTGGCAATACACACACACACACACACATGTTAAATGTTTGTTAAGTATTTAGAATGCACTTGCTTAGGTCCAAACACGGGACAAATCTTATTTCCTGTTTCAGCCTAACCCAAGGCCATCCACTGGCAGTAGCCACACCAGTGGCAGCTCATATTTGTGTAAATTTTTTGGCTTGCTAACAAAGAATAAAGGGAGACAGATATGATCATTTCAAACTTATTTGTTCTCATCAGTCAGCCATACCCTTCTGAGATTCGAACCTGAGCCGACTGCATCTTAAGCAGTTGTTTTAACCCCTAGGCCACATTTTTTAGCAAGCCAAAAATTTACATATACATATGTATATGTATATGTATATGTGTGTGTATATGTATATGTATATGTGTATTAGCAATTTATTAGCAATTTGAATAATTTACACACACACACACACACACACACACACATATGTATGTATGTATGTATGTATGTATGTATGTATGTATAGTAGTCAATAAACTGTTATTTTTTCTTTATAGGAAGAACTCTGCACACAATTTTAATTTTAAAGAATCATAAAAGGTTTCCAGAATGAAGTACCGGTTGCAAAATTCAGCTTCCCTTCAATTTTTTCTTCCTTCCTTCCTTCCTCCCTCCCTCCCTCCCAAGGTGCTTAAACTCTCTAGAACTAATATATTTACATGCATTTCATTTATTTCAGTAGCTGCTCATTAAAGAGCTGCCACCTAGCAAGATTTAATTTGCCTAAAGTGGTTCACTGGTATCATTTCAGCCAAGAGCCTTTATGATGTCAATAGGCTTCAGATTCTGCAGGCTTTGTTTTTAATTATTTACCACTCTCTCCACTGACTTTTCAACTGTATACACCCTCCTTATAAAGGCCAATTGGATTCTTCATTGTGACCTTTCAGGACCAGAATGGGACCTTTCTTAATTCTCCCACAGCTCTTAACTTCTTCAGTGTTTTAGTGCTCACTTCTATTAGAGCTACCAGATCTGGGCTGCAGAAATCCAGAGGACCACTAGTTTTCTTCATCTCTTTGTTAGCATCTAAGGGTTGTCTGAACTTGCAGCTCAGATCTGATGAGCCTAGTTATTCTTCTAATTTTGTTTTAGAATTGCCCTTTTTCAGTAGCCACTTTATAAACATTTTGTAGTTGTCATCTTTTACTATTATTCTCTATTTAATAAGCAGCACTTTATTGCTGTTATTCAACTGTATGTTATTGACTGTATCCTATTTTATTATTTTTTTGTGTACACCACTCTGCATATTTTGGCTATCATTACCTTCCCCATCCTATTTTCCTCTAAACCCAGACTATATTTTCCTTATTCTATACTGACTTGAGATTATGAAAGTTGTAGTACGACATACCCAGAAGACAACAGCTTGGGGAAGAGTAGGTTATAAAACTAACAATCTAAAATAAATACGCTTTCAAAAAAAATCAGATTTTTAGCTGAATAAAATGGGATTCTGATTAATAAAATCATCTGTTAGACAAACATAGTAGCATTTTATAGAAACTATGCTATCGAGATCTTCATAATCACTTTTCAAGTTACCGTATATTATTAGCGAATCATAGATATGTTCAATATAGCAAGTATTTTAAAGACTGAACTTTTAAGCCTCGTTTCTCCATTCTGATAACATCCTTCTGCAACACTCTGAAGTTTTTTGTTTTGCATCCTGTGTTCTTAAATATCCATGAAGAAGTTAACATGCTTTGTGATTCTTATTTTGAAGAACGTCTATACATAAGGCTTCCTCAATTAGTTTTCTCTGAAAAAGCAGTGGGTTTTTTTTTTACACATATTCATAAGCATTATAACAGTAGGCTCATGTGCTCATAGAGATTTTACACAATAATATTAGTGGTTGCCCCAAGCTTCAAATCAGTGTTGCCGCTTGCCTTGATGTCTAACCATCGGAATCAAAGGTCATCATGAAAAGGCCAGCGGTTGAAACAAAATAATGACTGTTTTGCTTGCTTATGAGCCATCTTTTGCTTCTATATGTACTCAAGTGCAGGATAAATGAAACTATGTGTGGTTGAATACATGACAGTGGTTTAGAATATGCATGCAAATAAGTGTCCTCTTGTATGCGATCTGTCAAGAAATAGCTATATCTGAACTGTTTTCCCTACTTCTATGTAAGATCTATGCCAGGCTACTGATAAGTAGAAAGTAAATTAATTAGGCAGAAGAAAAACATTGGATCATTGCCCACACTAATCAGATAAGTTGGATCTGCCCTGAAAATTGAAGGTGGTGAATTGTTAGGAATTCACTTGCTGCAGATCCTGTGCTGAAGTACAATTTTGAATGCCAAGGATTCCGCCGCCAATGAGGTTATTCTTATTTAGAAACAGTATTATTTCTTTATGAAACTGATCTGTGCCTGTTCATTTGTGTGCATTATAAAGACATAGGGTAGAAGATCCAGAACTAACAGAGATCTTGGCCAGATGGTTTTCTGATGTATTCCAATTGTATGATTCTGCAAATGCTGCTGAGAATAGGTAACAGAAAAATTGGGGGCGGGGGGTGGGGAGAATAGTCTTTACTCCTGAGGCCAGAAAGAAACAAGCTCATAGCCACCCATTTAACTATGGGAATTCACTGGCTGACTTTTGCCAATAACTATTGCTTAAACTTGCCTACTTGAACTTCATTGTGGAGAATACTTGGAGGAGGGAATAGACGGCCTTCAATTCTTGAAGGACAAGTAAGGTATCATTCTAAGAAATTAATAAAATAGTATAACAGCGCAGAGCAAAAGTAGAGGCAGGCTAGGTTTATTTATTACATCTATTTTAAAACAATGTAGTTTAGCAGTGTTGGATCTGGATCAAGACGACCCCAATTCAATTAACCCACTGAGCTCACTAAAGTATGGGGCCAGTCAGTTTCAGGCCAACCTCCTTACAAGGATGCTTCTGTGAAGACTAAATCAGCGAAGCACCCGACATAGGCCACCTTCAGCTTCCAGAGAATAAGTATACACATGCAGCGCAGACTAAAAGGATAATTTAAAAAATCCAGAGCAGTTTACATAGGAAAACCATCAATGCTACTAGGTGAGAATCCATATGCTGTAATGTTATCTTAGAAAAATGCCTTGAGCTCTAAATACTGCACAGGTTCCCCTCTTTCTGTTCTATCTGGAAGCCTAATCCGCGTGACAGGAGACCTGTTAACACACAATCCATACATCGACTCTGAAGATTCTTCTCCTTACACAAAACTAACACACACCCAGACCCTCCAAAGCCATTGTGATAAGAACACTCACTTCTAAATTCCATCTCCCAAATATGGTAACTCAGCAAGAAAACTAGGAGCTGGCTTTTATGTAATGATTTAAAAAAAAACCCTTGGCATAATAAAGCCTGCATTTACAAAAGCACCATAGAGAATCAGTTATCTCACTTTTTCAACTCGGCTATTTTGTAGTTGTATATTTAAGCACATTATCCAGCGCTGAACAGAAGCAGGCAATTGAAACAAGCCCCGTAGAGTTGAAGCTACGACTCTAGAGAAGACACATCACCCTTGAAACACTCAACCTCCCTAACCTCCTTTGCACTGATCGGGTTAGCAGTGCATCACCCCTGGCCCTTTAATTACACATCTTTGCAACCATTAATCCTGCTGCCATCAATTACTGGAGCTTTATCCCATTCCCTTAAAGAGGGAGAGAGAGAGAGAGAGAGCACAAAAAAATAAAAGGCTTTAGGAGGCTAGTAAGCAACGAGGCACTTAAGCATTCTCTCCTTTACCTGTCAATTGAAGACCAACAGGCAGATCCTCACCCTATGTGGCTACTGAAGATAACGGGACCTAGAATCTCCCAGAGGCATATGCTAACATTGGCTCATTCCATGATTACTCTCCTACTATTTCAGCATATTAACTTTTTTCTCTTCCATTAATATATTACTTTGATATATTTTCCAAAGATATTTTAAAGATCTGTTTCATGCCACTTTTTTTAGCTGAGATTTTTAGGTATGAATTTTTTTAACATCCCAATAAAAAAACTTTTCTTCCCAAGAGATTGGTTTGATTTAGGTGGGGGGAAAACAGGAATTCATTTGAGATAACTGCTATTAAGAGAAATACTCCATAAATGTTTTTCTTCCAACTCAACCACCACAATTACAATCCTTCAGCAAAGTGGGAGAGGCTGGTGGCTCTAGGTGTTTCCCCAGAGTTTGTGGAAATGAAGTCCTGGGATTGCGAATTGAACCCTTGTTCTGTCGCACAGCAAAATGACTCTGCCACAAACCTTGAAGATCTGAGAGTACTTCCTAGTGCTGTATTATTTCTATATTTATTTTGGACTTGACTTTTCAGTAGCATATTTTTGAATTGTAAGCCACCCAGTCACTGAGATGAGCACCTATACAAATCGAATAAATAAACATTTGAACAGCATATCCAGACAATTCCATTCTTTTTAATTGAAATAGGACCATTCCTAGCTTTCATGACTCATAAGGGAGGAAAAAAAACACTTGGGCAGAATCATTCCTGACACTTTTAACAACTATCCTGTGTGTGTTTAGAGTACTCACAATAGCTGCCGCTTCATTTCCCTGTTGACGAAAAATAATACCTATTTCAAAATATCAAACAGCATCTATAGATTCAATCCATGGAGAGATAATGAAACATGAGGGGGCTCTGACCTATTTCCACTTTAAAGAGAAAGAGACATGACTTATTCAGCTTGATTGGGCACAAATGTGGTTTTCCTTCAGTTTGTTTCTTATGCTGCATTATTAGAAAGAGCAAAGGCTTATGGAAGGGGGGAAAATGTTGTCATCCCACTATTTTTCAATGGAGAATTTTGTCTCAGCAATTCCTTTCCCGATCCAAAGCATGGGCAGGTCTTTCATTGCCAGGCCTTTTAGATTTAGCCAGCCAGATTACTGGCGCAATGATCTTTGCAGAAAACGGCCTTTGTCCCAAGAGAGAGGGGGAGGGGCACGGTTAAAGAGTTCCTCACACTACCCCAACAGCCCAGAAGGCCGTTTAATGTTTGCTTTCCTTCTGCTAAGCATGTAAACACAGTAAAAAGAAAAGAAGAGAAAATGGCCTTTACAGGGGGGGAAAAAGAGACACGCATGTTCTGGGATTGATCAAACATCAAGAACAGCCCTAGTGAAAATTGTCAGTGGGACTAAAGAAAAGTCTGAAAAGTAAGTTTTCCCTTAATGGGGGAAGAGAGAGAGAGAAAAACCAGAGAGACGTGGAGGGAGATGAGAGAAACATAGACCAAGACCCACTGCAGAATGGACCAGGCTTATTCACTGCATATATGTCCTGTTGAGGCAGAGATGCACATTTACTCAGGTGTAAGACTGGCTTCCTTTACACGGACCTTGCAAGTGCTTGGATGTTTTTGCAGACCGGTGCAAAAGCAGTAAGCTCTTGCTGAACCTACCATGCCTTACTTTGGAATAAATAATGCTGAGGATTTTAGTGTCGTTCAGTTGACTTTGGGTCAAAATGCAGTAAAGGAAAGAAGCCATGCTTATATACAAAACAAAACAAAAATCCATGGGCCGGCACAAATTTGGGCAGATTGGCCTCCCGAAGAAGGAAAGGAAAACATGTAAAAAAAAAGGGAAGATGAACTGGATTAAAAGTGGGCCAGTCTGCATGAGTTAACAGCTGCCTTTTTAAAGAAGAGGAAAGGCAACATTTTCTATTTGGGAACTGCTCATGTCTATGCAAAGGAGAGAAGGATAAGCCCAACAATAAAGATCAGTGTCTCCTGATAAGAGGAAACCAGGGTGTGTTTTTTTGCTGTTTGAGGGAAGTCAATCCAGAAACATGCCTCACGTAACTCATCCTGACTGCCCCAGATGAAAACAATCTTCTTTAAAGAAGCATTTAGACCTGTTTGACAGCAGCTATGGGCTTATTTAGTTCTTTCAACAGTTAGGTTTATTGCATATTGGTTTTAGAAGTTTAGTCCCAAGCTTTGTAAGTCACTTAGAAACAAAAGAGCAAATGGGAACTAAAGGTGGTGTTGGTGTAGCAGAATAGGACAAATAGCTATTAAGTACAATAGCAAAATCCAATCAATCACCATATTCAGCTGCAGTCTACCACTAAAATGACAGGTGCTGAGGATATACAACAGGCGAGAGTTATCACCTTCACGTCATGATTGTCCGATTCTCAGTGGTGTCTAGCTGGCCACAGTCAGAAACCAAATGTTGGATTTGGGGACCTGGAAATTTGATCCAGCAAAGCATTCTGGTATTCTCAGTGAAATTACACAGCTTCTCACTAATCTAATACATGAAAATCAGAATGACCGTCTTAAGTCAAGCCTTGAATAATTCAGGTATCTAAGAGAAGGCTAAGGGTGTAAATTGAAGTAATAAAATAGCATGGAACATTCTCTATCCTTGAAAGTAAGCAAGAAAATAAGGTATTGTTATTGGGTTATCTTCAAACGAGAGAGAAATACTCAGCACACACGCTCACCTCAGTGTGATTCCAAATGTCATGTTGCTTAGCTTCCGCCTCTCTGCAGCCCAGCATATCCAGTAACCAACCCAGAAAGATACTTCAGGGGGTCTTTTTATTTGATGATCAAATGTCACTCTGTGCTGCATTGGAAAACTCCAAGATTTCATTTATCCACTGGGGCACTTTCTCATCTCATTTACTTTGCTCATCCATTTGATTTTTGCATTCCTCCTTTGCAGAAACTAAACTAAAAAGCTTTGAGCACGTAGTAGCAAAAGTCTACAAAACGTAGCTTGCATAGGCCAAGTAGGGAGCAAATTTTGTTCAGTGGCTAAACCTACATGCTCTCCCTTTGCTTAAGGGAGACCAGATTTAGCAATCTGTCAAAATTTGCTTTCCTTTGGCTTGCACCGGAAGCACTAAAATCCACGACCCTATGTTTTACCTGTGCAAAGTCTCTAATTATGACCTTTGCTCTGCTTTAGCTGCTTGGGAATTTGGCAGGCTTAATTGGAGGGACAAGCCAGCATAGTGTAGTGCTTATGAGGCACTAGGCTAGAATCTGGGAGACTGTGAGTTCTAGTTCCACTTCAGCCATGAAAGCCAGCTGGGTGACCTTGGATCCATTACTCTCGCTCTCTCTCAGCCCCAGGAAACAGGTAATGGCAAACCACTTTCAAAATTTTGTCAAGAAACTTGTAGGGACTTGTCCAGGCAGTCATCAGGAGTCATCAACATTCTGACTCAAAGGCAAAGGCACACACTTGTTTGTCTATGGCAGGGGTCTTCAAACTTGGCCCTTTTACGACTTGTGGACTTCAACTCCCAGAATTCCTCAGCCAGGCACGCTTGCTGAAGAATTCTGGGAGTTGAAGTCCACAAGTCATAAAAGGGCCAAGTTTGAAGACCCCTGGTCGATGGGTTTCTATATGAGGGCAGGTTCTGTTCATGCCCTGACTTGAAAGAAGAAACCCATAGCGAAATTTCACACAGCACTGTAGGAAGCAGCCTGCTCTGAAACCAGCAACTTGACTACATCCAATCGTCCAATAACCTCTGAAGCAGAGAGGTGGTCCTCAGCTCCAACACCCTGACCCTCCAAGCTGCAGTGAGGCCACACCTATGTTTCTTTACATCAGACATAGGTGAGAGTCTATAGCCAAGAAGATCCCTCGGTATCCCTCTTGACTTCAAATGTCCTTTTGGAGCAGGGTTCTCCAAAGTGGTCAATATTGACTTCAAGGGTTGATGGGCTAGGGTTGTTGTTTTCATTGTTATTTGTAGTACTATTAGTTAAGATAGTAGTTATCAAATTATTTTCATACAATAAATGTTAGGGGGTCAATGAATAATCTAAAACAGAGGTGTCAAACTCAATTTCATTGAGGGCCGCATCAGCATTGCGGTTGCCCTCAGGGGACCGGGTGGATATGGCTTGGGTGGGCGTGGCCTACTGGGTGGGCATGGCCAGCTCTACATCGTTCGCATCAAGGGTGCCTATGGGGGCCTGGGCAGGAGTGGGAGGGATCTGAGGGTCTCTGGCAGAAGGAGGGTCTCTGGGTCAGGGCCAAGGCAGTGGGGGCCGTTCCCTCACTGTTTCCAGGTTGGCTTCACGGGCCACATGAAACCACTTCATGGGCCGGATCCGGCCCCCCGGGCCTTGTGTTTGACATGTCTGATCTAAAACTTCATGAAGGGGTCAATGAATTGAAGAGACCCTTGGTTTTAGAGACAGCCACAGAGCAGTGACCAAGTATCAGACTTCTTTCTACCAGGGTACTCTCTAGGCACAGAGGCACTCTCGGAAAGCACACTTGGTCTGTGCAATGCCCAGGATGTTGTTTGAGAATGTGGTTTCCAGATCAGGAGAGAGAGAGCATCTTGGGGAAGTGGAAGGAGCTCTGTAATTTTGACTATGCCCACCTTAGCATCATATCTCTTCCTCCCACTGCAAGCATACAGTGATTGCCTGTGTTCAATTATTTAGTTCTCAAGAGAAAGAACCGGACTCAGTCACACTCTTGTTTAAGGAAAAGAAGACCCCTGTAACCCTTTCATTTTGGAAGAATCCAAGAGTCTTATATAAATTGCAAAACAATTCAGTTTACACTCTGCCTTTCTTCAAGGAGCCCATGGTGACAAAGCGAGCACACCCTGCTATTTTCCCTTCAACAGCCCAGTGCGGTAGGCTGAGCTAACAGTTGGCCAGAGTCATCCAATGACCTTGCATGGCTAACCTGATTTACACCTGATCGACCCACTCCAACTTCATAACTACTACATTTGTTTCTTTTGATTTAAAAAAATAATCGTAAAGAAAATAAATATGAGTGAGCGTTCAGATTGGTCCTGGAATTCCTGATCAAGAGAGCCCAGTCCAAAGTAGGTTAGCTAACTAAGTGGGTTGACACAAACAGATTGTCCATTGATCATTGATGAAATCAGCATGGCATTTACTTTAGATTTTACTGCCATTTTGCTCCTTTCGTAATGCCCTCGAAGGACGTTTGTCATTGGATAAAGTGGGGAAAATATGCACCATGAAAAAAATTAAAGTAAATAAAGCAACTTCTAGACTAGTAAATCAGATGTCATTAAAAACAAAAAATGTTGGCTGGGAGAATGGAGATGAAACAAACGTAGAATGTATCATCCATAGGATAGCAGGTTCAGAAGAGGAAAAAAATGGGAATAGTCGTAGGATAGGGGCTTTTAGCTGCGTGCAAGAGGCATTTTTACTGGACAAACTCAGGGCCAATGGCAGGAAATCCACTATCAGATTTCCTGCCCGGAGGTTGAAATTTAAAAGCAGGAAAGGAGAATCCCACCAGGGGCCTGGTACTGGGGAAGAGTAACCATTCCCTCCTACAGACCAACGTCTTTCATCCACCGGATGAGGAGCAGCTTTTGGGAGATGAGCAGGAGGCTTTAGAGAGGACCAAAAGAAAGGCTCAACCTGCTTTCCCCCACCTGAATTCCAGGATTTTACATCTAACCATGGTTAGAAAGAAGCAAGTTGAACACTACCTGAAAAAGTATGGAGGAGCCCAACAAAGCCAGCAGGGGGAATAGCCAGAGGGAGAAAGAGGTCAGTTCAGTGGGGAGGGGGGAGCAGAAAAATGAGAAAGATACCTCTGTTTTGAAATGGTCACGCCATAGGGCAGGGGTGTCAAACTCAATTTCATTGAGGGCCGCATCAACATTGCGGTTGCCCTCAAGGGGCCGGGTGGGCATGGCCTGGGTGGGCGTGGCTAGAGTGTGTATGGCCTACTGGGTGGGCGTGGCCAGCTCTACATCATTCGCATCAAGGGTGCCTATGGGGGCCTGGGCAGGAGTGGGACAGATCTGAGGGTCTCTGGCAGAAGGAGGGTCTCTGGGCCAGGGCCAAGGCAGTGGGGGCCGTTCCCTCACTGTTTCCAGGATGGCTTAGCGGGCCGCATGAAACCACTTCGCGGGCCGGATCTGTCCCCCGGGCCTTGTGTTTGACATGTCTGCCATAGGGCTTCCATTGTCTGGACTGGTGTTTCTCAACTTTGACTACATTAAGATGGATGGACCAACTCCCAGAAGTCCCCAGCCAGCATTCCTCACAGTGATCCAGGCAGTGGATCCTCCCTTCCTTTCAGAACCCTGATTGCCACAAGTAGAGGACTGGTTCTTCTGAACTGATTTTTTACCATCTAGGAAAAGTTGAAGCCTCCATCACCCGAGGAGGGGTATCTACAGTCCCCAACCCTCCAGTGAAGACACAGATCGTGAGCAAAACCTGTACAATTAAACTGAGTCATCCTCAAAGAGCAGCTTCATCTGCTAAGAAGGTGGCAAATCCATCACAGGAGACAGGACTTATCGCTGGCTGGGGGAGGGGGGAGGACAGCCCAGATTTTCCAAGCCCTTTGCCACCCAGAATAACATCAGACGGTGACACTTTGCAGACATCACGGCAAGGGAGAGAACAAAGCTCCGTTTGCAGCTGCGGCCATAGCTCAGTCTGTTTAAGGATGATCTGTGCAGCAAACAAGGCTTGCCCATTCATTAACCTACTCACAACAGTGAAGCCACATCCTGGTTAAACCAAGAAGGTAATATAGTCCTGCAGTGAGAGAAGATAGGAAGAAGGATGGGGCAATTCGAGGACGCGTTGTCTTCAGTCAGCCCGGAAATGCCATCGAACCTTTGCATTCTCTTTAGCTACACAGTTTAAGCAAACGATCCTTAAGCATCTCTTAATCAGATCCTACTTCAAGGCAGTTGCTGCTATATCAAGTATCACATCTACGCCAGCCCTCCTGATTGCGCTGGGCAGTAAGATTCTCCAGGATTCCCATTTTTGTCAAACATCTGGGCAGAATAGGTCCCAGTCGCACAACAGATCATTTGGCTGAAGGAGAGAGGAACGAACACATGTTCTGTGGAATAGGCTCAGCATCACAATGGGAGGAAGGTCTTAGAAAGAGGCTGCAAGGACTGGCCTATGGAGCATGTGAAGCATAGGTCATCATTGGGGGTAAAGCAAGCTGGGAAAAACTAGAAGTGGGCCAGAGGAAAGCATGGGACTGGTCATCAGTCAAAAGCACTCTTTGGCGAGATGGCAGGCAACCCTCCCTAATTCCTTCTTAAAGAAGAAAAACAAGCAGGTGAACTGACACTTTAGCTGTATTTTCGCTGTTGCTGTTTCTTTCCCTTTAGCTCTAGGGTTGTGATACTGTGGTTGCATTTTTTTTATATATTTTTTTCTCTTTTTAACTCTAAGGTTCTGTCTTTTTTTTTTTTTTGCAAGCAGAGATGCAAGCAGTAAAATGTTCGGAATGCAGTCGTGTTGTGTCTAATCGTGACTTTTGATGCTCTGTTTTCATGCCTTGTTCTTCAGTGTTTTCACACTCACAGCCGAGTGAGCTGGTGTTTTCAGCGAGTTTCTCCAAATCCTTTTTCCTAGGAGGCACCCATCACGCTAAATAATCCCGGCTTGTTCTTGCAAAACTGGGGCATGTTTTGCTTCCTTGCATAGGGCACCCTTCCCATATTGTCTACCTTGGTAACGGCAGAAAGCCCCCCCCCCGAACTGCCAAGTCTATCTCTTTCCAGGAAGTGATGGCGATATTTGTAAATCTAAAGTTTCTTTTAAGCTTTGCACTTTTAGAGTTCTGCACTATTTTCTGAACTGAAAATGTAGCCATAAGAGAGAGAAAAAAAAGCTAGGCTGCCTCGCTATTCTCTTCCAGATGAAATGTAACGCTTTAACAGACTTAATTCTCCGCTGGCCAGATCCACATGGAAAGCCAAGCAGAGGAACAGAAAACAAATCTCTCCAACAAGAAAGGGGCAGAAAACACAGACAGGAAGAAAGCAGTTAAGCCTGTGCACCCCTTCTGTCTCTTCCAGGATTTTGGCCAAACTGGCTCTTCGGGCAACAACCGAAGATGCTCTTCAAAAAAAAGGACAGGCTGTAAGGAGCTGCTGGGGAGGGGCAGAAAACCCAAGGGCTCCTAGATAAGCCGTTGTTAACATGATCCATATGGTACACAAGTTGCCTTTCTGTTTAACCAAAATGATAATGGGAAAAGGGAAAAATGCAAGGAGGGGGGAGGGAGCAGGACAGTGGTTGGGG
The DNA here is from genome assembly GCF_947247035.1 of Vipera ursinii. Lineage (NCBI taxonomy): Eukaryota > Metazoa > Chordata > Lepidosauria > Squamata > Viperidae > Vipera > Vipera ursinii. Next base: position 138,387,870 of record NC_139513.1, on the reverse strand, counting down.
TCTCCAACAGAGAATGGGAGCCAGGACAAAGACTGCTAGTAAAAAAATTCTGGACTTAGAAGTCACTCGGAAGGAGCTGCCCTGTTCTGTTCGTTTGCAGTTTAAGCTGCACAAACAGCAGATGCCCCCCCCCCCGCTCAATGAAACATCCACTCCCCTCACAAATAATTTTTCCTATATTAAAATATCACCAAACGCAAGATTTTTTTTTCCAGGAAATCTTGAAGTGAGTTTTTATGAAATGACACCCTTATCAAAAAAAAAATGAGTACAAACTGAGCAACTTTTGACTGCAGGACTACAGTTTTAAAATATGCCCTCAAGGATGTGCACCCGTATGCACACAGACGTGCATGTTTATGGAGAAAGATAGGCCCTACACATCTTTTCAAAAGATGCAAAGCCTATATTTGTCGCTACTCACAATCAAAGCGGAACGTTGTCCATGGGATCACGATGGGTCGGACACGACTTTGCAACTAACAACAACGACGACAACACAATCAAAGAGCCATACAAAAAAGGAAGAATATTTTTTGTTGCTGAACAAAATATAAGCTAAATACAGTTTAAAGGGTAGTCTGCATTCTATGTGTCACTATATTGATCACCACTGAATTCAGAGCTACTGGTATGTGAAAATGGGGGAAATACTCCCATTTAGGCTTTCCCAAAAATGCTTTGGGTTGAAGAAACAAAGGGTCAATTACAGGAAATCCTTTCTGCAAAAACGTTGGGATATACGTTCTTCAAAATATAAATCCTTACAGACCAATTCCTTCCACTTCACTCTCCAGAAAACCTTTATGTTAGTGTCCTTAAAAGAAAAAGGGAAAAAAATCCATTTATAACACAATTTTAAGGATGCTTATTCAGTCATAAATTCTACTCAGATCAATGGAATGTATTTCCAAGTAAGAGTGCTCACAATTGCTTCTGTTTTCAATGAAAAAGTGTCTGTCAATTGAAGATACTTTAGCTGAATATTTTATCTTCAACAATTTGATTTTAAATATGATTGTAATATGTTTAAAGTTTGGGACTGGGATATACTTAAAACATTTCAACTTAATGCATACAGTAAATGATTTTATTCATCTTCACTATTTTTATATTTACACCATCGTAATGCATCGGAAGCAAGCCACTTCCAAAAATAGGCAACTGTGACCTTAACCCAGAGTCACACTGATTACAATTGGTCCCACCAATAAATCAACTAAAACACTTTTATAGATCAATCTGCTAATTAAACCAATTAAAGCTTGCAGCCTAAATTTTAAATATTCAATATTCACAAATCACATAGAAAGCAATCAAAGGAGATTCGCGGGATCTGAACCAGCGTGCTTGCCAAATGAACGGTTCCATAATTTACCAACATTAACAATCCAAGGCACATTCAAATTGCTACAGCTGTTACAACCATATTAGATAGCACTTCTCCAAACAAACTATAAAAGGACCAATTCCCAAATAGAATGAAAGGCTCTGAAAACTGAAGTCTTAAGTAACCATTGTTGTGACGTTATCCTCTAAATTTTTATCCATTATCCATTTTGAAAATAAATCCAAATAGTGATCCAAATCATGATGTTTTGTACACCTGGGCATTTACAATGCTCAAATACTAGACTTTCTTTAAAATTAATCTTGTTTGATTGGCTTCGTGATCACTGTTATCTTAGATGATATCACTATAACTTTATTGTATCACTTTTATTCATTCTGCTGAGGATTAGGCTCTGACTTCGAGAAAATGAGCAAGATGCCAAAAGGGTAAAAGTTTTCCTTTGCTTTAGAGCAGGGGTGTCAAACTGCCGGCCCACGGGCCGGACGCATCACCAGGACCACGCCCACCCCATTGCTGGCAATGGGGAAAAAGCTCCAATACGTCGCGCAACATCATGTGACATCACGAGTTTGACATGTCTGCTTTAGAGAAATACATGTCCAGTAAACACAAAGGAAACCTGGATATTGGTGTTGACTGGAGTCATAATTATCCTTCCCAGAAACAAAGGGAGAACTGCTCTGGAATTATGTGCTGTCAGGATGTTGGCAGCAAAAAGAGATAAATCTCTGATTGAGCCTACTGTCCAATCCTCCTTGATTTTCAGAGCAGACTTACAACAATTCGTCTAGTGACCATTCAAAGTTACAACAGCACTGAAAAAAGTTACTTATGATTGTTTTTCCACACTTGCAACTGTTACAGCATCCCTTGGTCATATGATAAAAATTCAGATGCTTGGCAACTGACTTATATTTAGGATGGTTGCAGTGTCCCCGAGTCGTGTGATAATCACCTTTTGCAACCTTCTGACAAGTAAAGTCAATGGGGAAGCCAGATTCACTTAACAACAGTGTTACTAACTTAACCGTGGTGATTCACTTAACAACTGTGGCCAGAAAGGTCATAAAATAGGGGAAAATTCACTTAACAAATGTCTCACTTAGCAACAGAAATTTTGGGCTCCACCGTGGTTGTAAGTCAAGGACTACCTGTAACCAAATACAAAGTGGCTGAATTTGCTAAAAACAAAAAACAAAAAACAAAAACCAACCACCCTCAATTATTCAGCATTCCCCATCTTTTTGGAGAGAAGCAGGAAGGCCTGACTAAGACAAGAGGCAGGGAACACCCGCGTTAAATAGCTTGGGCCAATCAATGCCACTGTTTTGAGAAGACATATTTTATGCCCAAGGTTGGCTTTCACACTGCTTCTTTTTCTCACCTCACTAACAAAGGAAATAGAAATCTGAGTGGATACCATTTAGCTGCTCTCCCCAACGAAGTGCCTGCCTGCCTGCCACACTGAGCTGCACTGCAACAACTCTGTCTCTGGCCATCATGTCACTAAAAGATGACGGGGGAAGTACTAGTTCAATGCATTCAGCGGGTGTCAGATGAAAATTGCTAAGAGTACAGGTGTGTTTGGAAACACCAATAATGTTAATCTGCAGTTAAGAAGAGGATAAGAATTTGAGAAACCGGCTGTCCTCTGATTCACGGCAAAGTTGGGACATTTTTTGCTTAGCGCCAGGGTATCCCGAGGGACTGAAACAAATCAAGCTTTTCTGGGGGATTCTTCTTGCAAGCTCTAAAGCTTGAGCTTCATCTCTGCGTTTTTGTGTCCGATCTTGCAGGCTACAAACGCGATCAAATTTCTAAAGGGTTATGCACGACAGGAGTAATGGCCAATGAATGGGAAGCCCCATTCCTGGGCAGTATCCAGCAAGGCCCTTCCACACCCCTCCTTGCCCGGGAGTTGCAGGCAAAATAACGCCATGGATGATGAAGCAGAGGCTGCCTCAAACTGACAAGGCTGGATGGAAGCCGCTCTGCCTGCTCCCTGCAAGTTTGGTTAATTGACAGCTCACTAAACCGACAACCTGAGGGGATTTTTTTGTTTTTTGTCCAAGGCAATCAATAGGAAACGTATGTGTAGAGAGGGCGCTCCCACTTTTAAACGCCCCTCCCTCCCTCCCTCCCTCCCCTGCGCCTGCAAAACAGAGACCCCGGGCAGGCCATAGAAAAGGCAAGAGCCATTGCCACGCCGAATCAAAATTCCTCAAGAGACGCTGCTCCTCGAGCCCCAGGGGTCACTGAAGAGACAGCCTCAGACAAAGGCCACCGCTTTCTGGTTGTCCCCCCCCCCCGATATATTTATTTTATTTTAATTCCATTTATATCCCGCCCTTCTCCGAAGACTCAGGGCGGCTTACAAGCTTAGCAGTAGCCTTCATTCTATGTATATGCCTGCTTATTAGGGCTTTCACACACACCCCAAGCGGCATTATTACAAAGTCAGCTTAATTGCCCCCAACAATCTGGGTCCTCATTTTACCTACCTCGGAAGGATGGAAGGCTGAGTCTAGTCTCCATTTCTCCTTCTAGTTCCAGTTCTCCTCTCCTAGCTCTTAGTCCTTCTTTTAGTCATGTTATGCTAGCTTGTTTTATTTTATTTCTCTCTCACATGCATTTAGCCCCCTTTTCTCCAAGATCGGGCGAAAGGAGCCGCCCGCAACGCCGCAAGCCCAACAAGCTTTCACCGCCGGCCCCTTTTCCCAGCCTCGGCTGGCGTCCAGGCAGCCGCCGCTGCCTGCCTGTGCAACTCCCCGCCAAGTAAATAAAACTTTTTTTTTTTCCCCGAGGGTGGGATGGACTTCCCACCGCACTTTCCCCACGCCAAGGCGGGCGCCCAACCCCGGAGCCTTGCCGAAGCTCCCCGTACACGCGCTGCCTTTCCAAAACACCGGCAGGCAAGTTAATCGGCGACCTTTGCTCTCTTGTGTGCAGGATTTACGCCCCAGCGGCAGGCCGGCCCCTCCCTTCAGGAAAGAGCCCCCCCCCAGGCCCACCCGTGCCGGCGCCGAAGAAGAGCCTTCGGGGGAAGAAAATAAGGCTCCACGGAGCACAATGGTGGGATCCTGCGGGGTGCCAAGAGGGCTTGGGATGCTTGGCGTCGCGCACCCGTCCCACCAAATAACGGTTGGGCTTTCCGGGGGAGGGGAGGGGAGGGGAGGGGGGGAGGGGAGTGAGGTTTTGCCCAGCCCGCTTTCGACACGCACCGGCCCTGCGCGACGGACCCGTACGAGCTTCCTACACACAATACCTTCCGCTCCTGTTTCTCTCCCGCCTGCATTCCTCAACGCTGATCTCAGCCCCGACCCGACCCGAAGGAATCAATCAGCCCCGTGGGACTTTGGCAGCCGGACCGCCGCCTCCTCTCCTCTCTCCCCCTCCCCACTCTCGCGCGTGGCCATCCCCACTTTCACACGCGGCGCCCGAAGGAACATCCACCCCCCGATCCTCCGCCGCAATCGGCTCCTTCCCCTTTCGGTTAATCCTCCGACACTGCCCGTGGGGTTGGGTCACGGTGGGAGCAGCATCCCGGCCACCCGCATCCAGCCGTCGCCACCATCCTCTCCCACCCGTTGATTCTGGCAAGTCCAAGCCAACCCCCCCGCCCCTTTCCCTCCCCCCCCCCCTGGCAACTGCCCCAACGCCTAAGGCAGCGTTTCCCAACCTTAGGAACTTGAAGATGCGTGGACTTCAACTCCCAGAATTCCCCAGCCAGCTATGCTGGCTGGGGAATTCTGGGAGTTGAAGTCCACGCATCTTCAAGTTCCTAAGGTTGGGAAACGCTGGCCTAAGGTCCCGTCCACCACGGAGTCCGACCGGCATCGCCCGGCCTCCGAGCTGGCGTCCGGTCCGCAACTCCGCCCCGCTCCTCGTCCCCGCGGCCCCCTGACAGCGCTTCTGCTGCCACTCACCTACTCATCCCTGCCTGTCCCTAGCGGAACCCGGCGCAGCCACCTGGTCCGCGTGGCCCGGGGGCTTCAGCTGCGGCGCCGGGCGCTGCGGCGCTGTGGGCGGCCGCGGGACTCCGCATTCTCTTTGCCACCCGGCGGGGACGACGCGGCACCCGAGATTGCTGCTCCTCCCTCGGCCAGTCGAGCCAGCGGTTTCCCAGGCTGCGCGCCTCCCCTTCTCTCTGCCTCCCCTTCCCTCCGCCCCGGATCCTCCCCGTTGCTCCAGCGTCCTGCCCACGTCCCTCCCCTTCCCTCCGGCTCTGCTCTCGGGCCTTCCTTGCTGCCGCGCTGAGCTTCCCCGCCTTCTACGATCGTTCTTAAAAAGACAGAGAGAGCAGCGCCTTCTCCCCAAAGGGGGGAATTGCTGTCCGCTGCTTTGATTTTGATTTTGTATTTTAATTCCATTTATATCCCGCCCTTCTCCGAAGACTCAGGGCGGCTTACAAGCTTATTTATTTATTTATTTTTATTTTTATTACATTTATATCGCGCCCTTCTCCGAAGACTCAGGGTGGCTTACAAGCTTATTTATTTATTTATTTTTATTTTTATTACATTTATATCCCGCCCTTCTCCGAAGACTCAGGGCGGCTTACAACCTTAGCAGTAGCCTTCATTCTATGTATATGCCAGCTTGTTGTGGCTTTCACACACCCCCTAAGCGGCATTATTACAAAGTCAGCTTAACTGCCCCCAACAATCTGGGTCCTCATTTTACCTACCTCGGAAGGATGGAAGGCTGACGTGGGAACGGGGTGTGATCCACCGAAAAGGGCATTTTCTTTCACTCTTTCAATTTTGTTACATCTCCATTGGGGAACCAAGAAAGAACGGCTCTTGTCCTTAAATTTCCATTTCCAGGGGGTGGGGTTTTTTGTTGGGTTTTTTTTTTGGTGGGGGGGGAGGGTTAAGTTTATACTTAAGCCGTTAGTAAGAAATAACCACCACCGTACTCCTTCAGGTCGGGAGATGCAGACTGACATACATACTGTGACCACAGCCCTGACATGCTGTTTTCTTAGATATGCTTACTGTAAATCTGTCACTTATTTATTTTTATTTATTTTTATTATTACATTTATATCCCGCCCTTCTCCGAAGACTCAGGGCGGCTTACAAGCTTAGCAGTAGCCTTCATTCTATGTATATGCCTGCTTATTAGGGCTTTCACACACACCCCAAGCGGCATTATTACAAAGTCAGCTTAATTGCCCCCAACAATCTGGGTCCTCATTTTACCTACCTCGGAAGGATGGAAGGCTGAGTCAACCTTGAGCCTGGTGGGATGCCAACCTGCACTAATTGCAGGCAGCTGGTGTTACTTAAGGAGACATTAGCCCACTGCTCCACCAAGCCCACTGCTCCACCAAGACAATTTCAATAAATATTCCTTCTGACTGCAGAAATAGCCCTCAATTCAAGACTTGCCTTATTTTTGCATCTTGTAGCTCTGTCCTACAGATCAGGGTTCTTGCTCTCTTTACCCATGGCACCCTTCGGAGCCTTAATGTTGTTTATTGTGAACTGTAGTAATTTTCAATGTTTACGGTGCTGAAATTAGCACAGAGAATGAAATGTGAGGATTACAACAAATTGATCCTATGCCTGGCAGTTAAATTTGAGTAGGCCACGGGTGTCCAACTCAACCGCGCCACGTGACATAGCGTGATGTATCGCGACGTTTTTTTGCCTGCACGTGACACATCCAGCCCACAGCCGCCAGTTTGACACCCCTGGGATAGTCTCTGAAAGTTAATGTGTTCCCCTAGAAATATGGCATAGCCCTCTGGGGGATCAAAAGGCCCACTCTGAGAACCATGGTTAAAGACTATTAATAAAACTACGTATCATGAGCAATCTGTTCTTCACTTTTCCCTGTGTCCATCCATCCGTCCATCCAACCTTTTTTTAATCATTTAATTTTTTTAAGCCACCTCTTCAGGACAGTCCATGACCAAGACAGTTTACTATGGACAGATTAAGCTCTTCAAAAGGGATCAAAGCCACAGGGCTTAAGGTGATCTCATATTTACTCAGGTAGTTACTGTTGCAGGGTTTCTGTACCCCGCTTCAATTAATATTCCGGGCGTTGTGCTTCTAGAAGAGAGCCAGGCCAGCTATCATCACAGACAATACTTGATCAAGTGGAATTGTGTGTGTGTGTGGCGGGGGCGGGGGAAGAATGGAGGAATGGAGTCTTTTTTTTCCCTTGCATCAGGCGAAAATCCTTGCCATGGATGGCATTTAGCAGAGCATCTGCTGGGACAGATGAAAAGACCTCTATTAAATATCCCTGGTGGAACAGAATATCGGAATATAAAATTATACCTCACTCATAGTTGAAATTAATTGCAATATTACCTCTGGCTCCATTTTGTTATGCTAATTCCCAGGGTTGCCTTTGATTGTTCCAATCCCTAGTTTTAAATTTTCATTTTGTAAAATGCTTTTTCTTTAGCAGATATTTTTACAAAAAAAACAACACATGGTGGTCAATATTCAGTGCCATGATTCCCTAACGAACTTTAAACCCATCTTCAGTATTCCAACCAAAAAAAACCCCAATGGCATTTTTTTATTCTATGAAAATGCTGATTATCATGTAATATAGTAAATAAGCTTGCAAAGCATACAGTATTCGACTGATGCCTGTTTAAGCTTGTGCTATTTCCTCTCTTCCCCCAATTCCAGTTCCCCTCCCCCATTGCTGGCTATAGCTTGCACAGCACACAACCCACATGCTTAGAAGTCTAATGAATAAGGATTGAAAAAGTAACCAATGAAACAGAGCAAATCCCTCTTTTAACCATCCTTCAGAGCAGTACAAGAAGTGGGTATCTGCTGATCTCTCAAGGGATTTTTTAAAAAAAAAACCTGGTTTCATTTAGCATGTCCACCAATTGTGTTAAAAAATAAGATACATTTAAGAGGAACATATTATTACTGTACTATCCTAGAAAAGAGAAATTAAAAAATTGGTAGTATGTAGACTGGGACAACACTTTGACTTCATTTGTGTTTACTATATTGTGAATTGTCCCTGATGCTCATGAAAATCATCAGTGTTGTGTTTTATGGAAACCATCTTTATATCTAAGGAAGGATATCAGTGAAGATTGTAATATGCTGCTGCAGTCAAAATTAAAAGCAGCTTTGCCTCTGCCCTCAATGAATGAAGGATAAGACTTCATATTTATGGGTTGTCTCCATAGAAACAGGAGTGGATCCCCAGAAGGCAAGGCAGGGGAGAGAGCATGGATGGATTATGCCAAGGGGGAAATCATCAGAATAACTATATCATAACAGCAAGCAGCAAAATATTGCAAAACTGGCAGAAGTCCATGAAGCAGCACAGATGATGATAAGAAAGAAGAGGGTCTGGTTTTATGATCAGTTGCAATACAACTACAATCCCAAACAATTTGCAAAGAGTTCTGATTGGGCCATAATCAAGATAATCCTGAGGGTGGCGTTTCTGTTATTATTTTAATGATCAGAAAGTATAGGAGTTTCACATTTTGGGAAGAAACTACAGAATAGACTGAGCCTAAAGGACTCTTTCTAAGTGGTAGTCAAAGTCTCGCCAGGAGTTTTCTGACCTTCATCTGCATAATGAATTATTTTATGTTATTATTTTACTCCCGTCTTAAGAAACACAATTCTGGCTGGCTCACAACAGTAAAAAAAAAACAACTAAAATCCAGGAGAGCATAAACCAAAACTGGTCCCTCAACCATTCATTCTCCTTCAATGCAGCCAACCCTACCATCTTTAGGCTCCAGTCTCACCCAATCCCAGCCCTTCACCCCGCAGCCAAATATTCCCCATTTTGTCTCGCAAACATTGGCTAGCGGTTTAACAAATACACAGCACACGGCATGTCTAAAATAGTCTGGAAGTGGAAGATGGGCAATTACTGGCAAGAGGGCAAAGTACAAAAACAGGGTATCCCAGAAAGAACTCCTCAAGAAGCCAGAGGTTTGCACAGTCCCTTTTATGATCTGTTGAAATCCTTTCCCAAACAATCAAAACATGAATCACTACTTGACTATTACCGTATATGTTGAATGAAAACTCTGGCGCTTCTGCCCGTGTCAAGAATTAAAAGTTGAACTGGCTCTTGGCAGCCACTGGTCTGAGCTCCCAGGATGGGAAAGTTGGCCACTCTGAAATTTGATGAAATAAAAGTCAACGCATTGACTGTAAATATGGCCAAGAATACTGGGATCTTGAATTCAGCAGGGGTCCCATGGATTTCTCATCAAGGACTGCAAAGTGACATTTGCAGGGAGCAGGAGAGAAAATTTCATAAAGGTGGTAGAAGAGCATTAAAGTATGGTTTGGTTCAAAAGTTACTATTTGGATTGATTATTTTCCTCTGTTACGGTATACGTGAATGGGATCTTGCTCTCCTTTTTAAGATTGCAAATGAGGGTAACAGTAACTACAGCAATGTAAGACTAAACTAAGGCCTATTCACTTAAATATTCATTATAGCACAGGGGATGAAGTGTCTCTGTATTCGCAAAATCTTTCTCCTCTGCCTGATCCGCTTCAAAAGCAACACAATGATCAAAACGTTTCTCCTGGTTAATTACTCTCTACTGGAACAGGGATTGACACCATCAGCAGAAATCTGGCTGAAACCTCCCTGTTAAAGAGTACCCATCAGTGTATCCCATGGGGAAGAGGACATTCCTCTAAGCTCATTAATGGTTTAACTACAAAATTATGATGATCTTGGAGCCAGGGTTTTAAAAAATATGGCATTTCCCCCCCCCTTTTTTTTAGCGAAAGAAAAACATGTGATAATTCCCTCCCCTCACTACCAGTTCTTTTTCTGCATGTTGGTTTACCTGGGATTGTCCCATCAACAACTTAAATTATGTTTCTGCAAGCAGTGGATACTTGTCCTATACAGCAAGAGCAGCTTTGTTCCTAAAGTGGGGGAGGGGGAAATGACAAAAGCCCCAAGTTGCCTTGCAAAATGAGGCCAGTTGTCAAGAATCCCGTTTTTCCTTGCTTGGACATAATCATGTACAAGTATGGGTCCTTTTTCCCCATTAGAGGGCACCGAATCAGTGACAACAAAGGCTTGAAAGAGGATGACATATCATTTTGATTCTCAGTGTCTGACTCCTCTGTTCAAACTGCAAACACTAGTGCTTTTAGCCTAGGAGGTTCCTAACATGTTGGTCAAAGACCGGTCACACTTAACACTCATTTCTGCTAATTGATGGGCCTATTAAGACCTGCTTTATAGCTGAGGGCAGGCCTTGAGGGCAGGCCTTGAGTCACTGCTTATAGTTTACAAAAAAACATTGAGCTCAGTACACTGAAGTGGGAATGAGAAGACACATTCCAATAAAACCAAGAGCATTTGTCCCAGAAGATTTTAAACCATCTGCATCCTGCCAAAGAGATCACAATCACCATCATGCTCCAACACAGTCTTTAAGAGGAATCAGGAATTCTCAGTTAGAAGAACTGGATATGCTCAAATCTGTCCATCCCATCCTGGAATTCTCTGTCCACAGAGATTCAATGGGGGCTGATCTACACCTCACAGTCTGAGTAAGCATGTGAATTACCTGCTTCCCCAACCAACCCCCACTTATTTCGCTGACCCAAGAGCCCCCTCTCTACCCATTCTTGCTGAAAAAAGGTATTAACATATTCCCCATATTTTGAGGTAGGCAACAGACCAAAACTGCATTGTAAATCCTAAAGCAAGCTTAATTTCTGGCTTAAAAATAAAAAGTTCAAGACCCAGAAACTCTTGGGATTATCCATTGCAGTTCTTAAATCTCATCCATCCAAATATAACTACTTTGGACACAGATCATTGTTATTCTACCAGACTTCATATAGAGAGCCAGTTTGGTCTAATGGTTAAGGCACCAGGCTAGAAACAAGGAGTGTGTGAGTTCTAGTCCTTTTTAGCTTTTTAGGCTTGATGTTATTTATCCAAGACTTCTTCACCTTTTCATATCAAGTTAGTGGTCAGACATCTAGTTTAGAAACTGTTGCTTTAAGCAAATAAACAAACAAAAGGTGGTAACTTTGCTCGTATTCCTTGCAAGACAAATAGATCTGTCCAGGCTGAATTGGCGATCTTTAGAATTATATGTGATTTTTAAGAAAACCTTTCCTTAGGGGGAAAATATGTAGATACGGTAAAGGTAAAGGTTCCCCCGCACATGCATGCTAGTCGTTTCCAACTCTAGGGGCCGGTGCTCATCTCCATTTGAAAGCTGAAGAGCCAGCGCTTGTCCGAGGACGTCTCTGTGGTCATGTGGCCGGCATGACTAGACGCCAAAGGCGCACGGAACGCTGTTACCTTCCCACCAGTGGTCCCTATTTTTCTACTTGCATTTTTACGTGCTTTCGAACTGCTAGGTTGGCAGAAGCTGGGACAAGTAACAGGCACTCACTCTGTTACGCGGCACTCAGGATTCGACCCGCCAAACTGCCGACCTTCTGATCGACAAGCTCAGCGTCCTAACCCACTGAGCCACCGCGTCCCTTTTATAAAAGATGTAGATACTTCACAGCAAATTTTCCTGGATGCTTCAAAAGTAAAAAGAAAAGTAGGGGAAAGGAAGCTCCTTTATGGTCCAGATATTAGGGTTCCCCGGTCTTCAGTAGCTCAAGCCAGCATGGCTGGCAATGATGGATGCTGGAAGCTATAGGATAACCAACATTTGGAGGGCTGCCAACCTTCTGTACCTGTGTTAAACAGCCCAGTTTGGTGCTATATTGCACTATCTCAGTGATGGCGAACCTTTTAGAGACCGAGTGCCCAAACTGCAACCCAAAACCCACTTATGTATCGTTGGGTGCCAGGTGGGCGTGGCGTTGAGTGGGCGTGGCTGCAGTGGTCATGGCAGACTGGGTGGGACTAAAAAGTTCAATCAATCAATTCTAACTTTGCGAGATCTTTTTTCCTGCAAGAAGTTGAAATTGACTGATTGAATATATATTTTTTGTACACAGTGGTGGAGGCCTAAAGCGAAAAGGTTTTATAAAACCCAGCTGAAGGCCTAGGACTGGGGCAACAGTGCACGTGCCCACAGAGAGGGCTCTGCGTGCCACCTGTGGCACGCGTGCCATAGGTTCGCCCACCACATCACTATCTAATGTAGAGGTCTCCAACCTTTTGGGCATCAGGGACCGGTTCCGTGGAGAAAGGTTTTTCCACAGACTGGAAAATGTGTGGTTGTGTGCGCTGTGTGCATCCCATGGATAGAGCTTTGCTTGTTTGTGTGGACCGGTTGCTGGCATGCTGTGGCCCGGTACTGGTCCAAGGACCAGGGGTTGGGGACCCCTGATCTAATACATGCTAAAAGAGTGCCTATCAGTTTGGCCACTAATGCAAAAAATCATAATAGATGCTGTGTGATGGAAAAATGATGGTTTGGAAAGGAAGTGTGAGTTAAAATAGTTTACAATTGAAACAGGAAATTAAAACCAGCATGTTTTATTCCTGCTGTGTCCTACTAATCGGCATAACAAGGCCTTAAGGAAAGCTCCCATTTTAAAAAATCCAGCAATCATCTCAGAGAGGGCTTGGTCTTTCATTCTGGAATTCTGTCTGAAAGCAAAGATGAAAAGGAGTTGTTTCTGTACTAGCTGGGATTATATTATACTGCTGTTGCCCCTACCGCAGCCTCTGTAAGAACGATGCTGTGGAATGCCACTTGGGGCTTAATGTACGGGAATAAATTTATTTATTTATTTATTTATTTATTAGTTTTTATAAACCGCCCTTCTCCCGAGGGACTCGGGGCGGTGTACAGAGGAAGGAAGGTATACAGATTGAACAATAAAGATAATAAGAAACACTAATGAACACAAACTGGGACCCCAATTAACGCTATCATGCCAGGCCAGCCTGCTGAAACAGGAAAGTTTTTAAGTCGCGACGGAAGGTACGGAGGTCAGGGGCCATCCGGATTTCTGTTGGTAAGGTGTTCCAGAGGGCTGGCGCACCCACTGAGAATGCCCTCCCCCTGGGGGCCACCAGCCGACATTCCTTGAGCGGTGGCACCCTGAGGAGGCCCTCTCTGTGGGAGCGCACAGGACGGTGGGGTGCTGACATCGGCAGAAGGTGCTCCCGAAGGTAGTCCGGACCCATGCCATGTAGGGCTTTGTAAGTCATCGTTAGCACCTTGAACTTCACACGGAAGGCAGCCGGAAGCCAGTGCAGCGCACGGAGGAGAGGTGTGATATGGGAGTATCGGGAGGCTCCCAAGAGTGTCCGTGCCGCCGCACTTTGCACCAGTTGAAGCTTCCGAGTGGATCTCAAGGGCAGCCCCATGTAGAGAGCGTTACAATAGTCTAGGCGAGATGTCACAAGGGCATGGGTGACTGTACGTAAGGAATCCAGGTCCAGATAAGGCCGTAGTTGGCGAATTAGTCGAACCCGGGAGAAGGTCCCCTTGGTCACAGCTCCAATGTGGTCTTCCAGGGAGAGCTGCGAGTCTAGGAGGACACCCAGGTTGCGGGCCCTATCAACAGGGGGAAGTAACTTGTCCCCAATGTTAAGCAGTGGGACGTTCTGGATCTCCTGGCTTCCCGGTACGTACAGCCATTCAGTCTTGTCCGGGTTCAGTTGAAGCCTGTTTCTCCCCATCCATTCCCGGACCGCTTTCAGGCAGCGGGACATCACGTCTAGGGCATCACTGATATTGTTTGGAGTTGAGATAAAAAGCTGGGTGTCATCAGCATACTGATGGTACCCTACTCCAAAACTGCGAATGATCTCACCCAGCGGTTTCATGTAGATGTTGAACAGGAGAGGCGAGAGGACCGACCCCTGAGGGACTCCGCAAGCGAGAGGCCTCGGGGTCGACCTCTGTCCCCCTGTCAGCACCGACTGCGAGCGACCCTGGAGAAAGGAGGAGAACCAACGCAGAACCGTGCCTCCCACTCCCAGTCCCCTGAGGCGTCGCAGCAAGATACCATGGTCGATGGTATCGAAAGCCGCCGAGAGGTCTAATAAGACTAGGACAGAGGAATGGCCCCTGTCCCGGGCTCTCCAGAGATCATTCATCAGAGCGACCAATGCCGTCTCCGTGCTGTAGCCCGGCCTGAAACCCGATTGGTACGGGTCTAGATAAACCGCTTCATCCAGGATCTGAGGAAGTTGGTGCGCCACCACGCTCTCAACAACCTTCGCAAGGAAGCGAAGATTGGAGACTGGACGAAAGTTATTCAAAGAGGATGGGTCCAAGGTGGGCTTCTTGAGGAGAGGTCTCACCACCGCCTCCTTCAAGGCGGTGGGGAAGTGACCCTCACTCAGAGAAGCAGAGATGACTGCTAGGAACCAGCCTCGTGTCGCCTCTCGAGCTGCATAGGCCAGCCAGGAAGGGCACGGGTCCAGTAAGCATGTGGAGGAGCTTAACCTTCTCATAATCCTGTCCACTTCCTTAGGAGTTACAGGATCAAATTCTTCCCAGATGACGTCGACAAGACTGTCCATGTCTTGTTCTTCCATCTCAGCCCAGTTGGAGTCCAGACCAGTTCGAATCCGAGCGATTTTATCCAGCAGATATTGACCAAATTCCTCGGCTCGACCCTGCAAGGGTTCCTCCCTCACCTCTTGGTTTAATAGGGAGCGAGTCACCCTGAACAAGGCAGCTGGGCGATTATCTGCGGACGCGATGAGGGTGGAAAAGTAGTTGGATTTTGCCACCCTTATCGCAGCGAGATAAGACCTGGTGAGGATTCTTAGTCGCAATCGGTCGGATTCGGATCGACTGGACCTCCAACGGCTCTCTAGGCCCCGTCTCCGACGCTTCATCTCCCGGAGCTCCTCGGTGAACCATGGGGCTCGCTGGGATCTGCGCCGGGTCAGAGGCCGCAAGGGTACAACTCGGTCCAGAGCCTCCGTGGCTGCCTTTTCCCAGGCTTCCACTAAGGCTTCCGCCGAGCTGTGAGCAGGGGGTGCATGCGAGTCCCTAAGCGCTGCCTGGAACTTATCAGGGTCCATTAGGCGCCTAGGGCGGTACCATCTGACTGGCACCGTGCACCCACGGTGGGGGGTGGCAAGGGGGAAGTCTAGCCGCAGGAGGTGGTGATCGGTCCATGACAGGGGCGTAACAGTTGTGGCACCCCCACCGACATCATCACGCCACCGTCCAGACAAGAACACCAAGTCTGGGTTGTGGCCTCTCTCATGAGTCGGCCCAGAAATTATTTGCAACAGGTCCATGGCCGTCATGGAAGCCATGAACTCCCGAGCCAGTTCGGACGATCCTCCCAGGGACGGTAGATTAAAGTCGCCCAAGACCATGAGTCTTGGGAATTCAACCACCAACCCTGAGAGGACATCGAGTAGCTCGGGTAGGGCCGCCGCTGCACGATTAGGTGGTAGGTACGCCAGCAGCAGACCCAGCTGCGCCCCTGGGCCGAATCTCAGTAGGAGAGACTCACACCCGACCATCTGAGGGACGGTGGTCTCTCGCGGGCTAAGGGATTCCCTGATGATAACTGCCACTCCCCCGCCCCTCCCATGAGCCCGGGGCTGGTGCAGTACCTGGAAACCTGGCGGGCAGAGGTCAACCAGAGGAACACCCCCCTCTGGGCCCAGCCAGGTTTCCGTGATGCAGGCCAGGTCCGCATGCTCACTCTCCAATAGGTCACGAATGAGGTGAGCTTTGTTGGCTGCGGACCTTGCATTCAGGTAGACCAGCCTCAGCATGGGAGGGTGCGCACCTTTGCTCCCGGGTCCTCCGGGGGAGAACAGAGGGTCGGAGCGTCTCACCGCCTTTACAGAGCGGAGATGACACTCCCGGTGACGATACGGCCCTCTGTCTGTGCACCTTCTGCCATTCCCCACCATCCTAGGGATGGGACGTTCGTCAGTACGCCACTGGGTGTTATCGGCGACTGGCCCTCGTTGTACGCCGTCGCGAACGGCCGTGGGCCTGGCATGCGTTATGGTGGCTGGAAGGTGTGCCTTTCCCGCGCAACCATAGTCTCCTCCCTCCCCCCTCCCTAACCCCACAAAAAACTTAGCTAAGAACTTAATCAGGGGCCTCTTGATGGGAATGTGCTGGAGGCCCCTGACCCTGCCCGGCCATCTCTCAGAGGCCCAGTGGTTGGGCCCGTCATCAAGATTGGATGTGATGCAGGCGGGTCGCACCCAGGAGAGTGGGGAACCCCTGAGGGCGTGCAGTGCTATGCTAGAGTATTGAACGGGCATAGTCACAGGTGGTTCCAGGAAGGCTGTCCCCTGGATGGTGAATTTGCAGGAGGGTCGAGCCGGGTAGGTGCGTATCTGGATCGTCGCCCTGCCACTGCCACTTGGCCGGGCGAACCCCCAGAAGCAGGCCACTCCTCATCCTCTCACGATGGGTTGTGTCTCTGCTTCCGGAGGTGGTCCAGAACGTACTCTGGGTGAGGCATACCCCATAGAGCTCTCACCACTATGGGGTAGCAGGTGTATGGCCCAGCCACTCTGCCACCGTGGCTAGCACCCAGGCCCGTTATGTCCTGTGGGGAAAGAATGGGCAAAGATGGGTGAGAATGGGCAGAAGGCAGGATGGAGGGATCCATTAATTGGCGTCAGCTCCGGTGGATTATCCCTGCAGGAACATGTTATGAAAGCAAATCCATTTTCCTCAGTCTCAGCTTCACGTTCCCTCCGATACCTTCCACATCATTTAGCAGTAAAAAAAAAATCCACCTAGAGAGGCAAGGAGGTGGCAGCAAGCATATGGGACTGTAAAAGGAAAGAATGGAAGAAAAGGTGGGTTGGTTGGGTAAGGCCTAGTTAATCTTGCCTCCATTCAGGTAAGATGATTTGATGCATTTATTTCTTTGTTTTCAACAACACCAGCAATACTTAACATATGGGCCTGATTTATTTATTTTTTTAAATGAAGCGGAGCTCCTGCTTCAAAGTTTGAAATTAAAGTACTGGTTCTAACTATGTGCTCTTCCCTTCACCCTTTTTGATACTGTTCTACATTTCACAGGCAAAGAAGTTCATGTTACCTTTCTCTGTAAATCAAATGAAACTCAGCTGTCATTCCAGTGCAAATTGACAGCAAGCTCAACTTTTGTGCTTGATTAAAGCCAAGTTGGTACGATATCCAAGTTTCAGAAAGTGCTTAAATGATGCAAGGAGATTCATCAATTGTGCATCCTGTAAAATGCAACATTACAATTGCAAGAAAAATAATTTGCCTTTGGAGGCAGAAAAAAACATTTTGTTTCAACGCTGAAGTTGCAATGTGCATAAGTGCACACATAAGTGAACTGCGGATACCATACTTGTATATCTGATCAGTCTGACTGCAGAGGGTAAAATGACATGGACAGCACATTTGGATTGAACTGCACATCACAGCAGAGTTTAGCTATCTTTTATTGAATTAAGCATAAGTAGCTGGACTTGATAAGACAAAAGCCGATAAATTACACTGTTGTATATGAGGTGTAAACCCCACCATTCTAAACATAATTTCAACGACTAAATGCAGCCCCCACATTAGAACTGGAAATATTTTGTCCTGTACATTTTGGACAACCTCTAAAGATTAAACATATTCTAACAAGAGGAAGGTAACTGCTATTCTATTATGATTGCTGCATGGGTAGGCTGCTTAGAGTCTGGAATTGAAGTGGCATAAATAATACAGGGAATTTTAAAAAAAATGGATAGAACTGTGCAAATCTTTAAAGGGTGCTTCATTTCATCAAAGATTTCAGTGAAGTTCCCCTTGGATTAGGGGACGGTTAAATGATGATGGTTAAATTAGAAAAATGAAGCAAAGGTATTGTATTAAAGGTAAAGGTAAAGGTTCCCCCGCACATGCGTGCTAGTCGTTTCCGACTCTAGGGGCCGGTGCTCATCTCCGTTTCAAAGCCGAAGAGCCAGCGCTTGTCCAAGGACGTCTCCGTGGTCATGTGGCCGGCATGACTAGCACGGAACGCTGTTACCTTCCCACCATAGTGGTCCCTATTTTTCTACATGCATTTTTACGTGCTTTCGAACTGCTAGGTGGGCAGAAGCTGGGACGAGTAACAGGCGCTCACTCTGCTACGCGGCACTCGGGATTTGATCCACCAAACTGCCGACCTTCTGATCGACAAGCTCAGTGTCCTAACCCACTGAGCCACCGCGTCCCTTTTATTGTATTAATTGACCCTAATTAATTATACTGTGGCTAACATTAAAATAGATATATAAGCATAAGTATAGGCGTGATGGTTTAGTGGTTAAAGATGCTGAAAGCTGACAGCCTGGGTTTAAGACCCAAGCATTGCGCAACAGGGTGAGCTCCTGTTACTTGCCCCAGCTCCAGCCCACCTAGCAGTTCAAAAGCATGCTAATGCGAGTAGATAAAGAGGTACCACTTCCGTGGGAAGGTCACAGGGTTCCATGCCCCTCAGTGTACACTCATGCAGGCCACTTGACCCCGGAAATGTTTTCAGACCACACTGGTTCCCTCAGCTAAGAAATGGAGATGAACAGCGCCCCCTAGAGTTGGACACGACTGGACAAGGGAAACCTTTACCTCCATACAATAAAATTGACAAATATAACTTTAGCATTATGTAAGTAATACACTAATAATTATTCTATTACTATAATATTGATACATTAAACATTTTCCTACTTTATTCCAATATTAAACAACAGGGCTGGTTTCTGAAGCATACTAAAGAGCACAGTTGTTTTAAGGTGTATTGATGACTGAAACTAATCTCCCTTGTTCTTTTGTGTGGCAGTTGCCAGGAGTCAACACACTGACATGAAGTGGTTGGGGTGTGTGTGCATGCATGCACGCGCGCACACACATACACACCACTTCAAGTCAGTGTGCTGACTCCTGGTGACTGCCAGTTGTCTTGGCAAGCCTTTTCAGAAGTAGTTTGCCCTTGCCTCCTTCCTAGGGCTGAAAGAAAGGGACTGGCCCAGGATCACTCAGTTGGCTTTCTTCCTAAGGCAGGACTAGAACTCAAGTCTCCTGGTTTCTATTTATTTATTTATTTAATTATATTTTTATACCGCCCTTCTCCCGAAGGACTCAGGGCGGTGTACAGGGCAATAAATACAAAAACAGGATACAAAAGTTAAAAGCGATTAAATAAATGCCCAAGGTTAAAACAATAATTAAGATGTATTTAAAACCCCAACCCTAACCCATCAGACCAGGTCAGACTGCTCAAATAGATCCGTTTTTAGATCGCGCCGGAAGGAGCGAAGGTCGGGGGCCGTCCGGAGCTCAACCGGCAAGCGGTTCCACAGGTCTGGCGCGCCCACAGAGAACGCTCTCCCCCTGGGGGCCACCAATTGACATTCTTTGATCGGAGGCACCCTGAGGAGGCCCTCTCTGTGGGAGCGCACTGGATGGAGGGAAGTTGACGCTGGCCGCAGGTGTTGCTGAAGGTAATCCGGACCCTTGCCTGCTACCTTAACCATACTACACCAAACTGGCTTTCTGTTCTTCTTACTGCTCTCATATAGATAAACCTGCCTGTGGATTTTAGGCTCAGGCAAAAGTAGATTGGCATGTTTTTAACAATTATTCCGATGCAGTGCCACTAAGTGGAAAAGAACTCATATATATAAAATGACAAAAACAAAATGACTTACCCATCCATCTCTCCATTACTACTCAATCTACACTGTTATTTCAGTTTCTTCCATAGACACAGCTCCCAAGATAACATTTTGGTTTTCAGAAAGGGAGAGAGTTGTGGACTTTTTTTAAAAAAAAATTAATACTTCAGTCATTATTCAATTAAGCTTGGAAGGAACACGTTCATAATCTCCAGAGACCAGAAGATAGAGCCAACCTAACTTGGCTTCCTGAGGAGAAGCCAAACAATCAAGCAGGAAGTAGATACACTCATTGCACACCCTAATATACTGTAGCATTCAACAGGATTTATTCTAACCATTTGTTGAATAAGCCATAATCTGTGAGGCAATAAATATGACCACAGAAGCTAAGTTTATACAACATGCGAGCCAAAATCCACTAAGTATAATATTAAGACCTGCCGTGTTGGGTGTCAAAACTCTGCGTAAATACTAGATGGCATTAGTTAGCGGTCATCTGGATTTTTGCAGTGGTTGCCATGGTTAGGTGAATCCAATGAGGGAATAATATAAAACATGAAAAAAAGATATAAATATGTTATAGTGATTAAAAATAACCCTATATACTGGGTGATTTTACAAATGTGATTTCTTTCCACTAATATATGCTAGCTTTCATAGTTCAGTAGTCCTTGCATTATAAGGAATTTCCATTAGTAAAAACAGTGTTGAGTTTGAAATAGGGGAGGCAAAGCAAAGGGTCGTGAATAAATCCCTTGGGTTACCAAAGCATGTAATTCTGAATTAATGATGTCCAGATTTGGGCATTTAAAATGACCAAAGATGACGGGGGGGGGGGAAGAATAAAATAATTATTTGATAGAAAGACAGAAGGCACGACTATGTGTTTTCTTCTCTTTTCGCTCCTTTTCTTTTTCTTACTTTTTATTTTGATTTGATTTAGTTTTGTATACTGTGAACAACTCTTTAATATATACATAAAACAAATGTATGCTGCTTTTGAGCTTTTCAAGTTTAAAAGTGTATCTATTGCATTTGCCCAAACCCATCACTTTTCCCACAGCCGTTTTAAACATCCTGAACCAATTCTGTTCCTGTCAGGGCAATATATACACATCGGCTTCATTGCCTTCTGGAATGAATAAAGTTTCTGATTTTAAACACCTCCACCTCCCTCCCTCCCTCCCCCCCAAAAAAAAACCCTAAGAGAAGAAAATTTTGAGACCGTAACTCTCCCAGAAGAATCTTCTTAAAGAGCAGGCAAGAAAGTGGTGGGGTTCATCGGCCTCACCTCAGACATCTGGTTGTGCTTAAAATGCATGTAGCTCATGGGGGAGGATGCGCTGCCTTTCAGATAAGGAGGGGTGGGGGGAGGGAAATAAACCTCTCAGTACACTGATAAAAGCAGAATAAAGCTGAAGCCAGAAGCCCTGGAAGAACAGATGCATCCCCCCAAGATGTAGCAACCTTAGGGAAAACAGACAAAAAAGAAGTTGGTAGAACCCAAGAACCTTTTTGCATTGCACACGACCAGCTTGCCTTTATGACTTTATGAATAGAAGTCCCATTGCGCACCTAAAAATAGTATTGCCAGAAGAAAGAAACACGCAGGTGGGCTCTCTTTATCTGATTTCATGCATTTCAAATGGTTCGTTTAGTGTATGCTTCAGAAACCTACGTATTTTGTCTCCAATACCTAAAGAATTCACCAAAGGCTCAAAAGCAGAGTTTGGTAAAACATTGCTAACGGTACAGTGCATATTTATAATGTGTATGAATATATCTGTGGGCATATATGTCTGTCACACACACCCCTTAAGGGCCATTACAGGTAGTCCTCAACTTACAACGATTTGTTGAGTGACCGTTCGAAGTTACAACGGTACTGAAAAAAGTAAGTTATGACTGTTTTTCATACTTATGACCGTTGCAGCATCCCCAAAGTCACGTGATCAAAATTCAGATGCCTCTCAACTGACCCGTATTTATTTATGTCCCGGGATTGCATGATCCCCTTTTGTGACCTTCTGACCAGCAAATGAGGAAGCCAGATTCACTTAACAGCCATGTTACTAATTTAACAACTGCAGTGATTCATTTAACAAAGAAAAGTCGTAAAATGGGGCAAAACTCACTTAACAAATTTCTCACTTAGCAACATAAAATTTGGGGCTCAATTGTGGTTGTAAGTTGAGGACTACCTGTATTAAAAAGTCCTGCATGAGTCAAGTCCAGAAGCCATTTCCACTGAATTGCAGCCAAATGGCATTTGATTTACACCATTAGCAAAGCTGCCACAATGTTCCCTGGTGTCTTGAGGTGCAAAGAAACAAGCTAGGACTATCAAAGCGCTGGGAATGCATGCCATAAATCTTCAGGATGCAGCACTTGAACCCCTAGCAGCTTCTAGGGCTAAACTCTTTGGATTTCTAAGAAAGTGTTAGCAATATAATTCTGGGCAGCAAAAATCCAGACAATCAGGATGGTTCCCCAGATAGCTGCAGAAACACCCATGGGCAACTACGGTAAATAAGGATTTATGTGGGTCCTGAATAGTCAACATGGGGGAAAGTTAGGAATACATACGGCCTGCCTTTTCCCAAACAGAGAAAATTATGGAGAAGCAAACAAAAAATCTTTCTTCATTAATGGGCAGTGTGTGTTAATTAAGGAAGTGGTCCTTGACCCCTATAAAAGCATTCTGCTTAAGCTAATTCGTTAACCTAAGCAATTATTAAGTGAGTGGATTTGACAATTAGCGATCCACATAGTGCACACATGGATACACACACACACACATACTTATAGTTAAGGATGCTTGCAGGGTCAAGTGCCATGTTGTTTATAAGTGGGTATTTAATCTTCAACCATTTGCAACTGAAGAATCAGTAACCTATTGTGTCAGTCACCCTGTCCTCTGAATTATTATTGTCCTTATAAAGCTAAAATGGGGGTTGGGGTGAAATACAAGTACAAATAGGTTGAAAATGGAAAGTCAAGGAACAGAATTTATAGATTAAGGATTTTTTTTACCTTTACGCCATCCTTCAAGCAGTGGATGGGCTCAGGCAGGAAGCAACTGGGCTGAGCTGCAAAGTTACACGTCCACTGACACAGTCATTTGACAGCATAGGTCAAGGGAAACAGAGCCTAACAGTATGGACCAGTGAGGAATTGTTATGGACCCATGCCTTTCTCACCCTTGGAGCTGGTCTCTTTTGGTTGCTATTCACAGTGGCCACCGATCTCTACTTATCACATAATTTTATCAGGCTACCTGCCACAGGAGGAGAGCCATTTCAACATGAGATACAGAAATAGCATGGAGTTCAGCTAGTTTTGTACACTGAAGAAACGCACCCACCTCTACTAGAGATAATTTATCAGGATGGGGAAAAAGACCAAAAGACAATAGATTAGCCCATCACTTTCAGAACATGCCAAAGACTCTTAAGCGGTCTTCATTATTTGGATGTGAAGCTTGGAAGATTGAGGTTCTTATAAGATACATGAGATAAAAGAAACACAACCAATACCTTATATATTTAACCATCCATCCATCCATCCGTCCACCCTTTCCATGGCCATTCATGAATGCACCTTAAGAAATGGCAGACTTGAGAGCAAGTTCCCCAAAATGGCAACTCAGTTTTTTTTGCAGCAGCACAACTATGGAGTCAAGAGGGTTTCAATTAAAGATATGAATCCCGTTTCTAAGCTGGAGTGGTCTCTAAACTCAAACAGGCAATGCTCCTGTATCAGGCCAGCAGAGCCCAAGGGGGACACAATGGAGTCTTGTTTCTGGTAACTCGAGAAGCGTTATTCTTGGCTCTTTAATTTTAGACTCCAACACACTTGCATTCCTGAGCATTACAATGGCATATATTTATACTGTGGAATGCAGGGCCCGGTGCTAATTTAATAGGCCCTGGGTGACCAAAAGCTGCTCTCCTCACTGGCTTGACACAGAGATAAAACTGGAACAGGCGAGGTTTATGGAGCTTACAAATCCTGGCATTTGTCCCCTTCTCTCCTATACCCTGTAAAAGGCTGAACTGACAATCCCTGTAAATTCACTGACCACTTGAATGGACAGGCCAGCTGCCGCTAATGAGAAATGCGATGGAGACAAAATTGGAAGTGTTGCAGCATGACTGGAAAGCCCAAGGCAAAGGAGAAAGATACACACACACACACACACACACACACACACACACCATCCTCCTGCTGCAGCAGACTTACGGGGGCTTATTTTGCAGCACAGTAGGTCTTTTGTTGCCTTGATGGAAAGTCTCGCTAGATGAACAGAGGTGCCCAGATGTCATGGATATCAGCACACAGCATTTATTATTACAGCTTGTCATAGAAGCCGTAGCTAAGAAGAACATTTATGTATCCCCTCTCCACTTTTTATTATTATTTTCTTACTTACGACTTTTTCCAGATGTTAACCAAAAAGGTAATAATTGGTTAAGTCAAATAGTCCCTGACTCTTATGATATTACACTGCTTGTTTGGCTTCTTTTTTATTTTAAATAAAGAATGGATCTATAAACTGTAGATGTGATATATTAAAAGGTCAAGGTAGTTTTCATGCCTCTGGCTGAGTTACCTTTTGAAATGAACATTGCATGGAGACTAAGTAACACTGCCGGATTGTAAAATGCACAAAAAGGACAGAGAAATCCAGTACAGAAAAGATTATGCTGAGGGGAGTGGTTAAGAGATGTTTTCTTCTTTTATCCTTATTTTGGATCAGAAAAGATTGGCAGGTTTTTGAAATAATGTCCAAAAATTGCAACAGAACCTGTTTAGCAGCGGCAAGAAGGCAATTCTCTCTTTTGAGTCATCTTCAATCCTTCAAAATAATAATAATAATAATAATAATAATAATAATAATAATAATAATAATAATAATAATAACAACAACAACAATAATAATAACAATAATAATAATAATGATGATGATGATGTTGGAAGGGACCTTGGAGGTCATCTAGTCCAACCCCCTGCTTAGGCAGGAAACCCTATGTTGAAAAATGGAAGACATAATAGCAGACTGTTTAAATTAATCAGCCACTGGCTTGCATGCATTTCCCTGCTCTTCCCAATATCTTTCACTTCTGCCACCAATATTTCTGCCAGCCCTCCCCTGTGAGCTTGTTACAGCTTTCTATTGGCTGATCCCCTAATCTCTCCAATGTCTTTCCATTTATGCCACTAATGATCCTGAAGCAAGAGGGAGTGAGAGATAATGAGCAAGCTTTATCTGTGATTCATCCCCCAACAGGTTTAGTTCTGTCCTGATGGCTGCTAGCATTCAGAAATATTCATGGGATTGTTATGGATCCCAAATAAATGTGACAATATGGCATTCTCCCTAAAAAGTACACAGGATCCCTCATTGACAGAAATAGCATAAAACCTCATCTGATAAGTTATAAAACAAGCAACATACAGATGATAGATCTCAAGTACTCCATTCTACAAACCTATTAGCCGGGCTATTTTTGAACCTAAGTGGAGTGCTCTTCCAGAATCCCTGGCCAGAATGAAAGGGCATCAGTATACTATAGAGCAGGGGCCTTCAAACTTGGCCCTTTTATGACTTGTGGACTCCCAGAATTCCTCAGCCAGTGTGCCTGGCTGAGGAATTCTGGGAGTTGAAGTCCACAAGTCATAAAAGGGCCAGATTCAAAGACCCCTGCTATAGAACAATGTTTTTCAACCTTGGGAACTTTAAGATGGATGGACTTCAACGCCCAGAACTCCCCAGCCAGGCACACTGGCTGAAGTATTTTGGAAGTTGAAGTCCACAAGTCATAAAAGGGCCAGGTTTGAAGACCCCTGCATTAAGGACTGTAACTGAGAACTGTTTTTCCCACTAGCAGATGATATTGGTTGGGAAGGGAAGCACAACCAAAAGAATTTACCTATGGTTGATCTCAAATTATCCCACCTCAAAGCTGCACAATGCACCAATTGCTACTCTCATCATTATTAGGCAGTACGTTGGGGTAATTCGGTTTACTCTCTGACAATTTAGGGACTGGATAAATGTTCATTCCTACAGCTGTGTGGAAGAGCCTATGGCCCATCTTGAAACAGGTACTAATGATTCTTCTGGAATATAGTACTGCATTCCATACCTGTGCATTTTTTATTTTATTTTCCTAATCAAGAGGATTCTCATACTACAGCTAAATATTTCTTAAGTATCTGAATGCCTGAAACAACAGCTTTGATACTACTTTTTCCCATTTATGAACTTCCATTTAAAGAGCCACCAAAAAAACCTTACAACAGATTTGCAGACTGTATCATGAGCTTATGCTCTCTGTCGCTCTTTATGATGCTCAGTGCTGAAAATGACAACTTTGTCAGTGCTACCAACTGAACTTCACAGATGAACAAAGTTAAATCAATGTATTTTCTATATAAAACTCTACTATTCTAGACCTTATTTCATAATAGGGGTGTCTATAGAGGTGATTAAAAAAAATCAGAACAATGGCTGTGATGGTGATATTGAAACTCTATCTCAGCAGCTCCCAACCTTTTCTATACCCTGCACTCCTGATATATTCTCGCACCCCTTACAAAAGTTTTAAATAGTGGCAACAAGTTATGCATGTACACTATAATTTTGAAAATCCAACTTTTTGCACCCCCTGAAATATCGTCTCGCACTCCCAGTGGGTGCAAGCAACCCCCGGTTGGGAACCCCTGCTCTATCTGGTTTAAATAACTTGGACTTCTCTGCTGGAAATATTTTTGAAATGTATTATTGATGGATTGAAGTAATGAATGATGTTTATGAAGGATTGAGCATGTGCAGAGGATGTGCATTGCTCTTTGTTAAGAGTTAACATTAACAATTGGGTGATGAAGCAATTCAGCTCAAAGGCTAGCTGCAAACTGGATCGTCTTGGAATTTTCTCTGCCCCGTATCTTCACTTGCAAACTTAAAACTGCAACAGACACTATTTACAGACATTGTGATGATATCTATCCCATGAATTCTCCAGCAAAATATTTACTTTTAGTCCAAAGGTCACTGGTTTTATAAACTGAGGTGGAGAACCAGAGCTGGATAAAATGCTATGGACTCTATTGAATCACACAGTTGAAAGCCATTTTTTTACTGCGTGTTAGGTGATGGATGTGTTGCAAAAAAATAATAATGCCACAATGGAAAACTAGTTTTAAGAGGACCCTGATGAATTTATAACCAGCTAAGTGTACTTCAACCAATTACCCAACATCAAGTCCACAACTTTTCAGGAACTTGATCATTTAGACCAGTTTTTAATCTCTTCTATCTCTTAGACTAATCTACCCTGGCAAAAAGTTTTAAGAATAAAATGGGTGGGCAAACCAAGTAGTTTGTTTTGATTTGCTGATGGGCTATAAATGA
Organism: Vipera ursinii; assembly: GCF_947247035.1. NCBI lineage: Eukaryota > Metazoa > Chordata > Lepidosauria > Squamata > Viperidae > Vipera > Vipera ursinii. The sequence goes on along the minus strand of NC_139513.1, from coordinate 138,360,553 downwards.
AATAAATCATTCTAAACAAACCTGTTGAGTAAGAGCATGGAACCTGGTGGCTGCACACCAAGCATGATTGGCTCAGAATAAGTGAAAATGTTTGGCCTCATCTATTTCTTCCAATGCTCATTACTGCAGCAAAGCTAGAAAGTTGGTAAGACTAGAAACGGGTGCTTCCATCACCAGAGCCTAGGAAGCATCAGCAGCAAACCACTCAGGCCCTGTAAATTATTGGTGGGGCAGGGTCACAGTTGTATGCAGCCCACGTGGCATGTGATGGGAAGCCATTCAGGCGCCTGCAAAGAGATTCAAACTTTTGCCAAGTGCAGGGCAGGCAGCTAATTGAGAGAGGAGCAGCCTTAGCAGATAAGGGAAGGGGTCAAAGCCACAAAAGCTAAATCCTTGACCTGTTATTTAAAGGGTCAGGTAGAGTTCAATAGACTACTCTGGACCAATTCACTCAATTAAAATATTAAAAGTCCAAGTCAAAAACTAAGAGATTGGAGCTAAATCTTACTTCTTTGGCAAACTCCCCCCCATGTGTGTGTGAGAGAGAGAGAAAGGGGGGGGGAGAGAGACCAAGATTATTGCAGCCTTCCTGGAAAGCAGCAAGAAAAGAGGGGGGAAAGTCTTCTGCAAACTGGGAAAGAGGTGGGATTTTCCAATAACCTTAATAACAGCTAAATTCAGAACTGGTGATCATCAATGCCAAGTGATAACATTTGCTGGAATTTCAGAACCAGACAGTCCCTCCTGCTCCAGGGAGATCATTTATGTCAGAGAAGATAATATCTATAAAAATGTTTTGCATTTGTGGCAAGAAATATAAATCTGCAAGTCTCCCTCTCCATATTTAAAAGCAGAACAATTTGGGTCAGAGAGAGGGTGGCTGTGTTATAGCTAACCCATTCTTTCTCTACTTTGGCCCCAATCCGATCAAGAGATTCACCAATGCTTGAACAAAAAGAACTGTCTCTGATGCCTGATGCCTGTCTCAACCTGTTGAGTGTCTTCTGATATTGTTGTTCTGTACCAGCCTGCTACCGGCCTTGCAGAAAGGCAACCCCTGTACAAACGGCAGAGGCTGGAGAGCGTCTGAGGCTGGAAAATGTCTGCCAAGATTTATTACACAAACAAACAACAAAACATGAAACAAGATACCGGAACTTTGATCCTCAAACGGAACGGTTGCTTTCAGCAACCAGCCCTTCCCCAAACACTCCCTTTATTAGAGTTCAGGGCGTGGCCTCCCTGTGCCTCCTTCCGAGGAGTCCCACAGCCTTTCTCTGCTTGCTTCTACTGGTCTGCCTCCTGCGTCGGGTGTCCTTGAACAGGGCCAGCTGTGGGTCCTCTTCATCTGCACTGTCGGGCTCGCGCAGCTGAGTCTCCACCAAACAAGAGGGGCCTGGCTGGGGGCTCTGCGAAGCCTCCAAGCCATCATCAGCAAGTTCGTCTTCAACACCCTCCTCCTCCCCCTCGTCTGAGTCATCCGAGTCATCCGACCCGGCTGCCGAACCCACAGGCTGGCCCTGAATCACAACAATTGTCTTTGTCTGTCTTAAAAGGCAAAAAATGCTTCCAGAGGTTTCTCAACCTGTGTAAAATCTTTTGGTGAAGGTGAATGCAGAATGAAATCATTCTAAGTGTTATTTTTTTTTGAAACAAAGACATGTCACAATAAAGCAGATTTTTTTTAAAAAATGGCAAAATGTTGGTGGTGCAGTAGGGTGGGATACATTACAGAGATTGACCAAGGAAGCAGATTGTAGATTAAGAGCATATTACACAAACATACTAAGAAAAACTCTACTACCATTTGGGGGCAGGGAGGAAATTCAGAAGGTAGAATTTGGAATGGAAAACTGCAAGTGGAAGGCAGGATTTGATTTATAAATTGCCTCACCCCAGGCAAGCACCTCCTGCTTTTGCCTTCCAGATGATCTTCTCCAGTTTTCTTTCCAGGGTCCAAGATACGTGCCTGCAAGGGGAGACATTTGCTTGGCCTCCTGAATGCATAAAAACATCTTTAAGTGGGAGGATCTGCTTCAAGCCAAGGAAAGGGCAGAGAATGCTTAGATGTACGGTACCTGTAATGTATTGGGATTTCACTTTTAATTGCTTTCATGTGTCTTTTGAATGCTGCTTAAGGTTGCTCAATTGGTGTGTCTGTGTAACGGTCACTGATGAGCCAGACTCCTTGTCTCCAAGAAGATCATTGGATGATTTGGGGCGGGAATGGGTTCCTTTAAACCTATTGGCCGCCGCCTAGTGGCCAACCGCATAAGTAGCTGCGCAGAAGCCTCTGATTCCATTCTGTTCCTGTTTGCCTGAATAAAGCAATGTTCCTGTTTTCAACCTCTCGTCTCGCCTCCTGCTTCCAAAGAACTCACTACACAACAGTACCTACGCATAGCTTTTCTATTTTAAATTATCCATGATTACCATCACTGGTCAGCTGCCTCCCCTACCCTTCTGTGTGTGTGCATGTAATGATATTGTTAGGCCACAATATGATACTGGAAGCAATGGTTTCACACAGGCAGGCCATCACATTGGAAACGTGTGAAAATTATGCTACTACCGTAAATTCTCTTTGCTGTCTGGTCAGGTAATCACTCCTCCTCCTCACTACCGCCACATCTGTATTGAAAATCATGAGAGGGAAAGGAGGAGAAACATTTAATATAAGAAAATACTTACACTTCCACTCCTCCACCTGTTCACATCTCCAAACTATACATATCTGTAGGCTTTGAACTGGAAGTGTCCTTCTACTTCCATTCTTGAGCCAAAGAGATCTGGAACTGACACACGCATACACAAAAAAAAAAGGGGGGGGAGTGAGAGGTTGCATCATCCAGACATCTCTTCTGCCCTCAGTTCCTACGTTTTCTTGGCAATTTCAGCTAAATCTGGCTGGCTGTGGTGAGAGGGGGAGCCTGCTTGTCTGAAAAGGAACTGAGAAATGATGGCGTGAAGCTGAGGTGCCCAAACTTTCAGTAGCAGAAATATGGAATAAAGATATAAAATAAGGCTTCTTGGACACCTAAAGCTTCTATCAACTAGCTCTGCCAGTGGAGTCCACTCTGAAAGTCAAAATGGGGAAGATGATCTTTGTAGCATTGTCTATGTACCAAAGTACCAAAGGAATGGGGTTTGGATTGTGATGCCGCAACTATCATCTTCCCTCTACAGTCCTGACAAATGCTGTTAAGGCTACCTTTGCACTGCATATAGGCAGTGTCAATTTACAACCCCACATGTGGCCCCAGAATTCCCATTGCTAAGCAAGGTGTCTGTTGAATGAGTTACATCCAATATTATTACCTTTTTGCCATAGTTTTTTATTTTTATTTTATTTTAATCCCATTTATATCCCGCCCTTCTCCGAAGACTCAGGGCGGCTTACAATCTAAGCACAAATCAAATGTGCTTAGCAATAGCCTTCATTCTATGTATATGCCTGCTTATTAGGGCTTTCGCCCCCCCCCCCCCCAAGCGGCATTATTACAAAGTCAGCTTATTGCCCCCAACAATCTGGGTCCTCATTTTACCTACCTCGGAAGGATGGAAGGCTGAGTCAACCTTGAGCCTGGTGGGACGCGAACCTGCACTAATTGCAGGCAGATGGTGTTACTTAAGGAGGCATTAGCCCACTGCTCCACCAAGGCTCCTTTGTTAAGCAAATCACTGCAGTTGTTAAGTGAATCATGTGATTTAACTGAATCTGACTTTCCCCGTTACTTTGCTGGTCAGAGGTTGGATGGGAAGGGTACAAATGATGATCACATGACCCTGGGATGCTGCTGCAACCGTTGTAAATGCATGCTGGTTGTCAAGTGCCTGGATTTTGATCATGTGACCACTGAAATGCTGCAATGGACATAAGTGTGAGGACCAGTTGTAAGTCACCGTTTTCAGTGCCATGGTAACTTCGAACAGTTGCTAAATAGTTATTAGTCAAGGACTATCTGTGGTAAATCCACTGTTGGAATTAAGGGTTCAAGTTTTATATTCTACAGCAAAGATTCTTATTTAGCCAATTTTTCTCTCAAGTCTTATGCTAAGTTAAATCAGCTGCAGAACAAGGAGGCTAAGCATCTGGTAAGCTAAGTTTTGTTACCACACCCTGGCCTGAAGCATAACGTCTCCCATCCAAGATCAGATTTTGTGTCCCATATTAACTCTCACTCTTCAAAGTCACAACTGTCTTTCTCTCTCTTCCTCTTCTGCTGCATCCAGTTGCTTTTGGAACACCATCCTATGGTATTTGTTCTATGATACTATTAGTATCACGTTACACTTGTTTATATATATATATATATATATATATATATATATATATATATATATATATATGTGTGTGTGTGTGTGTGTGTGTGTGTGTGTGTGTGTGTGTGTGTAAATTATTCAAATTGCTAATGAAGAATTTGGGAGGCTGAGATGATCATTTTGAACTTATTATGTTCTCATCAGTCAGTCATACCCTTTATCTGAGATTCGAACCTGGGCTGATTATATATTAGGCAGTTGTTTTAACTTCCTGAGCCACAGGTTCTTTCTCTCTTTTATTAGCTAGAAAGCAAGCGAAATATGTGTTAAGAATTTGTCAAGACTTTTTGAATGCATGAATGAATATATATATATATATATGTATATATATATATATATATATATATGAGAGAGAGAGAGAGAGAGAGAGAGACAGAGACAGAGAGAGAGAGAGAGACAGAGAGAGAGACAGAGAGAGACAGAGAGAGAGAGAGAGAGAGAGACAGAGAGAGACAGAGAGAGACAGAGACAGAGAGAGAGAGAGAGAGAGAGAGAGAGAGAGAGAGAGAGAGAGAGAGAGAGAGAGAGAGAGAGAGTTAACATTTGATATATATATATATTTGTCGTTGTTGTTAGTTGCGAAGTCGTGTCCGACCCATCGCGACCCTATGGACAATGTTCCTCCAGGCCTTCCTGTCCTACTGCTTCACGCCTACTGCTTCATGCCTACTGCTTCAGTTACTCCATCCAGCCACCTCATTCTCTGTCGTCCCCTTCTTCTATTGCCCTCAATCTTTCCCAGCATTAGGCTCTTCTCCAGTGAGTCCTTCCTTCTCATTAGGTGGCCAAAGTATTAGAGTTTTAGCTTCAGGATCTGGCCTTCTAAAGAGCAGTCAGGGTTGATCTCCTCTAGGACTGACCGGTTTGATCACCTTGCAGTCCAAGGGACTCGCAGGAGTCTTCTCCAGCACCATAGTTCAAAGGCTTCAATTCTAATATACTGCAGCATCTTTTTTCTAAAAAACAACTGAAATATAAAAAATCAAATCTCAACTTCACTGAAATATCAGCATAGCTTAAAATTAAGGCAGAAAGAGATTACTGTAAAACATGAAAAGAAGTTGAGATGACATCTGGATCTGCAGCTGTGAATCATGAGGACTTTATAGTTTAGCAAACTTTGTGTAAGGTCCTTTGATCTCTGTGAGTTTTTGCTTTAAGTAGGTACATCTAGGTAGTGACATAAATCCACTGGTCAAAGCACTGCAAAAAAAAGACTCACATTTTGCTGCAAGACATTGACTTACGCACCATTACAATTTTCAAATTTCATTATTCAAGTAATAACCACATAACCTCCAGATTTACAGTAAATACAGAATGTGAAATAATAAAGAATATAAGAATGTGTCTGGCAAAAGTAATAACAGAATACTCTTACAGGCAATAAAACTTGCTAGTATTTGATATAATATATAAGGATGAATAATTTAGCCATCATGCTTGTAATGGCCAAGAACAGCATCAAAAAAGTTTAAATAAATTAAAGCAAATTAAAAACACCGACTTTTTAAATAAAAGCATTTTGCATGTCAGTAGAAGGACCAAGGAAGGAGAGAAAAGGACATACACAAACACACCACAAGTGGTAGTTCAAAATCCTGGAAGCAACCACCCAAAAGAGTAATTTGATAAAAACAATATATAAAAGATAATTTATTTAAACAAAATACTCTCAAGATTGAAAACTGGAAAGTCATTAGGACAACTCAAGCGAGCCCATTTTCCCCTGCCCCATCCCTGCCCTTCTTTGACCAGGGATGTCTACATTGTGTGGTCAAAAAAACTGAGAGGGCAGCCATGATGTTATGAACAAAGTTCTGACCTTGGCCAAAGAGCCCATTTGGCACAGCTACTTGGAACACATTTGGAGACAATGTGCAACACCCGTGTTGTGTCTTACGAACAAGAAAAAAACCCGCCTGTTTTTCACTACTTAGCCCAAAAGCTCAGCTGGCCTGAATACGGGCAGTTCTGTAGCAATATGTGGGAATGCCTTTATAAGATCATATAAACTGACGAAAGGACAGTAATGTCCTCTGACTTGCCTCAGTCAGTTACAAATCAACATTCTGGAAGTTCTTGTCTCTGCTTTGTTCCAGAACTTACTGATAACATTAGCAGAATAAACATTGGGTGTTTGTTTCAATGAGCAAATAGCTTCATTGAGAAGTGTTTGCGGTAGAAATAAACCGACCAACACCACATCTTTGTGAGGTAAGATACAGGCCTACAAAAGTGGATCAACTTACAGTATTGTGATTCTCCTTAAGGTCTATATTTCTATATTTTCCTCAACCATTAGCATACTTTGATTGCTACTAAAGTAATTAGGACTGATGGACCAGTAAAATAAAATTTCTATTGGTCAAGAGCAAAGAAGCTCTTTGCAAAAACGTCTCTAAGTACAGTGAATATAATAAATAAATGTGAATTATCTATTCTAGGCAATACGTAAGGAAATTTATATAGGCAAAACAAATGTGTAAACTACAGCAATTAGTGCAAGATTTTTAAAGCTTTTTTGGGGTCAAATGGAACACAACAGTTTTTATGTTTCAAATATTCTTATGTTTGTAGGCAGAAAAGATAAAAATAATTTATGCTTCAAATATTCTTGTGTTTAAAGGCAGAAAAGATGAAAATAATTTATGTTTCAAATATTCTTATGTTTGAAGGCAGAAAAGATGAAAATAATTGCTGTTCTGTAGGATTTAATTTCTATATTAGCCATGAAAGGAAGACATTAAAGCTAATGAAAGGCTAAATGTTTTGTGATTTTCAAATATCTGCAGGCATACAAAAATACATGCAATGCGCTTTTTGTTTCTCCCTACTCCACACTCACCCCTTCAAGATAACCTAATTTCAGAAGGCTTTAAGCAGAGATTCTAGTGGGATGTTTCTTTTATTGTATTGTATAATCGCCTTTTCTCCCCATAATAAAAGCACTCTCCTTTTACCATCCAAGCGTGCCTTCTGGGTCTCGCTGCACCCACCCACTCCCCATTAAGCTGAGTTAGATTAATTGCCAACATATCTATATTCACCCATGTTCCCTCTTCTTTTGATTAACCCCTGACAGAGATTAATTGAACATGCTGTAGAGGGAGAAGAGGCTGGTGGCATATCTGGATGGATATGGTGTCCATGGGTGCGCATATGTGCTTGACCAGGAATAGATTAGATCCTATTAATGGAATTTTAATTTTAAGTATTTAGAAATTGCTTTCTATATTGACTTAAAGCATTATGTATCCTTCTTGCAATGTAGGAAATGTGATATGCGGGGATACATTTTATTATATCTCAGCACATTTGGGGATAGAGTTCTCACTCGAGACACAAATGACCAGGCTCAAATTATCCTACTGGAGACACATTATATAAAGACACAGCTCTCCAGAGAAAGCCCTAATGCTGGAGAAAGTGGAAGGAAAGAAGAAGACGAGGACCAGCAGAAGATGAATGGATTCAGTTACAGTAGCCATGGGTGCATTGTTAGAAGACCCAAAGGACAAAGTTAGGGTAGATTCTCTGAAGAAAATCTAAGAGTTGACATTGATTCAATGACTCATAAATCAAATCACATATTGCGATATATTGGGGACTTTGCAGCTTGTTCTTCACCGATATGCACAGGATATGATCGAACGAGGAAATTGCGATTCTTATGGAGCTCAAACAAACTAAGTTTAACTCATTACTCATTACAAGCTACTGCTAAGCTTGTAAGCCGCCCTGAGTCTTCGGAGAAGGGTGGGATATAAATGGAATTAAAATAAAAAAATAAAATAAAATAAAACTCAACTCAGCAATGTTGTATTTGACCACAATGGTGCCGCAGTTTTCAGTCGAGAGCCTTGTATACTTGCAGAAGACTTGCCTCCTCTCTACGTACTTTATGAAGGTGATCCAGAAAAAATATTTTCTTTGGGTGGAAATGAAATCAGGGAACTCTCTCAAGGAAAAAGAGTTTCAGTTATGGGTCACATATCACTACTGCAGACCCAGCCTTTCCCTCTGCTGTGCAAGGTGGCCCTCTTATCATTTCACATTTTGTTTGACCCTGTACATTTCCAAACAAAGTCCTTGGCTACAACCAAGCACTATTTTCTAAGAAAGCCAATTGTATATAAGGATCAGAAGCATCCTTGGGAACAAAACATGAAGAGAGAAGCTGATGTTTTGATTTGCTGTATGCCACCTTCTCTTGAACATTTTTGAAATTAAATGAATTTTTAAAAATAAGTAGTGTGATGGCATAAAATTGTCTGGTAAGTCATCTGTGAGTGATTCTGATCTGGAATGGCTGGTCATGCAACCGACTAGAGAGAAAGTAATCTGGGATTTTTCCAAGTTGACAGAATATCATCTAAGGTTAATCCTAACCTTAATCTTCTAAGGGTAAGACTGAAACACTATTGAATTGTTTGGAAATAGGAACCAGAATGGTTTCAAATACCAAGAAAGTCCAATATCCAAAGTCAAATATAAATTCAAAACAGAAAACTTAGGGTAATTCCAATTAAGAAATGAATAGAAAGGTAGATAAAAGACATTCAAGAGAATTAAATATTCCTCCAAAAAGTTTCTATTATTGGAATTTTGAAGATCTACTTCAGTATAAAATGTAAAAGCCAAGGAAGGAATGAAAAGTGAATTATTATAACAATCCAAAAAAAACTAGCAGATGTGATTTCACAGATTTGTGTATATAATAATAATATATTAATTTACTAAACTTGTATAATTGTGCCCAGGTTACAATTTCCAGGGAGAGAATTTTGAAGAGCTAAACAAAATAATGACAAAAATGGATGAAACTCTAATCTTTATGGGCAATTCTAAAATTAACAAATGATTATATATGCATGAAATGCAGTTGGGAATTCTGAATAAACAATTGAACATTGTAGATTTTCCAGCATATATGTGCACCATGTCCCTATATTGTATAGACTTCTAAATTAAACCATAGGAAAATAGCAAATGAACATGAAGATTTAAGGAATCATGCAGACCAGTTACAGTAGCTTAAAAATATTTAAGAATCTGCGGTGGAAGCTTTGATTTCTACTGTGAGTCTTCAGTTCTGAGGTGACCTTCTCTGAACAGCAAGCCACGAAGAATTGCTTTGGATAGTGAGATGGGCAACAAATAAATTCAGCAAATAAATATAAATGTAATAAATAAATTACTGTATCTTTTAAAAAATGGAGAAGCATCTGATGGAAAGTTTCTTCCGATTCAGATTGTTGCAAAGAGCATATGTACACATGAATAAAGTATGTATTTTGAAGACACCATAAGTGAAGATAGTATGGAGGATGTCATTGAGCAAGATGTGGAGCTGATGCTTGGATGAGTTTGGGCTATCCATTGTTCATCTGAGCCAACTTCTTTTTGGCTAATACTAGCTAGACAAAAGTACTGAGAAGACATATTGTTTTACTGTTAATGCCTCCATCATGTAAAGGTTGATAATTCTATCTTGAAGGAAACAAGTGCCCCTGTTAAAAAACAAAATCTGTAGACCTTTCTTTCTTTGACAATTATACTCGGTCTCTACTTTACCATTCTTGGCCAAAGTGGTTGAACAAGTGGTGCTTGAGCAACAAGGTATCTTTTGAAGATTGGAATTAACCAGTTCTTTTTGACTGGTTTCAGCTCAGGTATATTGGGGAGATCACTTTGCTTGCCAGATGAATGGTCTATTGAGGAAGTATGAAAAAGGAAGCATGTCCCTGCTCAAACTCCTACACTTGGCAGCTTCTAACATTGATCAAAGTATTCCTAGATCTCCTGACACTGGCTTTACTGTGGTTTTGTTGCTATACCAAGGGCCGGCCTCAGAAGGCAGTTTTAGGGAATTATGACTTCATCTCAGTTTTGGAGCCATGTTCTTTTCCTCACACTCTTTAATTGTCCATTTTGTGCAGATGACACATCTATTTATTTTTTTGCCAACTTCTTTATGTGTCTTGGCCTCTATAGTAGGCCTCTTCTTGGTCTCCATAGCAGACTGGGTGAGGTGTAACAAAGTTAAGTTGAAGCTAGACAAGTCAAAGTGTCTGATAGCCCGTGAAAACTCTGTCCAGTTGCATTGAACTTTGCTACTCTGCATGGCGACACGTGAAAGACCAGGTTCTTTCTGCCCCTGAATCCTCAAGAAAGTACAGTGGGGGGACAGAGATTCTTTCACTTCTGCTTAATTATTTAGTTTTGTCCCTTTTTTAAATAGGTCTGATTTGACCACCTTTATCCACTCATGGTGACATCCACGAAGAGAGTGAGTCAGAATTGGCAAGATAACAGAATAACAGGATGGCTAGCTCTGCCTCCTTGGAAAACATGTGCAATGTTGTCCATCTGGCTAGTTTTGGCTTTTACCCCACCTGAACAGATTATAATAAAGGATGCCTTTCAGAAAAAAAACTCCAGAAACTTTAACAGATCTACATCTTTCATTTTTGAAACATGTGACATCTGAAATGCACTGGCTTCCCAGCAGGTAGCAACATGGGATGAACTTGGTTGGGCCTGAAAAGCTATGTCAGCAGGATTGGTTCAGTTGTTAGGACATGAATGAGAGGCTAGACTGGAATATCATTCAATTACCCTACAAGAATACCAGGCAAATCTCTACTGCTGCCAAGGAAGCTTCATAAGTAGGTCGTGTATTCACTAGAGTTGAGCTCAGTTAAAAGGGGACTGTTTTAAAAAACACACACACATACTCACATGAACTGTAAGGCTTTCTAAAAATGTATAAAATGTATAGTTTAAAAGGCTAATCCAATGGTATATTTGCTACTGTACAAGTAAACAGGATGCACATTGGAGCAAAACATCCTTATGGTAGAAAAATATAATTGCCAGTATCAAAACGCCTCTACAAAAATCTGTGATGCTCAGTTTCAGAATACAATATATAGCTCCAATTGCCAAACCATGTCTTAAAAAAGAAAATCCAGTAGACTGGTTATACCAAGCTTCCCATTTGCTAATTTTCCATAAACTGTTGAAGAAGATAGTAATACTCTTTTACTTGCTACAGTGTGTTATGTTTTTAAGATACTGCATTGTTAAAAGTCAGTGGGACATTACAGAGGCAAATACATTTAAGGAGAACAGGCAGAACAGAGAAGTAGAGAAAGCAGAGAATAGAAACAAACTTTTAAAGATATACCCCCATCTACAAAATGATTCGCATCCACTTAATCTTAAGAAACGGAAGGAGGTGACCCTGCCTAATAAAAAAGAAGGAAGTCTTCTGCTAATTCAACTTTTAAGAGAAGAAATAAAACCTTTCAAGAAAATTAGCAACAGGGGAAAATAGACACACACTAAACAAGTATTGACATCTGTCAAAGAGAACATCAATATTGATTGACCAGAGAAGTAAATATTAACCAAGTCAAAGCTTAGGTCAATGTTTGACCCAAGGGGCAGCAAAGGTACACGTGCTGAGACACAAAGTAAGTGTCTGTATAGCTCCAATATTCAGGGCATCTTCACTTTGAAGGCTGTCCAACTGTCCAACTAAGAACATGTTTCAGTCCTCCTCTAAACATCTACAATAGGCAATTACTGATACTGAGAGTGAGTAGAAAGTGGACTGGCACATATTTGCAGTAAATTTCCTAGAGCTTGCCATTAACTGAGCCTCTTCAGAAAACTGGGTAGTTCTTGAAGGAACTGAACAATCAGGATTTAGTTAACACAGAAAAAGTATACCTCAGCTGGTAGGAATATTTATACAGACACTCTCATTTTGTACATCTATCATTCAGTAACGGACTACAGGTAGTCCTCAGCTTACAACCTTTCATTTGGTGACCAAAGTTACAAGGGCACTGGAAAAAAGTGACTTGTGACCGTTTTTCACACTTACAACAGTTGCAGCATCCCCATGGTCACCTGATCAAAATTCAAATGCTTGGCAACTGGTTCATATTTATACAGGTGAAGTGTCCCAGAGTCATGTGATCACCTTGTGTGTCCTTCTGGTAAGCCAAGTCAATGGGGAAGTCAGAATCACTAAAGAACTGTGTTACTAATTTGACAATTGCAGCGATTCACTTAACAACTGTGGCAAGTAAAATGGGGCGAAACTCACTTAACAACTATCTCACATAGCATCAGAAATTTGGGGCTCAATTGTAAGTCGAGGACTATCTGTACAAGGAAGGGGAATAGTTACTAAGTAGAACATGGATGATTGTAAACTGTACACCCTTGGCAACAGGGGAAAAAAGTGGATGATTTTCTTTCAGATGACAATAGTAGATATCTCATGAGGGGGTTTTTTTTTGCAAAAAATTACTTTGCAAATAGTTGATGTCCTGACAACATTTGATGAGTCATTTTTTTCAAGATGATAAAAATGCCATCAACGAATCTCACGAAAAAAGGGGCTTCAGAAAAAAAAACTGGGAAAGTATCATTCTAAGACAGCCATGAAGATATTGATATATTATGGAGCCATGCATATACTCATGCTTGTTACACTGTTTTGCAGGTATGTGTTATTGCTAAAAGTGGAGTAGTATTTACACAAGTAGGAAGTCACTGGTGGCAAGGCGTGCCATCTTGGCATCAAGTGATTGTGGTCTTGATGGCCTGAAGTCCATACTTGTAGGGGACGTTGGTATAAAGTAATTCAACATTCATCCAAGTGGCATTGTTAGGGAGATTGCCCATGGAGTCCAGAACAGATGCTTTGTCATATGTTCCTATCTGTCATGGAGAGGAGACTGCCATACCCTTGAAGGAAGGAGAGAACAGTGTAGGGGGGAAAAAACCATTTACTTCTTCAGGAAATCTAGATTAGACTCACATTTACTATCAATGCTGCCCCTTTTTACAAGGCACAAGGGAAGCTGGGCTGAAGGTCAAAGTCTTTTCAATACAAAATTTAAAAGGAGGAAAGAAAGAATATATTCTTGGGAGAGGATTGCAACTATTGGGTTGTCAATAGAGTGACTGTTAGCATTGCAATCTGGGGGTAGAGCTACACTATGCATAATAATGTCCTTTACCCTTACAGATTGTGATGGTATATATATTGAATTGAATGTTGTGGAATCCTTTGTTTAGGTAGAAGACAGTAGTTACAATTTACTTATTGATACATAATCCTAACCCTGTTTGTCTCATAATGGACCAAGTGAGCATACATGTTTCTTATGAAGATACACTGCTTCTCTTATATTTCCTCACTGGAGCCATCCAAACATGTGCTAATATCAGTACTGAAGCAAGCCTCTGCAGTTATGGAAGACATCCAAAGATTCCTTTTTTCCCCAATTTTAACTCCTCTGACCTGAACCCTTAGCCTGGCTACATTAAAGGGCCATCCACCTGATTTTGAGCCAAGAGAAAAATATGCTGGCATTACATTGGCTGCCCCAATTATCGGGTCCCTTTTTAAACTGGTGAGGTTAGTGAGTGGTGCTGCCCTTATTGTTTGAACATGGGGAAAGTTAAAGAAAGTAATTGGTGGTTTTGTCAGACTTCATTTCCCTCCCCCTACACCCCCCCCCAAGTATCAATTGCTGGTAGGTAAACAAACAACAATCACTTTCATGTGGAGCAGAGTGGGACTCAGCAAACCTAGGTGGACACTTGGAACAGAGTGCCGTGCTCCCTGAAAGATAGACTGCTTGTACAGAGATGTTTGGCACCTGTGATCTGTCAGGCTATTTTTGAACATAGCTCCAGTGCACTTTTCAAGAGTGCTACACCTATGCATGAAAGTATCCTGACTGCCAGGGCCCAGGAAATGTGCATGGCAGCACTACCAGAAAATCCAGTTGTGCCCTTAGGACTGGCAGCATTCTCTGTGCATGTTCAAATCCCAACAGTGTGTTGTTTTATTTGTATTTTTAATCTTTGTTTTTTTTATTTATTTATTTAGATTCATGTGCTGCCCAACTCATCTAGAGCAGCGTTTCCCAACCTTAGGAACTTGAAGATGCGTGGACTTCAACTCCCAGAATTCTGGGAGTTGAAGTCCACGCATCTTCAAGTTCCTAAGGTTGGGAAACGCTGATCTAGAGGATGCCTAATTACCATTCACACCAGGTGGTTCTAAGTACTTTATGTACATTGTCTCCACATTTTTACACAGCTAAAGAGGAAGATAAAGATGTACTGTAGTAGCCTACCTATATGGCTAATAGGGAAGTCAAGAATTGTGTTTATTTATTACATTTTTGTGCTATTTTTTCCCTAGAGGCTAAAGTATCCTCCATGGTTCTCCCTCATCCCATTTATCCATTCAAACCAATGGGATAGATTGGACTGGGAAACGGTAACCTCATGATGTGAATGGACTCTTCCTGGTTCTGTTCTTATTATCCACTTGCAACTCTGGCTAGTTTGGGACATATAAGCTCCTAACACAGCTTCTTTGCATTTTTGTCAGTATGTGATGCTAACCTTGGACGTCAGTTTTGCAATTGCCCAGCTCTTACCAGAGGGATGAAGAACCATTAAGTAACAGTGCAGTAAAGCAAATTTACAGTAAGCTCCAGTTCATTAGAGAGGTAGAGGTTGTGCACTACAAGAAATCCTACCAGGTTTCATCTTCTTAAAGAACGGCTCTCAGTGAGAGCTGTTCCATTCAAGAATGAAATTTTATTTTTATTTTATTTTAATCCCATTTATATCCCGCCCGTCTCCGAAGACTCAGGGCGGCTTACAATTTAAAGCACAAATCAATGTGCTTAGCAATAGCCTTCATTCTGTGTATATGCCTGCTTGTTGGGGCTTTCACACACACCCCAAGCGGCATTATTACAAAGTCAGCTTAATTGCCCCCAACAATCTGGGTCCTCATTTTACCTACCTCGGAAGGATGGAAGGCTGAGTCAACCTTGAGCCTGGTGGGATGCGAACCTGCACTAATTGCAGGCAGCTGATGTTACTTTAAGGAGGCATTAGCCCACTGCCCCACCAAGGCTCGTCCTCACAGCAAAATTGGCTCCAAGTGCAAGGCTTTCATTTCCTGACTGAAAATGATTCAAAGGCATAACCTGTGTGGTGCCCTAATATACAAATAAAGCAAACCCTAAAACCATGCTTGTTCTTGTATTCCCTTACGTGATTCTATTAATTCATGTTGATATATTCTTCCTCCAAAAAGTTGATGGTCTACATTTCTTTTCTCTCTCTCTCTCTCTCTCTGTGCGTTTGTATGTGTGTGTGTGTGTGTGTGTGTGTGTGTGTGTGTGTGTGTGAGAGAGAGAGAGAGAGAGAGAGAGAGAGAACATAAACATAGAACATAAAGAGACAGAGAGAGCAAAAATGATTTCAGATAAGCTTTGTAAATGAAGTTTAGAAACTGGAGTTTAGAAACTGGAGTGTCAATCTTTTTGGCTCTGAAAAAGAACTCTGGCACGTGCTATAAAATTCTCTTGGCAACGTATCATCACTGGAGTGTGAAGCAGTGAGTATTATTTAAAAACAGATCAAAGAAGGTCTTTATCTTGGAATATTCTTGTTATCAGATCTAACATCCTCATAACTAGTTATTTTGAAATATTCATCTGTTATTGAATTTCTAATGGCCAAATGTTCCTTTCCTTTCCTTATGTTGCCTTTCCTTCTGATTTTCTTAGAAACATTCTAGCAACCAATTGATTAATCAACCCTTAATTAGTTCTATTACAAACTACCTTTTAACCAGCACAACATAATGTCAGTTCTGAGTCCTAAAATCTTTATCCAGGCACATAAAAAGAATCAAGTGAAACAACTGGAGTGGTACTTTTAAAATTGATTTGCAACCTTTAAAAAATGTACCCCTAGGTTTCTTGTCAAACACAGATGATGAATGAACTAACTAGCAATCTTTGAAACAGTTTATGCATGGATAGCTAGCTACCTGGACTATTTAAGATTAGCTGAAAAACGTTTCAACAGATTAAAGTTTTAGGAGGAAAGCCTTTGTTATAAGTACAAGCTAATGTGAATTCTTCTTGAAGGGACAAGACTTTTAAAGGTTATCTGATGCATTTGAGGCACCCCCCCTCCTTTTGCCCACCTGCTGAGGCCAATGAGAAACACTCCTGTCACCAGCATTCCCCAGTAAAAAAGACAGATGCCCAGTTGGCTGTAGAATAAATTTCTTTACCTGTTATGTCAGCTGTTGGAGGCTATGATCATGCAGTACCAGATGCTCAGTTATGGCCCCAGAAGGACATTTATTCCTCTCCTAATCTTAAACAGGAGCAAGAGAAAGTGGCACTGGCCACACACAGATTTTGATGTGGACCCAGTAACCCAGCTGGAGGCTGTGAGATCCGGATCATGGCCTGTAAGGATTAGAGGTAGCAGTAGCAGAGGCAAAGTAACAGTTTCACTTCTTTTTCCAAAAGATGATACAATTATAAGATCAACTAACTGATCTTACCTAGTTAATCAACCAATTAGGTATTGATTAGTCAATTAGGCATGTTCACCACTTTGACTTGTTTATGAAGGAATATAGGATGATGATGATGGTGATAATGATAATAGGTTTACTTCAGATCCTGGGAAGAACTCTATATGTATGAAGGCCAGCATCAGCTACAGAGCTGGCTTCTGTGATTCCACATTGTTGTGTACATAATAATAATCCATTTTCTTTCTCTAGTCACAGTGGGATTGTTCAGTGAAATTGTTTGCCTACAGATTTAGTTAGAGTAGACCAAAGAAACTACTTCTTCCCAACATACAAATATATAAATTCATCAAGTATACAAAATCTATAAAGAGCTATTAACCAGGAGTGAGGGTTGTATGTAGAATGCACCATCTCATCTTAAGGCTTAGAATAATGGGATAGCGATAAATAAGATGAAATAGTCTGTTCTGTCTTACAGAGTTACAGACGCAAACTCTCATATGTCTTATCTCCAAACAGGAAACACTTGTTCTTTTATTCTGAAAACTGGCATATCTGATCATTTGGAACGTTAATTAAATATCTGAAATTTTTCATATTCTTTTTCTGGGGAAAATGTCAGAAACGCAGACAATAGAACATTAGCCCAAACTCCCCTTTATAAACTTTAAAGGGGGGAAATAAAGTAAATGCACAAGCTATTTTTTCCTGATCAATCCTCCTGTAAAAAGCAGGAATCTCATTTTAAAAATAATAGAGGGGCTCATTATCCTATTTCCAAAAAAAAAAATCATATCAAAAAATATTTCAGTAAAATATTCACTTAAGAAAATGGTTGTTATACATATTAATCTAAAGTTAATGGTTTAATTATTATTTGTTGAATACACCACAATGATCACCACGATGTAAAAAAGATGTTGAGACTCTAGATAGAGTACAGAGAAGAGCAACAAAGATGATTAGGGGGCTGGAGGCTAAAATATATAGGGAACGGTTGCTGGAATTGGGTATGTCTAGTTTAACGAAGAGAAGGGTGAGGGGTGACATGATAGCAGTGTCCCAATATCTCAGGGGCTGCCACATAGAAGAGGCAGTCAAGCTATCCTCCAAAGCACCTGAAGGCAGGACAAGAAGCAACGGATGGAAACTAAAACCTAGAACTAAAGATAAACTTCCTGACAGTTAGAACAATTAACCAATGAAACAACCAGAAGTGGTGAATGCTCCAACACTGGAAGCTTTTAAGAAGAGACTGGACAGCCATTTGTCTGAAATGGTATAGGGCAGACATGTCAAACACAAGGCCGGATACGGCCCGCAAAGTGGTTTCATGCGGCCCATGAAGCCATCCTGGAAACAGTGAGGGAACGGCCCCCACTGCCTTGGCCCTGGCCCAGAGACCCTCCTTCTGCCAGAGACCCTCAGATCTGTCCTACTCCTGCCCAGGCCCCCATAGGCACCCTTGATGCGAATGATGTAGAGCTGGCCACGCCCACCCAGTAGGCCACGCCCACCCTGGCCATACACCCCCAGCCCCCTGAGGGCAACTGCAATGCTGATGTGGCCCTCAATGAAATTGAGTTTGACACCCCTGGTATAGGGTTTCCTGCCTGAGCATGGGGTTAGACTAGACCAGACATGTCAAACACAAGGCCCGGGGGCCGGATCCGGCCCGCGAAGTGGTTTCATGTGGCCCGCGAAGCCATCCTGGAAACAGTGAGGGAACGGCCCCCACTGCCTTGGCCCTGACCCAGAGACCCTCAGATCTGTCCCACTCCTGCCCAGGCCCCCATAGGCTTGATGCGAATGATGTAGAGCTGGCCATGTCCACCCAGTAGGCCATACGCACTCTAGCCACGCCCACCCAGTAGGCCACACCCACCCTGGCCATACCCACCCGGCCCCTTGAGGGCAACCGCAATGCTGATGCGGCCCTCAATGAAATTGAGTTTGACACCCCTGGACTAGATGATCTTCTTCTTGCTTCTTCTTCTTATTATTATTGGCTGAATTCACAAAATTCAGTAAGCTATATCAGAGGAGCTGAATACTCACAGAATTCTAAGCCAACACCCAAAGAAAACACACAATCATTGATGCAATGTGTGACTCCAATTAATATTTGGGCAAATGCATGCAGGCAATTTGAATGTGCAATTTAGCCATTCATTTTGAAGTGGAGAAATCCCAATCCTCTTTATACCACGTCAGGCAAATTCCTGTTCAGAGCATCCCAAAAATCTCAACTTCAACACAACATAGTAAAGGAAGGGGGGAAAAAGTGCCAATGAACAAAAGGAAAAAACAAGGAAACCAAAGAGAATGAATGTGAGTAAAGTGGGAACACTGATCAAAAGAGAGTGACTTGCCCAAGGCCATCCTGTGAACATGTATTGGACAAACTCAGCACTGTACACTCAGATCCAGTCTACCATCATGTCATAAGAAGAATCTAATATTCTTGTACAGACATATTACCGTATATCAGGGGTGTCAAACTCAATTTTATTGAGGGCCGCATCAGCATTACGGTTGCCCTCAGGGGGCCGGCTGGGTGTGGCCAGGGTGGGCGTGGCCTACTGGGTAGGCGTGGCTAGAGTGCGTATGGCCTACTGGGTGGGCGTGGCCAGCTCTACATCGTTGGCATCAAGGGTGCCTATGGGGGCCTGGGCAGGAGTGGGACAGATCTGAGGGTCTCTGGCAGAAGGAGGGTCTCTGGGCCAGGGCCAAGGCAGTGGGGGCCGTTCCCTCACTGTTTCCAGGATGGCTTCGCGGGCCGCATGAAACCACTTTGCGGGCCGGATCCGGCCCCCGGGCCTTGTGTTTGATATGTCTGCCGTATATCAATGAGCACAAAGGGGATAGCATTGCATTCTTCTTTGGGGTTGTTTTGAGCTGCCAATTGTTGTTAGATAGATAGATAGATAGATAGATAGATAGATAGATAGATAGATAGATAGATAGATAGATAGATAGATAGATAGAGATAAACTTTGTCTTTTTTACTGTGAGCACAATGGCAAAATGAAAAATGAAATTTAGTTGCTTGCTGTCAAAGTGTACACATACGTAATGCACATTTAAGCATATTATTTACAACATATGTATAGACCTACACCCTTACATATAAGTAACATATAAATATTAATCACTGTCCATCTTGAATACATAACAGAAGGAGAAAACTAATTGCCAGAATTAGTTAAGAACAAACTCAAAAGGGACTTTAGTTTCACATCTATTTTAGAACAGTATTTGCTTTTAATAACCGGGGTCGTAGTCTCTGTCTAATCCAATCATTTTTACAAGCACAGATATGAGGGGAAGATTTTGGATCCCAGATGCTGCCTCTTCATCTTTGTTCCTCTCATAAATATTGGCAAGCGCTTCCTAGCAGGCAGAGGGTAAATCCAGCTGTCCTAAACTGTTTTACTTGAAAGGTTTCTTTCATTCACACCTTCTGCTATGGATGTTTTATTAATTAAAAAAAAGCCAGGCCACAACCATGATTTTCAACCCAGACCCAAGCTAGATTAAGCTAAAATTATATAAATGAGCAGCAGTTCTTTCTTCTGAGTGTGGGTGTGCACTTACATACACATAACACCTCTTCTCCGTGAGCTGCATTGGCTTCCGGTTGCCCTCCGGGTGAGATTCAAGGTGCTGGTAATGACCTATAAAGCTCTAAATGGCTTGGGTCCGGATTATCTAAGGGAACACCTGCTGCCAGCATCAACTTCCCATCGTCCTGTGCACTCCCACAGGGAGGGCCTTTTCAGGGTGCCGGCGGTTAAGGAGTGCCGGCGGGTGATCCCCAGGGGGAGGGCAATCTCTGTGGGCGCGCCTGCCCTTTGGAATGATTTACCGGTGGAACTTCGGACCACCCCCGATCTGCGTTCATTTCGCCGGGACCTGAAAACCTGGTTTTTTGATCTATCAGGCCTGGACTGAAGGGGTTTTAGCTTTTAATATTGTTTTAATTGTTGGGCTTAAGTAATTTAATCTATTTTAATTTTATACTATTTTTATATTGTATTTTATGCTGCCCTGTAAACCGCCCTGAGTCCTTCGGGAATAGGGAGGTATAACAATTTAATTAAATAAATAAAATAAATAAATAAACATAAAAGTGCAAATGTTAGATTAATTCATTTTTAAAGCTGGTAGATTGTAAATTAACAGAGCCCTTTGGATTTTAGCAGAGCAGTACTAATTTACCACAGAGTTCATTGCCAAAAGGAATAAGGAAGGAACTATTGATAGTCGATTATTGCAAATCCCATAGACCCTTTCACATGGAGACCTATTGATGAGCAAGGTTGTTATCAATCCCTTGAACCACAGATCTTCCGAGACCAGAAAGAGAAGCAGACTCTTTGGCCCTGACACAAATGTGTTGGGAAGTTCACCTAATGGGCCATTGATAAGGGAGCAGAGGGGAGCAAGGGAGAAAAGTCTCTGACAAGAACAATCAATCCATTTTAATAGGCATTATTAATTTGCTGCAGAAATTGAGCTTTAATGACAAGGAGGCTGGTGCAACTTCAGAATCTAGCCATCAATCATCCCGGTTCACAAGATTTTAGCCAGCACCTATTCATTAATCTTATGCTCACTACCAAAGCCTCCATTTGTTGGCGATGGATGATTGAATTTAATGTAACCAAGTCATCCATCTACTTTTGAGAAATCCAAAAGACCGTCCACATCTAGAAGAAAAACAGGAGCATAAGAGGGAATAAGATGGGGGGGGGAAATGTAATTCTGGACTTAGATGTTGCTGTAAAATGAATTCAGATTCTCTGTTTCTGTCTCTGACAAGCTATGATGTGATCTTTTCTACTGTGTTTGCCAATGAAAAGCAATAGGGCTTTCTATTATGGGTGAATATAGATTATATGTAGACATCGGCAGCCTGGTGAGTTCCAGATGTTTTGAACTCAAGTTCCCATCAATCTTTATCTACTGGTATGGGCAAAGATAGTTAGTGGAAGCTATAGTCCAAAATTTCTGAAGAAACCCAATTTTATTCTCTTTCTATACAGCACTTTTCTATACAAATTAAATATATTAAATGATATAAACAGGATATGAAGACGACCTGTAAATGAAAATAATGATGGTAGTCAGAGATTCAGATGGAATACAGTAGTGAAGAATGTATTGAATCTATGTCAAGACTGGCAGATATATTGGCATAGATTTTCTTCTATTATCTACCTTTTACCTGCCCCACCTTATTTTATTTTACTTTTTGGTAAACTTTCAATTTAAAACATTAGCTGATATCTCAGCTTCCTGAATTTATCTTTATTGCTAATAAAGCTTCTGGGACCCACATGGCACCCAAATGCACTCATAAAAAGAAACATGGTAGGTGACTATAGCCTTATTGCTTTATTTGCAGACCTTCTCACATAAGGTAGGATGAAAGAAAGCATAAGGGGAACTAAAACAGATTAGGGGGTTGAGGGGAATAATGGTGGTTCAGAAAACAGCCTTACATTCTCCTCCACAACTGCATTTTTCTAGCTGGTCCCATTTATCACTGAAGCCATTTCATGAACAGACAATTCTGTCTCCCTATAGTTTTAAAAGGGACGCGGTGGCTCAGTGGGTTAGGACGCTGAGTTCGTCAATCAGATGGTTGGCAGTTTGGCGGGTCGAATCCCGAGTGCCGTGTAACAGAGTGAGCGCCTGTTACTCGTCCCAGCTTCTGCCAACCTAGCAGTTCGAAAGCACGTAAAAATGCAAGTAGAAAAACAGGGAACACTACGGTGGGAAGGTAACAGCGTTCCATGCGCCTTTGGCATCTAGTCATGTCGGCCACATGACCACGGAGACGTCCTCGGACAAGTGCTGGCTCTTTGGCTTTGAAATGGAGATGAGCACCAGCCCCTAGAGTCGGAAACGACTAGCACGCATGTGTGGGGGAACCTTTACCTTTATAGTTTTAAAGTGGCTCCGTTTACCTAGATTTTAAGTCCTCATTCAAGAAATATAATGTGATTAGGAGAACTTTTTTTCTCTCCCAGTCTTTTTAAGGGAGGGAGGGAGGGAGGGAGGGAGGGAGGGAGGGAGGGAAGGAAGGAAGGAAGGAAGGAAGGAAGGAAGGAAGGAAGGAAGGAAGGAAGGAAGGAAGGAAGGAAGGAAGGAAGGAAAATGTCCTTGTTTTCTGAGTGAATTCCTGAATACAAAGTTCCAGAATCTTGTTTTTTTTTCTGACATTCTCATTGCCAAGTGGTGGAAACAGCTTTAGTAAGCTTACTATATTTTTCAAGCAGTCAAACCAGAACAAAGGTCAAAAAGCCAGACACTCCAAAGGCTGTTTCCTGAGAAAGTGGTGTTCACCAATGTCCACCCAGTCCCACTTCCCTTCTGCCAGGCCAGGGAGTAGGGCAGTGATGGCAAACCTTTTAGAGACCAAGTGCCCAAACTGCAACCCAAAACCCACTTATGTATCATTGGGTGCCAGGTGGGTGTGGCCCATTGGGCGGGTGTGGCCCATTGGGTGGGCATGGCCCATTAGGTGGGCATGGCTGCGGTGGTAACGGCAGACTGGGTAGAACTTAAAAGTTCAAATCAATCAATTCCAACTTTGCAAGACCTTTTTTTTTTCCATGAGAAGTTGAAATTGATTGATTGATTGAACATTTTTTTTTTTGCACACGGCGGCGGAGGCCTAAAGCAAAAAGGTTTTATAAAACCCACGCGTGCGATAGGTTCGCCACCACAGGACTAGGGCAACAAAATAGGACCCTTGGCTAAAGAAATGACCGCTTCTTTCTGTCCATATGGACCTCACTTTGATGGGAGTAACATCTGTATGTGAGCATGCATGCCCAAATGCTGAGTGAATTACTGAGTTTTTCAAAGATACTTAGGAATGGTGTTTTAATAGAAACACCTTTCTAACTATTAACCTTTTTTGTAAACCATCCAGATGCCTAAACTAGAACACAAAAACAGGAAAATCCTGGACAGATTGGGCCGCGTGCTTGATCACACAGGCAGACTGTCTCGAAATCAGTCTGCTACTATAAGGTTTTCAGTGGAAAATAGTGTAATACTCAGACCACATTGTAGACCAGGGTCAAGCCAGCTTTGTGTGACCAAGAACCACGCTTCTCTTTAATATTGTTTATTTTACTGAGCTTTGACTCCAGGAGCCAGGAGAGTATGTTGGTGTGCCAAGACAGTACAGAATCAGAATTGTAAATCCTCTTTCTCCACATTTTTTCATTATTTTAATAAAATGGTTAGGCTTAGTTTTTGCTTTAAAAAGAATTGGTTCGCAGTTTGAGAGCAGGCTGTTGTAAAATGCTGGTGGCCAAACCCCTGCTGTAGAATCAGTTGATTTTAGGATGAGGTAAATTATCCCTTATTTAATCCCTCAGTTGGACAGTGCTTGGCTGGGGGGCAACTGAAAGTTGTAGTTCAGTTTTACACGGAAGGCTGTAAATTCTATAGCCTTGCTTTAGCCAAGTGGCTAAACGTATGAGTAGACAAAAAAAACCCTGCAGCCCAAAAGCCCATAGTGCCAAATCATACCAAGTTCCAAGTTTCCTTTGGCACTTAAACAAGTAGTAATCATGCAGCAGAAGGCAGTGAAGCATTATTGCCTATTAATAGCAACCTATGAGTAATTCTACTGAAGTGCTATTCATCATATACAAATGAGTGTGAACTGGGGAAATTATCACTTACCCTTTAATCAGCAGCAGGCAGGACATGTTCACACCAGATAATGTAGCAGCCAGAGCTCAATACGCACAGAAAAATATTTGCCAGAATTATAGAACAAAGACCTATTTTATCTTATTCTGTTTTGGAGCAAATTTCCCCCCATTGGTATCCTTTTGATATGTTGGGCTTCAGTTCACATAATATCACAGGTCATGTTGTGGGGATGAAGGGGGTTCATGTCCAGCACATCTGGAGTTTGTCAGATTGAGGAAGGCTGGTTTTAGGACCTCAGAGTACAAAAGGATTTAATCTGAGTAGTAGGAATTTCCCTTCTGTTCCTCTTTTATCTATTCCCACATTTTCTTCCTTTCTTATCTAGATCTTGAGCAATGACTTAAGCAAAGGAATCTTTTAACTACCTTTCTAGTAGTGAAGAGAGGCACCGGTCTTCTGCTGTCTGCCTGTAACGAATGGATCTGTGCAGCCTGTAATGTATTGGGGTTTCTTGCTTGCACTGTTCACGTGTCTGTTAATTGCTGCTAACGGTTGTCCGTGTAACAGCTAAAGGACTCAGCCAGACTCTGTGTCTTCAGAAAGACCATTGGATGATTTGTGTGGAAAATGGGTTACTTTAAATCTATTGGCTGCTACCTAGTGGCCAACCGTGTAAGTAGCTGTGCAGAAGCCTCCCTTTTCAGTTCTGTTCCTGCAAGCTCAATAAAGCAACGTTCCTGTTTTCACCCTCTCGTCTCGCAAGAGCCCAAGACTTAACACAGCCTATAAAAGGAAATTTATTTATTTATTTATTTATTAGTTTTTATAAACCGCCCTTCTCCCGAGGGACTCGGGGCGGTGTACAGAGGAAGGAAGGTATACAGATTGAGCAATAAAGATAATAAGAAACACTAATGAACACAAACTGGGACCCCAATTAACGCTATCATGCCAGGCCAGCCTGCTGAAACAGGAAAGTTTTTAAGTCGCGACGGAAGGTACGGAGGTCAGGGGCCATCCGGATTTCTGTTGGTAAGGTGTTCCAGAGGGCTGGCGCACCCACTGAGAATGCCCTCCCCCTGGGGGCCACCAGCCGACATTCCTTGAGCGGTGGCACCCTGAGGAGGCCCTCTCTGTGGGAGCGCACAGGACGGTGGGGTGCTGACATCGGCAGAAGGTGCTCCCGAAGGTAGTCCGGACCCATGCCATGTAGGGCTTTGTAAGTCATCGTTAGCACCTTGAACTTCACACGGAAGGCAGCCGGAAGCCAGTGCAGCGCACGGAGGAGAGGTGTGATATGGGAGTATCGGGAGGCTCCCAAGAGTGTCCGTGCCGCCGCACTTTGCACCAGTTGAAGCTTCCGAGTGGATCTCAAGGGCAGCCCCATGTAGAGAGCGTTACAATAGTCTAGGCGAGATGTCACAAGGGCATGGGTGACTGTACGTAAGGAATCCAGGTCCAGATAAGGCCGTAGTTGGCGAATTAGTCGAACCCGGGAGAAGGCCCCCTTGGTCACAGCTCCAATGTGGTCTTCCAGGGAGAGCTGCGAGTCTAGGAGGACACCCAGGTTGCGGGCCCTATCAACAGGGGGAAGTAACTTGTCCCCAATGTTAAGCAGTGGGACGTTCTGGATCTCCTGGCTTCCCGGTACGTACAGCCATTCAGTCTTGTCCGGGTTCAGTTGAAGCCTGTTTCTCCCCATCCATTCCCGGACCGCTTTCAGGCAGCGGGACATCACGTCTAGGGCATCACTGATATTGTTTGGAGTTGAGATAAAAAGCTGGGTGTCATCAGCATACTGATGGTACCCTACTCCAAAACTGCGAATGATCTCACCCAGCGGTTTCATGTAGATGTTGAACAGGAGAGGCGAGAGGACCGACCCCTGAGGGACTCCGCAAGCGAGAGGCCTCGGGGTCGACCTCTGTCCCCCTGTCAGCACCGACTGCGAGCGACCCTGGAGAAAGGAGGAGAACCAACGCAGAACCGTGCCTCCCACTCCCAGTCCCCTGAGGCGTCGCAGCAAGATACCATGGTCGATGGTATCGAAAGCCGCCGAGAGGTCTAATAAGACTAGGACAGAGGAATGGCCCCTGTCCCGGGCTCTCCAGAGATCATTCATCAGAGCGACCAATGCCGTCTCCGTGCTATCCAAACACTTAACTCTGCCCTGCACCTAAGAGGAGGCCTTTCATAATTATCTAGATTAGTCTTACTGTACTATGATCCTCATTTGGCTATCTTTGAAGACTCTTGGAGAATTCCAGTTGTTTCAAAATGCAAGTGTTCAAAGGATAGTAGATACTTGCCCATGGGATTGTATTAGCTTCTGCCCTGCATGGCCACCCTCTGTATCCATTTGTTTGGGGTATTTGGAAATGGCTACCTTATGGACTGTCGCCTTCCTATCAGTATACTTGCTCTTTGCAACAGCTCAGTTGATGGGGCAAGGAAAAAGAAAGTTTTCAGATCATGGACTTCTTTGCACCATTAACCTACTTAGCCCCTTCTATTATTGTTAGTTTCTCCAGAAATGAAGGCCCTTTGAGAGATACATATCTAGTATCTATTTCTCATTCTAACCTGGTTGTTCTGAAAGTAAAATGTGACCCTATTGTTTGTTGCTACACATACCACTTGGTGTAAGTTATGGGGATCATATATTTCCCAACTAATTTATTCTGAAGCTTGCCAAGGCCAACTAGGGCAGAATGCTCAGAGATCAGAGTGAGAAAAATTCTTGACAATCCCTAGCAGATTTCTGTCTAGTTGAGCTTCTAGAATTACCTATGAAGCTGGTACACAATGTGTGGTACTGGATTTTATTTTATTTTTTGAGGATAAAGAAAAATGTTCTAGTAGCAAAGGCAGACAGAAACCAAAATGATTCCAACCAGGAATCATAGATACATATAGAACTTCAAACAAGTTCGAAGTTAATACAACTGTTCTTAAATTCTGCTTCCCAAACTCCAGAATATTCAGAAACTAGTTTTTTAAGTATTCTTCAAATCAGAAGCATAAAGGGTATTTGTTTGTTTGTTGATCAAATGTATATGCCTACCCATCTCACAAAAAATGACTCTGGGCAGTTTACAGTCAGTAATTAAAACAATAAAAATATTATTTTAAAAAATTTAAAAACACATGGCACAAGAGAGAATATCAACCACTGTAGTGAAGCCATCTCAGGATTTCAGTAGCCCCATGGGCTCCCCAGACCTGATGACAGAACCAGGTCTTGAGAGACCTCTGGAATATTTTAAGGATAAGGACAATATTATAAGAATAAAGAATAAAGAAGTCCTGTTGGAGATGAGAATACTTTGGCCCAATCAGGGAATGCTCTAAATACATGCATTGTAAAGTATATGTTTCTCAGCATTCAGTATATTTCGCAGTTAAGAGAGAGATATAAGTCCTCTGAACTATTAAAATCTCCTTGGAATTGAACTCACTCCTACCAAGACTAATGTATTTATGAGGGGTATCTACCATACTGGTAACTACATGGGCAATTCCTCATAGTCCTGGCAGCAATACAAAAACGTTTGCCATGATTTTCCTCCAGATCGTTTTTTCTTCAACTACAGCAATTAGCTTTAGGCTTTCCTGGTAAGTACTAACCAGAGATTGACCATCTTCAGGTTAAGATTAGCTAAGGTCAGCTAAGTACTGCCACCTGCTACGTCCCCTACCAACACCAATGTATTTATGAGTGGTATGTACCATACTGCTAATATCAGGAGTTTTTATTACAAGATGAAGAACGCTTTTACTATAAAAACAGCTCCATTCTATCGGTGCTAATCTATAGGAGAGGCCCAAAGTGGGTAATAACATCTGCTTGTCTCCTTGACATTCCCTTCTTTTTCTAATAACCTTTCTTTCTTTTCTCTTCATTCAGTTAGCTGCCAAATGGAGGATAGTTTATGGTTGCCAGATGTCTAAACGGAGAGTCTGCAGATAGCCACTAATCTTCTGCTTTACTAAATATTGTCTGTAAAATCATTTTTTAAAAAGCATACATTAATGTTAATCTCAGATATAATTATGACTTATGGATGAACTAGAATTTATTTATTTATTTTATTTATTTTATTGGATTTGTATACCGCCCTATTCCCGTAGGACTCAGGGCGGTTTACAGGGCAGTTAAAACCATGAATACAAAAATTAAAAACAAATAAAACAATTAAATTAAATTCAAGCCCCAAGAGTAAATCTAAAACCCAGTTAAATTAACAACCCCACAGTCTGGACCAAACAGATCAAAGAGCCAAGTTTTCAGGTCCTGGTGAAATGAGCGAAGGTCAGGAGCAGTCCTAAGTTCTGTGGGTAGTTGGTTCCATAGGGCAGGCGCACCCACAGAGAACGCCCTTCCCCTGGGAATAACCCGCCGGCATTCATTAACCGGCAGTACCCTGAGAAGGCCCTCCCTGTGGGGGTGCACAGGACGATGGGAAGATGATGCCGGCAGCAGGTGTTCCCTTAGATAGTCCGGACCCAAGCCATTTAGGGCTTTATAGGTCATTACCAGCACATTACCAGAATGAAACACAGAAAGACTGATACAGAAGGAAGGAAGATGGGTTTAGCATTAATTTATACATCTTCCACAAGAAAAAAAAACATAATATTTCACCAACACAATCAGTGTTTTAAGTAAGTTATAACTTATAAATAACTACAATTATTGTTAATTCCATTAAATCCTCTTGAAATCCTCAGCATGGTACATGTTAGCTGTGTTCCTCAAGTACAAGGCACTTCTACCATCACTCTTCATCTTCTTGCCCTGTCACTTGAATCTTTTATTTCCACCCCCTCCTCCCAACATGTAACACACCAACCCAAAGTGGTGCCTTTCCTCACAGAAGTAGCAAAGCTGTTTTCCAGGTTTTAAAGCAATCTTACACTTTCTATTATGGCCTCAGGAAAATCTAATGCTACTGACCACTGATTGGCTACCTGTACGTGCCATGCAGAGAAAGAAAAGTATTACTCAAACCAGTATAGGATAAGTGTTCCCTTATGTATTAACAATAGTTTCCCCTCCATTAGTCCTATGTCCTTTGGCACAAGTCAAAGACATTACAGTTCTGGGCCTCATTATGAATATAAAAAAGTAAAGGAAAAATTATCAATAGGAGTAGGTACTT
This sequence comes from Vipera ursinii, assembly GCF_947247035.1. Taxonomy (NCBI): domain Eukaryota; kingdom Metazoa; phylum Chordata; class Lepidosauria; order Squamata; family Viperidae; genus Vipera; species Vipera ursinii. The sequence continues at coordinate 138,330,988 of NC_139513.1, read as the reverse complement.
TAGTCTGATAATGTACTAGTTAGTACTACTAGTAATGTACTGGCCTTTAAATAGTAGTGCTTTTTAAGAGTAGTATTTAAGAAGGAAAGAGAGCCAGTTTGGTATACTGGTTAAGGCATCAGGCTAGAAACCCAGAGAATATCAGTTTGAGTCCTACTGTAGGCAAAGCCAGCTGGGCGATTCTTGGCCAGTCTCTCTCCTTTAGCCCTGAGAAGGAAGCAAGGGCAAACCGCTTGTGAAAGCCCTTGTCAAGAAAACTGCAGTGATTAGTCCAGGCAGTTGCTCAGATCAACACACTGATTTGAAACATATTTTTTTTAAAAAGGAAGGAAATATCCTGGTAAAGTGGGCGGGACTAGCTACAAGAATGCATTCAATTGGTTACCTCTTGAGAGATGCCTGGCCTGACTTGTTTGATCACACCAATAATAAAGTATGCAAAACATACAATTTGAAATACTTTGCTAAGTACACAATTCACATTTTGCACAATTCAGGACTCTATAGGGAAGTCACAGTGGGTCATACAGGTTGAAGTCCATATATGTTGGAATTGCTAAGATTGAAAAACTGCTCCAGTTGCTTTCATGAGTAATACGTTCACCTACCTTCCAAACACTTGTGCACATTTGTTATCTTATCGGGCCACTCTTAAGTACCAAATTCTGCATGGATCAACTCTTTGGGTTTTTTTTTTGAAAAGCTATTAAGGGACAAGAATAAACAGGTTGTGGCCTCAAAACTGCATAAAACCTCTAAATCCATTTTTACTGAGGACCCTCCAAAAGTCACCCCTGAAATTTCAAAAATCAGTGGAATAGTCATCTCCTGTTTTAAGAGGGAAGCGCATACACTTCCAAGAACTTTGACGGAGTTTCAAAAGAAAGATGAGCTACAGCTCCATGGCCCCAAACTGGAAAAGAGTCTCCTACCCACACACATGATGGAACCACTCCCATTTTTCACCATAGCCTTATCCATTGTAGTCTTCCTCTCTATCAAACATATCATGTGGATGTGTGATTTCCAGGTAGCAAAGGGAAGCTAATTGTGAGCTGTTAAAAAGGCTACTCAGTCCAAGACTGGTTTAAGGAAAATGAAAAAAAAGAGGCAGAATAAAGGCTTTAGATTGGCTCACTGACTCTTTAGAGAGTAAGGAAGATAATCTTAGTGGCGATAGGCTAGACTTTAGGGAGTAAGTCAGATTTGTAAGATTCCGTTTATAACCAAGATAGTTGTAGCTTTCCTGTGGATGATTTCATGGTCTGGTTTACCTAGCAGGAATGACAAAAGTCTTGCAGGTCTACCTCATCCTCCTCCCTGAATCAGGAGATGTCTAGCTGAGCTGCTTCTGGATACTATCTCATTTCTCAGGATTTAAAAATATTTCAACTCTTTTAGCCTAATGGTTCTTGCATATTTCTATCAAGTTCAACTAAATTTCATTTTTGATGTGTGCCGTTATGCCCACCGTAAAAAAATGACAATAAAGATTATCTTCCTGATTCTGTACAAGCCTATGGAAAACAAGAACGGGTGTCATTCATATGATGCTTTACATGTCTGTTTCAGCTATAGCAAACTGAACTTTGGAAATAAAGTTGAGTTTAGTATTTCCAAACATGACCTAGACATATTAATTAGCATGGATGAATTTTATGGGAATATTTCCCTCCTTTTGGATAATGAATTTCCTTAATAACAATGCATATAACAAGCCCTTCTAACTAGCATATGTATTATTTGGTGTTTCAGTTTGGCCAAAACACTTTAGAGAAGGACAAACAGCATGCTTTACCAAAATTTATCAAGAAGATTTCAGAGAGGATTACCCCACTTTCGGGACAGAGTGATATGGAAAGGCTGTCAGGCCCTCCTTTATGCAATTAAGAGTAAAACAAAGATAATTCACTTTTGGAACTAAGTCAAGACCATCAACTGATAACCAAAATATAGCAGACCTTTAATGCTCTTCAAATATATTTTATTTCAGCTCCAATAAGCCCTAGTTGCCATGATTAATGGCAATGGATTATAGAACTTGTAGTCTAAAACATTAGACCAGCACCAGGTTTTAGATACACAGACTGATATAAATCTGGTCCTTTTATTACCACTTTGTGGGCAGATTTTTGTTCTGGCAGATTTATATTTGGATTTTTAATAAAATGCCTCAACATAAATCGGCTGTTTCATTTAAGGCAGAAGGAGTTGATTTTTTTTTGAAAATGTATGAGGTGTTTGAGATTTGTTTCTTTTTTCCCCCTCAACAAATATACCTACCACACTTACTTAAGAGTGTGTGGAACACTCCTTAGAGGTTGCTACTTCTTTGCAGTGGTCCCTGGAGTAATCATACAAGTACCTGATTATGTGTGTGTGTGTGTATGTATGTATTGACTATATTAGTGGCACAAGGAGGTAGAAAAACTGTTATAGCAGCAAAACTCAGGAAGGAATAATAATTTCATAGACCTCTTGAAAGAGACAAGAAGCAGTATTACAACGACATGTATAAAAACACTGGTGATGGAAACAGATGTAGAAAAACAAGGAAAGGCTTTCAAAAGAATCCCAGACTCCGAAGGAGGTTCCAGCCGTGAATTGATATGCTAAGGATGCCAATGGACAGATAGTAACTGAAAGATGATCAAACAAAGATGGAAGGAGTAGCTGAAATGCTGTACCAAAGATATGCCACCTCCAAGGTAGCTTAGAAGATACTCCTTATTTACAAAACCTGTAGGATTAGAAGATGGTTCAGTTGGCACGGTGGGCAATCTCAAGATGGCAAGCTATAGGAATTGATGGAACATATACAGAAATAGGCCAAGCTAGAGAAGAAGAATCATTAGAAGAACCAACCCTGTGATGTCACGTTAATAATCTACATTTGATTAGTCCCTTTTATGATGTCATAACTGCCTCACATGTAGAATACTAGTCAATCCATCCTGTCTGCCTGCTCCAAGTCTAATCTAAAGTTTGCTGATAAACTGCAGACTTGGGTGCCATGCCCATGACTTTCCCCTGTTCTGTACCAGCCTACTACCGGCCCTGCAGAAAAGGCAGGGACAACCCCTTTACAAAAAGACAAGAGGCTGGAACTAAGCCTGCCAAATTTATTGACACAAAACAGAGCAAATAGAGCAAAACCAAAACACGAACCATGAAACAGGAGCTATTCAAACGGTTGCCTTCAGCAAACCAGCCCTCCCACACATTCCCCTTTTAAACAGTTCAAGGCGTGGCTTCTCTCTGCCTCCTTCCGAGGTGCCCCATTGCCTTCCTCTGTTTACTCCTGATTGACTGCCTCCTGCGTCGGGCGTCCTTGAACAGGGCCAGCTGTGGGTCATCTTCATCCACGCTGTCAGGCTCACACAGCTGGGTCTGCGTAGTGACCAGATGGGAGGGGCCTGGCTGAGGGCTCTGCGAAGCCTCAGGGCTATCCTCTGCAGGCTCTCCAACACCCCCCTCCTCCTCCTCTGACCCAACTGCCGAACCCACAGGCTGACCCTGAATCACAACATCCCCAAAACTATCTCCTATATGCCCCCTTCCCCCACCAAATCAGATCAAGACATCAGACCTTTCAAAACCACCAGTGGCCTCTGGTGGATTTAATATATTGAAATGATTTGTAGCCAGGCTTTCATCTTGAAAGTGGATTTCCGACGTTATTTGCAGTTGATTGCCGTCTGTTATCTAGCACAAGATATTAGGAGCTTCTATTTCCCCATTTCTTTCCTAAGAAGGTCCTGGAAATTCTTTAGGGTTCCAAGGAAGAGGACACCACATGAATTCATGAATGAAGAGGCAGTCACCTCCTTTATTTCCATTTGACTGAACCAACTCTTGTTTCCCTGACCACATCCTTTGGGGAAAAAAATGCTCACAGACCTTCTGGAAGCCAAATTTGATTGGAGGTGCTTGTAGGGGATGAAAGAGCCCACAGCCGGGATTTTTGCTGCTGCTGGTGGTGCTTGAAAGTGTAGCTCCTTATTGCTGGTGACATTTGAATTTGGCGTTTGAAATGTTTCAGTTCTTTGTTTTGACACATTGATGTTTGAAGCAACTGGGGAGGGAGTTAACTTTCCCTCCTGTAATTGCTGCCAGATTGAGAACCTCCTTCTCTTGCAGCCCCCCAGGGGATCCTGTCACAGGCTCAGTGGAGATCATTAGCAAGTGATGTGGGAGCGCAAAGCCCTGATGCAGTTTGGGTAGGGGAGGAGGGAAATGTTGTAACAAAAAGCAAGGCTGGGCTGGGGAGATTCTGATTCATGGGTCACATTAAATTGAAGTGGTAGCACAAGGAATAAACAGAAGAACACAGCAAATTCCAGTAAGCAACAGCTAAGAGTAAGGGAATTTTTCACCAAGGGCTTCAAGGGAGCCTGAATTTGTTTACTATTAGCAGTTAGGATGCTGACAACCTCTTCGTGGCACTTGAGAGTCGTCTGCACAGTGGCCAAAAAGTAGCATTGGTTATTGGAAATGTTAAAACAGTAACCAAGAAGCCAGCATCCAAAATATGGCAGTTGATCCATCTCTCTCTCTCTCTCTCTCTCTCTCTCTCTCTCTCTCTCTCTCTCTCTCTCTCTCTCTCTCTCTCTCTCCCTCCCTCCCTCCCTCCCTCCCTCCCTCCCTCCCCCCCCCCCCTCTCTCTCTCTCTCTCTCTCTCTCTCTCTCTCTCTCTCTCTCTCTCTCTCTCTCTCGTGTGTGTGCATCCCTATTCCCTTGCATAAATAACAGGACAGACAGCTGGATCTATCTCAGGCCATTTTCTTTTCTAGTAATGGGATGACGCCCTCTTCTCAATAGCGTCTTCTGGTATGGGAGGATGATGTTATTCTGGAGTCTGTTATATGTAATGGGAGAAAAGGTGATGGTGGGGGGTCCCTTTATCTCTCTTTCCACTAGAAAAATCAGGCGGGGCATCTGAGAAACCAAAAGGAAATGTATTATTCCTTTTTTTAAAAAATAGGAAAAGATTTTTAGGGGTGTGATGCCCATAGTTCAAGTAAGCACTGTGGACAATTAACATTTATAAGTTTCAGTCAGAAAATTTAAAAAGTAAAAAGGAATAAGAATAATGACCCCACCCCAACTTTCATTTAAAATGCTTAATATACGGTATCCATTTTTTCCAGATAAATATCTCTGAAGGAGGATCCAGACAAAAATTAAAAAATGAAAATGAAAATAATACCTTGCACCCCAAGATTATATGATTAGAAAGGTGAGACTGTAATGTATTAGGATTTTACTTGAACTGCTTTCAGGTGTCTTTTGAATGCTGCTTAAGGTTGCTCAATTGAGGTGTCTGTGTAACGGCTGCTGACTAGCCAGACATGCAGTCTCCAAGAAGATCATTGGATGATTTGGGGCGGGAATGGGTTCCTTTAAACCTATTGGCTGCTGCCTAGTGGGCAACCATATAAGTAGCTGTGCAGAAACCTCTGATTCCGTTCTGTTCCTGTTTGCCTCAATAAAGCAACGTTCCTGTTTGAAACCTCTCATCTCGTTTCCTGCCTCCAAAGAACTCACAACAGAGACGAAGCAAGGAAATGATGCAAAACATAATTGAATAATATAACAAGAACACTTGTTCAGTGTATGTGTTTGAATCTCCCTGTAATCAGTATAGATTGTCAAGGTGTAGGTGATTCGTGAATTAGATTCTGCTAGGCTCTTGGTCTTTCTCTTTCTCACAATATTTCCATGGGACTCAATTTAGAATTTTTATAAGGAGGGGGATTTAAGACCCAGAATTACATTTTGCAATTAGACATCCAGGAGCAGAATGAAAAAAAAACTGGGTTGGGTAGGAACAAAAATCATAGGTTGCACCTTGTTGCCGTAGAAGTGGCTCCAGGTGCCATCTTCCTTCACTCCTTCCTTTCCTTTAGGGACAGTTTTAAAAAAAGAAACCAGAAGGGGTCTTATCTGAGACTTCCACAATCTGATGGGAAGTCATTTAGGATTCAGAGTTCTCATCACTATTCTGTTGGGAAGCAACAGAGATGACTCATACATGGCAAGCTGTGGTAGCTGCATGCTGTTTGCTATAAGATGTTGTTTAAAAGCCTAACTTAAATGCACAACTAAAACATATTATTACTTGACTCACTGTAATTTGTTGACATTTATATGATTGTTTGTTGCATTGGACTCCTTTTTCTCCAAGAAAAGACAGGATTCTGAGGGAGAGCAATCCAGGTAAGCAGCTGAGACTGAGGTAGGGAATTAAATTACCTGCCTTACTGTAGCCAACACCTAGACCTCGTCCACAGGACTGCATTTAACTGCTTTGTCAGCTGTCACCCATCAGCTCTTCATCATCATCTTTTAAGTAGCCATGCAGACATTTGCATGGTCTATTTTGAAGAAGGTATGTTGGCTGCATAGAATAGCTCTATGGAATAAGACAATTAAGTTGGCTTCATATTTTAATTGTTGGGCTTAATTAATTTAATCTATTTTAATTTATACTATTTTTATACTGTATTTTATGCTGCCCTGTAAACCGCCCTGAGTCCTTCAGGAATAGGGCGGTATAAAAATTTAATTAAATAAATAAATATTTGTGTGATTGAAAAAGAAAGGATTGTTTTTGCTCATCAGTTTTCTATTATCATTCACTTTTGTGAATGAGAGATTGTTTTGTATGAAAAAGTAACTGCAGCTAAAAGAGTAAATGGAAAGATTTAATAACAGGTTACTTGTAGATTTCACTCTAGAATTCTTCCAGGAGGCAAAAATATTTAAATAATTGTTTAAATAAATCCATTAGGGTGTCATATCTCGGCTTTAGACTATCAAAAGGAGCATAAGCCTGTAAGTTCTGCTTTCCTAAAGAAAAATAAAGCTGTTTTGTATCATATTCCTTCTTAAACAACTTTTCCCAGTCAGTGTCTGTCAGCCATTTTAAACTATAATTCTTAGACAACATCATTAAGGAGAAGAGGAAGGGAAGTAAACCAAAATGGACAATCAGTCTGATGTAGATAAAGCAATAGATGAAGTCAGGAAAGCAAAGGCTCAGAACGAACAAAGACTTGCAGCAGAAATCAAAGGTAATAAAAAAAGTTTCTTCCAACAAATTAACAACAAGAAAAAAGTCAAGGAAACTGTAGGTCCACAAAGAGAGAAGATGGCAAGGAAATAACAGGTAAAAGGGAGAAAACAGAGCTGTTTAACTCATTCTTTGCATCAGCCTTCACACAAAAAGAAACTATTGCCCAACATACCAAAAAAACCACTCCAAAAGACAAACTAGATACAAAAATTAAAATAAGCAGGAAAATGGTAAGAGAACACCTATCTGACCTTGAGGAATATAAATCGCCAGGACCCAACAGACTATACCCCAGAGTTGTGAAGGAGCTGGCAGATGTTATCTCAGAATCACTGCACCATATCTTTCAAAAATCCTGGAGCACTGGGCAAATACCTGAGGATTGGAAAAGGGCTGATGTGGTTCCCATTGTCAAAAAAAGGAAAAAAAATGGACCCAGGAAACTACAGACCAATCAATTTAACATCAATACTTGGGAAGATCCTAGAAAAGACAATTAAAAAAAACAGATCTGTGAACAACTAGAAGCAAACAAAGTTATAACTAGTAGCCAGCACGGGTTTGTTAAAAACAGATCATGCCAAACCAATCTTATTTCATTCTTTGATAAAGTGATTAAAGTAGTAGAACAGAAAAATGCCGTGGACATAGTATACTTAGTTTTCAATAATGCCTTTGATAAAGTGGACCACAACCTACTCCTTGGTAAGTTAGGAAAAGGTGGAATAGACAACATTACCACCAGATGGATCTGTAGCTGGCTGGCAAACCATACTCAACGAGTAATCCTCAATTGCACTACATCTACATGGAGATATGTAAGCAGTAGGGTACCACAAAGTTCCATCTTAGGCCCAGTATTCTTCAATATCTTCATCAATGACTTAGATGAGGGAATTGAAGGGGAACTCATCAAGTTTGCAGATGACACCAAACTGGCAGGAGTAGCCAACACCCCAGAAGACAGACTCAGGATCCAAAAAGATCTTGACAAACTTGAACAATGGGCCTTATCCAACAAAATGAGTTTCAATGTGGAGAAAAGCAAAGTCTTACATTTAGGCAGGAAATATCAAAGGTATAAGTACAGATTAGATGAGACCTGGCTTAAAAAGAAGTAACTGTGAGAGGAACCTTGGAGTCCTAGTGGGCGATCAATTGACTATGAGCCAGGAGTGTGCAGAGCAGCTGCCAAAAAAGCTAATACAAAACAGAGGCATAGAATGAAGAACATGCGAAATATTAGTACGGTACTGCTTTATAAAACCCTAGTAAGACCACACCTGGAATACTGCAGTTAATTTTGGTCACACCATATCACAAAAAAAGATGTTCAGAGTCTGGAAAAAAATCAGAGAAGAGCAACTAAGATGATTAAAGGCCCGGAGACTAAAACATATGAAGAAAGGTTGTGGGACTTGGGTTTAGCTAGTCTAAAGAAAAGAAGAAATAGGGGAGACATGATAGCAGTATTCCAGTATTTGAGGGGCTGCCACAAAGAAGAGGGCATCAAACTATTCTACAAAGCACCAGAGGGCAAGACAAGAAACAATGGTTGGAAAGTGACCAAAGAGAGAAGCAACCTGGAATTAAGGAGAAACTTCCTAACAGTGAGGACAATTAACCAGTGGAACAGCTTGCCTTCAGAAATCGTAGGCGCTCCATCACTGGAGATTTTTAAGAAGAGACTAGACCAGGGGTGTCAAACTCAATTTCATTGAGGGCCACATCAGCATTGCGGTTGCCCTCAGGGGGCCGGGTGGGTATAGCCAGGGTGGGCGTGGCCTACTGGGTGGGCGTGGCTAGAGTGTGTATGGCCTACTGGATGGGCATGGCCAGCTCTACATCGTTCACATCAAAGGTGCCTATGGGGGCCTGGGCAAGAGTAGGACAGATCTGAGGGTCTCTGGCAGAAGGAGGGTCTCTGGGCCAGGGCCAAGGCAGTGGGGGCCATTCCCTCACTGTTTCCAGGATGGCTTCGCAGGCCACATGAAACCACTTCACGGGCCACATCCGGCCCCCGGGCCTTGTGTTTGACATGTCTGGACTAGACAGTCACTTGTCTGATATGGTATAGGTTCTCCTGCTTGAACAGGAGGCTGGACTAGAAGACCTCCAAGGTCCCTTCCAATTCTATTCTATTCTATTCTATTCTATTCTATTCTATTCTATTCTATTCTATTCTATTCTATTCTATTCTATTCTATTCTATTCTATTCTATTTTTCTATAGAGTTGAGATGGTGAAACAAGTCATTTTGGAGCAAATTTCAATGGTCTGCAAGGTCATTTATTTAGCATATGGCAAAAATGTTAAAAAGCACAGCGCATTTACATTCCCAATGCTCAAATGTGAAATTGGTTAATCTGTAAGGTCAGTTTGAATCCTTTGAAACTGAGTCTGTTTGTTTCTGAGGAGCAAACAACTCCATTTGATTTCAAATTTTCTACCTCCTGGGTTGTTCTGAGGCAGTACTGGGAGAAACATCTTTCTTATTCCCTTTATAATTCTAGTGTCGGATTAGAGCTTTGCTTCCCCTCCCCCATCCACAGACCTTTGATCACAGCAGCAGGCTGAGTGCACAACAGGTTTAGACAAGCATCTCTGGTTTGTGGGAGGACTGGCACAGGTACTGGGGAGGTCAGAAGGTAGAAAAAATACTACAAAGATTAGGTGGAGAGAAGCTGAGGAAAAACCCTAGGTGATACTGAAAATCAGTCAGTGGGATGTAACACAGAGCTCTGTTATTAAGTGAGGCAGTGATTTTTATTTTTTTTTTAAACAGGCCACTTTACTGAAAACATGGAATGTTTCAAGGTGACTTCAAAGCTGTGGAGAAGGTTAATAGAGGAACAGGCTGGATTAAGTGGAAGGCATCTGTTTTGTTGTCCTGGTTTCTCCTTCATTAGGCCAACCATCCTGGTGACTTTGCTCTTCCCCCACTCCTGCTCGGCTTTCATTGCCTCCTTTCAAAAGAGAGCAAACAAAATATAACCACATGGCTGAGCTGTGCAAAATATGGCAGGAATGAGGGGGGTCAGGTTACAAACTCTGTGTCTTTCTGCATGGCTTAGAGTTAGTCAGACCTGCACATCCTCCGCCTTGTTACACTTGGGGTTAGCTAGTGGTGAAACAGTTGTATGCCTTTAAAAAGGCAGAAGACGATTGTGTACAATTTTGATTTCTCCCAACTTCCTTTTACACATTTATACATCCCTTTCATTGCAAAAGGGAGATTGATAACCGACACATGGAGTCCTCCTATGGAGATCTGGGGCACTTAAAAAAATTTCCAAACGATGTCAGCACCCTTCTAAACATCAGTGACAACAGATTGAAAATATACACATTCTCTTATCAGTGATGCAACAGCATGAACATCACATCTATTTTTCTGCATTTGAAGATGGATCTTCTATCTGGAATCTTCTAATTAGAAGGGAGATTTTTTTTGTCTATTTCCTCTTTGCATACCTACATGTGTGTGTGTGTATCAGAGGGATAATGCATTGATGGCTTAGTAATCTCCTCTCCCCTCCTGCCAATAACAGCCACTCAGATTTGGGGGGGAGCAATAGCACAGATAACAAGAAAGAAAATGGGATTATGGGGAGTGATTCAATGCAGCAATGTTTTGCATTCTCTGACCAGCCAACTGCAAGAAACACCAATGGGCCCATTATTTTCTCAACATTTCAGGGGCAGCTGCCAATAAAGACAATTACGTGTTGGCTTCTGACTGATTTTGAGGAATTTGGGCAGTGGACATAGTGGCAGTGTGAAGGAAGTAGTGACAGCTCTTGACAAGCCTTTCACCCTAGGAAAATCGTGCAGATGATACCCTCAACCTAAACCTCAGGAGCAAATCTTCTTAAGTTGATTTCTTTTGCCTCAAATTGGGTGTCCTGCTTTAGTAACCTAAACAGCAGCCTGTTTTATCTATGTGGATGAATCAACCTGATGTGATACTCAGGTATGGAATACTTGCACATTACGTGTGTGTGTGTGTGTGTTTGTGTGTTTGTGTGTGTGTGTGTGTGTGTGTGTGTGTGTGTGTAAAATCTGAGTTTCTTTCTACCCTATCTATAATGAGTTAACTGAATATTTAATAGGATTCATTAAATAATACATAATACAATTAATTATGTATTAATTGTATTGTATGTATTGTAATTAATTAATACAATTAATTAGTTGAGGAGGGGGCGATGAATTAATTAAAAATCAGCAATGCAGAAATATTTTATTTTATTTTATTTTTTATTTTAATTCCATTTATATCCCGCCCTTCTCCGAAGACTCAGGGCGGCTTACAAGCTTAGCAGTAGCCTTCATTCTATGTATATGCCTGCTTATTAGGGCTTTCACACACACCCAAGCGGCATTATTACAAAGTCAGCTTAATTGCCTCCAACAACCTGGGTCCTCATTTTACCTACCTGGGAAGGATGGAAGGCTGAGTCAACCTTGAGCCTGGTGGGACTCGAACCTGCACTAATTGCAGGCAGCTGGTGTTACTTTAAGGAGGCATTAGCCCACTGCTCCACCAAGGCTCTATAGTGGTACTGGTCCAGGAAAGGAGGAGGAGGAGAGCATGTACATCATGGTCAAAGAGGGAAATGGAGGGTCTACCAGGCATAAGTAGCAGCACCCTAAAAAGCTCAAAGCAAGAATGGAAAAGCTGATAGAGAATGAAGAGCGTATGACTGGTGCTGCTCATCAGAAAATGTTTCTAAGAAATTGCAACTTTATTCAGATTGTGGTTTTCTTTGGGGAAATCCTAGGCAGCCAAAAGGCTGGAAAGTTTCTTTGAGGCAGAGAAGATGGCAAAACCACTACTTCCACTAAGTTCTCGGAATAGTTTAGTGGAGCTCGCTCATATATTCTATTAGAACGACTCCAGAAATGATTCTGAACATTGTAAAAGGAGAGCTGTAAAAACACAGAAGGTGTCTGGTAACGCTTTGTCTCTTTTTTATTATTATTATTATTATTATTAAAAGTACACTATATACCACAGGTCTGCAACCCGCGGCTCCGGAACCGCATGCGGCTCTTTCATCTGTCTCCTGCGGCTCCCAGTCCTCTGCCATGTGCAGTTCAAAAAAAAAAAGTGGGACTAAAAAAGTTCAACCAATCAATTAAAATATGCAGGGTAGGTGCATATCTCGCCTTGGCTCCACTCTTCAGTCAAACCCTGTTCTGCGCATGCGTGCTTGTACGCGCATGTGCACACATTTTTTGCGGCTCCCAGTTTTTCCTTTTGTGAGGGAACCGGTTCCCAGTGGCTCTTTCACTGTTTCAGGTTGCTGACCCCTGCTATATACGTATATCTTAGGAGCCATGGTTCACAAAAACTTATAATCCCCGCTATAACAACCATGTGAAGTGAGGTGACATGAGCTGAGAGAGAGGGACTGGCCCACATCACCCTATTGGCTTTCATGCCTAAGACAGGACTAGAACTCACATTCTGTTGGTTTCTAGCCCAGTGGATTAACCGATAGACCAAACTGGCTCTGATAAGTAGGATGGCTGAAAGGATGTACTTAATGGATTCCCAGCAGAAGAACAGTTTGAACAGATTCCCAACATACTCATGACTGCAGCAATATGCCATCTCCAAGAACTAAACGGACCTAGTTAGATATACTGTATGCAAGCGTGATAATCCATTAGATGGAAGGGATAAAGGATGAGAAAGTTATTTGCAGCTTCCAAACAAACACAAAAAGCAAATGCCTAAATATGAAATAAATCAATAGCAGTGTTCCAATAGCAGTGTTCCAATATCTCAGGGGCTGCCACAAAGAAGAGGGAGCCAGGCTGTTCTCCAAAGCACCCAAAAGCAGGACAAGAAGCAACGGATGGAAACTACTCAAGGAGAGAAGCAACCTAGAACTAAGGAGAAACTTCCTGACAGTTAGAACAATTAACCAGTGGAACAACCTGCCTCCAGAAGTGGTGAATGCTCCAACACTGGAAGTTTTTAAGAAGAGACTGGACAGCCATTTGTCTGAAATGGTATAGGGTTTCCTGCCTTAGCAGGGGGTTGGACTAGATGACCTCCAAGGTCCCTTCCAACATTATTATTATTATTATTATTATTATTATTATTATTATTATTATTATTATTATTATTATTATTATTTGTGGGGTTTAATGGGGCATATCTGTCAGGCCCCTCAAACCAAGAACAACACACGGAGTTACTTTTCAGTAGTTTCTTTATTGTTGCTCACCTTCAGACAGAATCTTACCAAGCTAAACAACTATATGCATAACTGTAGATGTACACTGTGAACTGCTGTGTGTGTGTGTGGGGGGGTGTTTCCATCCTTACTCTCTTCCTGCCTACCAGACATTGCAAGCTCCGTTGCCTCTTTGTCATCTGTGAAGCAACGCCTCCCTCCTATGACTCCGGACTACATGCCATCATATCATCAAACAGAGCCACGAAGATTTCTGAGTGGACGCTTCAAGCTTTCTCATTTCTACATCATTTACCCACAGGCTGTGAGCTGCACAACATCCACAACGTGGCAATCACAGCTGAAATCTGAAAAGCACTATGGATGTTGACAATAAATATGTGGATTTTATTTGATAAATATCCCAAATGTCTCTAGTGCATTTTTACACTGTTCTGGTTACAAAAATGATACACACTTTGGTGAGTGCTGACATTTGTGATGTATTAGTCAAATGTTGGATTTGGACTCGGAACTCCCCAAATTCAGATCTGTTCTTGAGCGTAGAGTCCACTGGCTGACCCCAGGTCAATGACAATCTGTACTTAATCTATTTTATAGGACAGTTCTTGTGAAAATCAAACAAGACAGACAGACAGACAGACAGACACACACACACACACCCTTACACACTTCATTGTATTATCTTTGATTAGCTAAAGGAAAGACAGGATTTAAAATATATCGGCATATTCAAACATTCAAAAATAGAAGCAATCAGCAATGCCATAAAGTGGAAAAAAATTCTAATCCATATCCTGTTATGAGAAACACAATTTTGAGGATATTAATGAAAAATTGCCTGAGTTCTTGGAATTGAGCACATCAATTAAATTTCAAATTTTCCTCTCAGATAATGGAAAGAAAAGTCAAAAATTACTACTACCAGATCTACTGTTAATGTCAGCTTCTGTGTAGCCTAGGATTCCCTAAAGGGGCTTGTTAGGATTTTAAAACCAAAATAACAGCACAAAGGCTGTGATGAATGAAACAAACAATAGTGAGCTTCAAATACAATGGCAGCTTAGTACTCATCTGCTTTGAAACTCATCGAATATGGTACTCAATGCATTTTGATGTGAGAAGTTTGTCCCAGTACTCATCATTTGTTTGATACACAACACACAAGCTAGAACTTGTTGGTGCTGGCTGCCTTCTGACTCACTACATTATTCCTTACGGGAAAAATCTGTTTGGTACTCACTGTTTTTTGTACTCACTGTGCCTCCCAGAACCAATTAAGGATGAGTACTGAGGTACCAGGGATGTGGTAGCTCAGTGGGTTAGGACGCTGAGCTTGTCGATCAGAAGGTCGGCAGTTTGACGGGTTGAATCCCGAGTGCCGCATAACAGAGTGAGCACCTGTTACTTGTCCCAGCTTCTGCCAACCTAGCAGTTCGAAAGCACGTAAAAATGCAAGTAGAAAAATAGGGACCACTACGGTGGGAAGGTAACAGCGTTCCATGCACCTTTGGCGTCTAGTCATGCCGGCCACATGACCACGGAGACGTCCTCAGACAAGCGCTGGCTCTTCGGCTTTGAAACGGAGATGAGCACTGGCCCCTAGAGTCGGAAACGACTAGCACGCATGTGCGGGGGAACCTTTACCTTTACCTTTTACTGAGGTACCAGTGTACATAAAAGCATTTTTTTCTCCTCTGTGTATTTTATCACAGTCAGTAATCTGTGTATCTTCCTGTTTCTGTGTAAAATATTTGCTTAGCATCCATAACTAAGTCATTATTAAACTTGGCATATCTAGCCTACCAAAGCCAACCTCTTCATGGGTGAGGGGTAATTAATTTCTACTCTCCCAATCTGCTAGAGAGTCAGAAAATTCCAGAGAAGCTGACTCAAAATGCATGATTGTTTTAGATGCTAAAGCTGAATAAAGAGCAGAGTGTGAACCATGAGGAATCACTGTAGAAAATGGAGATTTCACAAGGGACCATCAGTTGATCGATCCAGGTTTCTAAATACAGCAAGTCTCTTGCATTAAACCCCATGTAAATCTTAATCCTTAAATTATTGAAAAGGAATTCAATTGTCAGTACATGAGGCTGGAAGATCAGCTTAGCAATTGCAGTATGTGAGAGAGTCTGCAAATGGCATTGATATTGGAATTAATATTATGGGCCATGAGTGATTAAAGCTTGTTAGACACATATAACTGGGATGAGCTGAAGCAGAAAATGGGAGATGATAGAAATTGCTGAACAATTTCACATTTGCACCTGTGGAAACTGTTGGGAATGCTTCTTTGTCTTAAACCTCTCTTACAACTAAAACAAAAAATAATACAACAGCCCCCCTCCTTAACATAATAAATTATTTCACTTGAATGGAATACAGGTATCCTCTTCTGGCAATTTAAAATAATACAGTCCATTGTGTATCACATTTCTAGACAACCTTCTGGAGTTACTTTTCTGCTCTGGGGAACTGAAACCTGATCCAGGGCTGCCCATGGTGTCACTATGGACTTAATTCTGCTTTGAAACAACTTGTTTATTAGAACAGTGCAAGATCACATCATAGATTCAGATTCTGATTTATTGTGCAATCATTATTAAAATCAGATCGCTCCCAACTTTGTGCTTTGAAGAATTCTGGAAGTTGCAGTCACAATACATCTGGAAGGGGGGGGGGCGGGGCAGGCTAATTTAAACAACCCCCTTAATTTAGATGTTAACAGGGGACTGTTGTTTGTTTAAAAATTGGATGCAAAAACTTCACTTTTGCTGTGGAAGGGAGGTGGCAGATGACAAGTCAGTCCTGTTCACTTTATACTCACACATCATGGAAAACACTCAGAACATTTGCAGCCTATTCGAAGGTTGCATTCATTGTGATCACATACCTCGGATCATGTAAATATTTGTCGAACAGAGAAGAGGGTCTCTAACTGCCAGGCTCCTGTGTTTTATATCTTCCCAGCCCTCTTTCAACCAACCAGTCAAGCCAAGGGCTTTTTCTAGATAACCTGAATTTAGCTATCTGAGTACCTGAGAAAGGGGAAAGCATCTTAGGCTGCCCTGGCATCAAGCTAAGCAATTTGCCATCTGCCTCTTCAAAAGCTAAGCTGTTTTTTCCAAAGGTAGTGAAGATGGTCCTAGAGTCAGATTTTATTTGCAAATTTGCCAGTATTACGTTTTAGTTGTTGTCATTTATTTACTTTGATCTGTTGATGTTGTAGGGTTTCCGTGGTTTTATTTTGTTGCAAGTTGTCATGAGTCAGTTACGGTTTGGCCGGGGGTGGGGTTCTACCGTGAAGTCTGAGGACTCCTTGCTTTCAGGAATACAGGTAGTCCTCGACTTACAACAGTTTGTTTAGTGACCATTCAAAGTGCCAACGGCACCGAAAAAGGTGACTTATGACCGTGGGGAGGCTACGAAGGTTGTAAGTGTGAAAAATGGTCATAGGTCACCTTTTTCAGTGCCATTGGAACTTTGAATGGTCACTAAACAAACTGGTTTAGTTCATACGGGCAACTGGTTTATACGTACGACCACACTGGGTCGCGTGATCCCCTTTTGCAACCTTGTGACAAGCAAAGTCAATGGGGAAGATTAGTTGACTTAACAACCGAGTTAGTAACTTATCAACTGCAGTGATTCACTTAACAACTGTGGCAAGAAAAATCATAAAATGGGACAAAAGTCACTTAATAAATGTCAACAGAAATTTTGGGCTCAGTTGTGGTTGTAAGTCGAGACCTACCTGTACTTTACTGCAGCAAGGCAGGAACCGGATCCCTCCAACTTGATGTTGTGATTCAGGGTCAGCCTGTGGGTTCGGCAGTTGGGTCGGACGACTCAGAGGAGGAGGAGGGGGGTGTTAAAGAGCTTGCTGAGAATAATATTGAGGCTCCACAGAGCCCTCAGCCAGGCCCCTCCCACCTGGTCACCACGCAGACCCAGCTGTGTGAGCCTGACAGCGTGGATGAAGATGACCCACAGCTGGCCCTGTTCAAGGACGCCCAACGCAGGAGGCAGTCAATCAGGAGTAAACAGAGGAAGGCAATGGGGCACCTCGGAAGGAGGCAGAGAGAAGCCATGCCCTGAACTGTATAAAAGGGGAATGCGTGGGAGGGCTGGTTTGCTGAAGGCAACCGCTTGAATAGCTCCTGTTTCATGGTTCGTGTCTTGTTCTGTTTGCTTTTGTATCCATACATTTGGCAGGCTTAGTTCCAGCCTCTTGCCTTCTTGTAAAAGGGGTTGTCCCTGCCTTTTCTGCAGGACCGGTAGCAGGCTGGTACAGAACACTTGATAGTTCAGATTGGGAAGGAACTTTTCATTGCAGTAACCCTATAGGAAAAGCCATAGTTCACCGATGTCCCTTTTGAACTAGGTAAGCTTTTGTGTTAGGACGCTGAGCTTATCGATGAGAAGTTCGGCAGTTTGGCAGGTCGAATCCCGAGTGCCGCGTAGCAGAGTGAGCGCCTGTTCCTCGTCCCAGCTTCTGCCAACCTAGCAGTTCGAAAGCACATAAAAATGCAAGTAGAAAAATAGGGACCACTACGGTGGGAAGGTAACAGCGTTCCGTGCGCCTTTGGCGTCTAGTCATGCCGGCCACATGACCACGGAGATGTCCTCAGACAAGCGATGGCTCTTCGGCTTTGAAACAGAGATGAGCACCGGCCCCTAGAGTCGGAAATGACTAGCACTCATGTGTGGGGGAAACTTTAACTTTACTTTTTATACAGGTAGTCCTGGACTTACAGTCATTCATTTAGTGGCCATTCAGAGTTATAATGGCACTGAAAAAAGCGACGTATGACCATTTTTCACACTTTACAGCAACCTCTGTGGCCCTGTGATCAAAATAGAGGTACTTGGCAACTGGCACGTATTTAGGGCAGTTGCAGCGTCCCAGGGACACGCGACGATCTTTTGCAAACTTCTCATAAGCAAAATCAATGGGGAAGCCCGATTCACTTAACAACTTAGCAACAATTGTTACTGACTTAACAATTGCAGTGATTCATTTAACAACTTTGGCAAGAAAGGTCGTAAAATGGGGCAACTATCTTAACAGAAATCTGGGGCTCAGTTGCAATTGTAAGCCGAGGACTTACCTGTACAGAGCTACAGTTTTCTGGAAACGGTAACGCTGCCATAGAGCAGTCCTCTAAAATGATATTATTTCAAATCCAAGGTAAAAGATTGTCAAAGGATCAAGGGTCTTAAAATCAATACCATCTGGATAATAAACATCCTGAGATAACAACTGCTTTATCACCATAGATATTTATAAATTTCCCATTATACCTGCATTATACATGCAGAAATCATATACAAATCTGGGTTCTTTTTAATCTTTATTTATCATATTTATACGGCCTCCCATGTCTTAAACATGATTCTGGGCAGGGTACTATAAAAATATTTTTAAAAATCCACAATTAAAACATTAATATTATTATTAAAAGGCTAAGAGAGAGCACGAGTTCTTTCTGGCGATGTATTTCAATATTTTTTAGCATCTTTCTACTTCCATGGCATGAGTGCTGATGCTCGTTCTGAATGGAATGTGCGATCAAACAGGGACTAACAGAGCTTCACAGAATTACAAGCAGCCTTCTGAAAGGTTTTTAAGGCAACCCTGCAACACTGCTCGTACTCAAATCATCTGGATGTTTGTTTACCAACCTTATAGTTAAGCAAAAAAAAAAAGAAGAAGAATCTGGGGAAGTTAAGTCAAGGCTTTGAAGTCCCACAGCATGTGGCCTCGTTTCTGGCCTCATTCTCTGCCTGCTTTTCCTCCTGCAATTATCCTTCAGTGCAACCAGTTTAATAAAACTGTCCTGGCCAGTTCTGTACTGACCCACAGAAATGTTTCTAGCTTGATGGAAAACAGAAGCTGGATTGCAGGCCACAAACAGAACTCAATATTCACATCAGCGATGTTAGTTTATTTGTTTATAGCTCCACTGTCCTCCCCGAATATGTAGGAAACCCATAGAAAACAATGTCTTTTAAATGGTTTGGGGATCATGAGAGATCGTGTGTTTTGTCTCAGCAGTGTTCGTTTTAAAGAATCAGGGAAGGCTAGGAGAAGGCAGGCTGAACGTATACTGCTGACAAATCAAGGAAGAAGAAAGTCATCTGAAATTCATACTAGCCCTTCTTACTTTATTTACGAATCCTGATGAATCTTACAACATGATGGAAATAAGAGAGCACAGCCAATACCCCCCCACCCACCCCCACACACCCCCACACACCCAATTCCATTGCTGGCAAGTCACTGATCTGTGATTGCCTCTCTTCGCAATAGGCAATCCATCTTCTTTATAGGGACTATCTGCAGCTGGCCCCATCTGTGGCATCAAAAACACAATTATTATAGCCAGAGCCCTCCCTCACATTCTGAATTTCACCACAGCTTTTATTCCTCTTTGCTAAATTACTCACCCTTCCCCATCCCCCACCACGCACACATATGGGACCATGTTGCAGGGGTGGGGGGTGGGGAGAGGACTCTCTTCTGCCTCTTGTGTGGTATAATTATGGCTTTAGAATTAGCAAGTGTAATGATGCTCTTATACGGAGGGAAATTGAAATTGATCATTTGACGTCATTGGTTAGGCAGGTGGAATTCAATCAGCAAAGGGCATGAAATCCAGGGAGGGAGGGAGGAATGACTGAGCTAATTGTTTTATTAGGAATATTATTGTATTTCCCTTCAGTCAAGTTCACCGAGTAAGAAAACAGCCATTTTTGAGGGCTTTGTGCCTGAAGGGGGAAAAAAATGTAAGTAATGTGGTCCATTTGCTGTATCAAAATGCTCTGTTTCTGAAGTTTTGGTCCCAATAGATGACAGGCCTATATCAGGCTTAACTGCGTCAACCATCCCATTTTATTAAGAAAAAAAAACACCAATGTATCTGTGAGAAACATCTACTTTTTAAAAGTGGACCGTATAGCATCTCCTTCCTCCCCTGGCATTTCTAGAAGGTAAATTCTCAAGATGGGAGGATACTTTTTAACCTTGAATGGGCAGGAGCACAAAATGCAAAGGTGATGACTCCCCTGCTTCTTTGTTTCCCAAAATTTATTCTCAGAAATTGATCCCTTTAAGCTATTTAATACTCTAACCATTTGCTGCCATCTACTAGTCTGGATCCTGCAGCCCAGACATGGTTTGTTTCATTTACCAAGCACCTGCTTAAGTGATCATTTGCCCCACACAGGCAAATAATGCTGAAGGTTGTTTTTTTTTAGCTCTCCCCATCCACCCAAACATGTGACTGGTGGCAATATTCAACTTGGTGGGCTTCAGCTTTCCTTAACCACTGTTAAGTAATGGTAGACAATGGATCTGAGGATCCTATGGGGTGGAGAACGTCTCCTTAGATGACAATGGACCTTGCTTTACTTCCCAATGGACTTTTGCTTTACTTCCCGGTGCTTAGACGTGAAGGGTCTAAAGACCCAGCTGTTGAAAAATATGTTCTTTGAAGAAAAAGATCACTGAAAATTTGCTGTTTTACCCAGTTTTGTTGGTTTCTGTTATTGTTTAGGTGCAAATGAAGATATAGATTAAGGAATAATAATTGGCCCTTTGGGATATAACTCAAAGTGCTGGGACTGACCATTTAAGTCCAACATGGCAACCAATTTATTTCAAAAAAGAGATTCTTCCTTCCCTATGAGCACATCTGAATTTTAAGATTCTTTGAAAGGGCCTTTCTTTCTGACGCCTCAAATAGAAGGCATGGATAGTGAGAGCATAACAAGGAACCATTTTTCTGGACACAATTTAGTTCTAGTATTTTATGGTGGCTCTTAACTGACTTGTTTCTTGCGGTAGGTTTTAGCTCTTGGGACTTCTTTTTTCTTTTGATTAAAGAGGTTTGCATGGAAACATTTGTGTAGTATTGGTTATAATTATACAATAACTACAATAATTATTAGTTATAAGGATGGGATGGGATGGGATGGGATGGGATGGGATGGGATGGGATGGGATGGGATGGAATGGAATAGAATAGAATAGAATAGAATAGAATAGAATAGAATAGAATAGAATAGAATAGAATAGAATAGAATAGAATAGAATAGAATAGAATAGAATAGAGCTGGAAGGGACCTTGGAGGTCTTCTAGTCCAGCCCCCTGCCCTAGCAGGAGAACCTATACCATTTCAGACAAGTGACTGTCTAGTCTCTTCTTAAAAAATTCCAGTGATGGAGCGCCTATGATTTCTGAAGGCAAGGTGGTGGAGTGGTTAACAGTGGTCCTCACTGTTAAGAAGTTTCTCCTTAATTCCAGGTTGCTTCTCTCTTTGGTCACTTTCCAACCATTGTTTCTTGTCTTGCCCTCTGGTGCTTTGGAGAGTAGTTTGATGCCCTCTTCTTGGTGGCAGCTGCTTAAGTACTTGAACATATAATATAATTATTAGTTTCCTTGAGCTCTGTTTTAGCAGACAGACAGGATATAAAATTATCATGGGTGTCTGTGACACAAAAAAATGAAGAAACATGTCATATGGTGTCATGAGGTAACCTTTGTTTTGTACTTATCTTGTGACACTGCCATTAAAGTATGAAAAGGGGAGTTTTCATCAGGATGTTGTGACCCACATTTTGTCACTGCCCCCCTTTACTCTCCTTATGGAGACCTGTGGTGATTACTATTAAAAAATAGTGGGATAAACTATTGTAAGAGATTTACAGTTCTGCATTGAGCAAGAAAAGCTGTTATCTCTAGGAATCTCAGTTGCTAGTCATCTCTAGAGCATATGTAGAACTATGTTAAGTATCCTTATGCTTGTTTCTACCCGTCTGGAAAGAAGACCCAGCAGATTGGGCTCAGTCCAGGTCCCATCAATATAGCAGTGTTCTCTGGAGGGACCTTGGAGAATGCTGGACCTTTGTGTACATCTTTTCCTCTGAAGTCTGTACAGTCCTGATTGACTTTACCACAAAGCCATGAGTTTCAAAAGGACGCATGTCAGTCTGGGATATGATCTGCTCCACGATATGTCTTATGATTCCGTGTTTGATTTTGTTGTTTCCCCGGTACGGCTGCTTGGCATATTCTCTATAATTTATTTTACTATTTTACATTTTGTAAGCTGCTAGAGTTAGAAGAAGCCAGAAGAAGGGGACGACAGAGAATGAGGTGGCTGGATGGAGTCACTGAAGCAGTAGGCGTGAGCTTCAATGGACTCCAGAAGATGGTAGAGGACAGGAAGGCCTGGAGGAACGTTGTCCATGGGGTCGCAATGGGTCGGACACGTCTTCATAACCAGCAACAACAACAACAACAACAGAGTTGCAGCTATGATTAAAGTGCTCTATAAGTTTGATTGATCAAATAAACAAAAATGAACAGGAGCAGCTTCTTTCTCTTTCTATTGGCTCTTGAACAAGTTACCTGAGATTTTTTTTATGGTTAAACCAACCATGTTGCCTGAAGAGTTGGCCTAACTGCAGAACGCAACATGCTGTGCATATTTTGTAATTCTTTTTAAGAAGAAGTTTAAACTACAATATATTGGTATA